>NC_079893.1:19296077-19657533 GCF_024868665.1 Triplophysa rosa | reverse complement strand
ATTCTCTCTGAAGGAAAAAAGTTTGTAAACACCGCACCACTGTTCGCGCCTGTGTGTATGTGAGCACGCGACGCGGGGGTCTGAATAAGTGACAGATGCATTGCAGAATCAGATCCTCAAACAACGTTATCGTTGTGTTATTATGAAAAGTGTAAAAATATTTTCAGTTCGTTTTGAAACTATGGCGAAACAGATTAGACGGTGGTGAGACGGCATAGTCTAATGACTTGTTTAGGCTATACACGCGCGGCGCCTGGCTCCGCACCGCGAGCCTCCACGGATCCCGTTTTCCTTAATGGGCGAGACGTTTATGAGTAATGAATCGGGAAACATGCGCCCTTTCCTCCGGTCACTTGCGATCACGTTCTGATGAAAGGAAATTATTGGATGCTACCAATTTGACATAAAGGGGAATTACAAATTGCCCTCATTGTAATCCATCAAAATGACTCTCGCCCATTCGCCCACCACCGTGTAATCTGTTTCGCCATAGTTTCAAAACNTTGGAGTGAGGAGATCGTCTGACAACCCAAAGCTTTGTTACCTTTTTACATCTGATAATAAAACTTCTGTTTAATTTTGGAGAACGTCTCTGTGCAAATTTTTGAGCATGCAGGACTGCCTTTAAAGTCCAACAGTTGGTATTTAAAGGTTGCAATAATCAACATACCTTTCTTTATGCTTTCTTTCAACATGTCGATAGAAGTTTGAAGTTGTCCCCGACACCTCAGTAATTTTTGTTTTGCAAAATTTGCAGTCCGCCAAGTGCCTCTTTTTACTGAATGGCTTGCAAATAAATTCCTTGTGATTTTCATAAGCAAAACAAATTATTGCTGACTTCGATGACATGGTCTGCTGCTGTGTGCAGATATGAGGCGCTAAATTCGGGGGTTTACGTTTTGCGCAGGTCTAACGTTACTGCTACCTGCTGGTGTGGTGCCGAGAAGGCAATTAACATTGTCTATTTTTTTTCATGTTACACATAATGCGGACTCGACTGTACTCGGCAAAATTCCCGAGTCCAAAATGTCAGAGTCCGTGACAAGTCCGAGTGCAAATTCATCCGAGTACGTGACAAGTCCGAGTTCATTCATAATTGCACTCGAGTCCGGACTCGAGTCCGAGTCCGAGTTCGAGTACCCCAACTCTAGTAAACGCGTTGTGTCCTGATTGTCTGCAGATCCGATCTGCTTGTTCGGATCACCGAGATCGCATGTTAATGCCAAATATAAACGCACCCCAAATGAATACGAGCTGGCGACGTTGTCAGAATGTAGGCCTACTTTGTGGGCAAGAGTTGTCTCTGTCACATATATTTTTTAAATGTTGCTGGTATGGGATGAAATTAATCTCAAATTGATTAACAAATGCATGCACAGTCATCCGTGAACGTGATACAAGTTACACTTGTATTTTACTATTCACAAACAAATGCCTAATGATTTGAATCTGTGAAATTTAGATTTGAATAAACATGAGGCGATTTGTACAAATAGAGACAGATTTGTGAATACAATGTTTCATTTTGTGTTCATGTATAATCATTTTGCGCATACAAATGAGAAGTTGTGCATTTGTGTATCCTGCAGCGCGCGTCCATTCATCCTGTTCTGTGCATTCGGATTTTGAGACGTTCTTTACGCGGTTTTGCATTGGACAATCCACACACAAACAACTTCAGATCAACGCACAACCGTGCATAAACTACGGTCTACCACTAGATGGCAGTCTGACGGAGCGACGAAGAGGTTTGCGGCAGAGGTGGCGATAGACATTTTCACTAGGCTCGTAAAAAATCTGTCATAATCTATTTTCACCTGTCACTATGGTCCAAGGTTGATGTTACGTGCCAATTAGCATGTTTGTGACATCATCACTATGTACATGCGTTTACTCTCTGAACTTACTGAACTGAATACCCAATAAAGTCGTTCACATATTTAATGTTTCTGTTGTCAGACATAAAACAATAATTACAGACAAATGTTTATAATCATAACAGTAACAATGACAGGTGCTTGAGAACGCTGTTTTTTAATCATTTATTAATTCACTTACAAGTTACTTTAAGATGCTGTTTTGTTATGAATGTGCTGCTTCTGCCACTCACTGAACGGAAAAGACGCAGAGAAACATTTTCCCCGTACTTAAAGTTAAGGTTTATCCAAAATAACGCTAGTCGCTAATTCTCTCTGAAGGAAAAAAGTTTGTAAACACCGCACCACTGTTCGCGCCTGTGTGTATGTGAGCACGCGACGCGGGGGTCTGAATAAGTGACAGATGCATTGCAGAATCAGATCCTCAAACAACGTTATCGTTGTGTTATTATGAAAAGTGTAAAAATATTTTCAGTTCGTTTTGAAACTATGGCGAAACAGATTAGACGGTGGTGAGACGGCATAGTCTAATGACTTGTTTAGGCTATACACGCGCGACGCCTGGCTCCGCACCGCGAGCCTCCACGGATCCCGTTTTCCTGAATGGGCGAGACGTTTATGAGTAATGAATCGGGAAACATGCGCCCTTTCCTCCGGTCACTTGCGATCACGTTCTGATGAAAGGAAATGATTGGATGCTACCAATTTGACATAAAGGGGAATTACAAATTGCCCTCATTGTAATCCATCAAAATGACTCTCGCCCATTCGCCCACCACCGTGTAATCTGTTTCGCCATAGTTTCAAAACGAACTGAAAATATGTTTACACTTTTTATAATAACACAACGATAACGTTGTTCAAAATGACGTACAATGAAAAAGTCTAGTCAATGCCGTCAATGAGTCAATGCCGTTTTTTGCATTGACTTTGATCAAAAAGTCAATGCCGCAAACCTCTGCATCGCTCCGTCAGACTGCCATCTAGTGGTAGACCGTAGTTTATGCACGGTTGTGCGTTGATCTGAAGTTGTTTGTGTGTGGATTGTCCAACGCAAAACCGCGTAAAGAACGTCTCAAAATCCGAATGCACAGAACAGGATGAATGGACGCGCGCTGCAGGATACACAAATGCACAACTTTTCATTTGTATGCGCAAAATGATTATACATGAACACAAAATGAAACATTGTATTCACAAATCTGTCTCTATTTGTTCAAATCGCCTCATGTTTATTCAAATCTAAATTTCACAGATTCAAATCATTAGGCATTTGTTTGTGAATAGTAAAATACAAGTGTAACTTGTATCACGTTCACGGATGACTGTGCATGCATTTGTTAATCAATTTGAGATTAATTTCATCCCATATGCTGGCATCAAAATTAAAACGAGAAGTTTAAAATCCTATATACTGGTTGTGGTCAATAGTTTATATAAATCTTGCAGAATCTGAAAATGTGGACAATTTAAGAAAAATAAGAACAGTAAAAGTAAGTTTGTTTTTGAATTATTACTGCCCTGAACAAGTTATTCCACATAAAATATGTTTACATTAAGTTTTTAACACAGAATTATTTTAATTTATAAAATAAGCCAGTTAAACACTTAACACCTGCATGCCTGATTCCTAATACTGTACGACCTTACCTGAACAATCAGTGACATTTCTAATGTTTTGTAATAGTTGTTGAACAAACTGTTGTCTGAAGGATTTTTCTGAAGACCTGTGGACAGTTTAATGGTGTAAATCCTTCACAATTTTTGCTTTTTCAGCATCTTCTGCATTGTTGACCCTTGATGTTGAGATTCATCTTTTTATGCTAAGGAGAATTGAGATACACCACCCACAACTATTACAAAAGATACAAACATTCCATGATGCTCAAGAAGTCAACACTATACATTTAAAAGTCAGGTGCATGTAAACCTTTGGATTGGGTGACCAGTTTCAATTGTTATTATTTTGTTGAAATAACTTTTATTTATTTTCTTATTTAGTAACGCCCTCCAAAAGCTAAAAAATATATTCATGTTTCCAGAAGGACAAAATTAATTTGACAAAAAAAAAACGTTTGAAACAAATTATCATTTTCAGAGATTTCCACCCACCAGATTTTAAATATATTGTTTTGGCTTCTTGAGCGTCAGGGTCAGGGAATGTTTGTATCTTTTGTAATAGTTGTGTGTGATTCTCATTTCTCCACAGTGTTAAAAGATGAATCTCAACATTATACAGTCACTACTAGACAGAGATCAAATATAAGATGCTGAAAAACAAAGATTGTGGAATGTGGATGATCTGGATGATTTCTCAGAAGACCACTAGACAATTTATGAGCTCAGATCAAACAAGAAACTCTTTAACAGCTATCACAAAAGCTTTCATTAATTGTTAAGATAACATCATATTGTATTAAGAATCAGGTGTATGTAAACTTTTAAACTGGCTTACTTTTATGAATTTTGTTGTAATTATGTATAAACAACTTTTTTGTAAACATATGTAGGGCTGCAGCTATCGATTATTTTAGTAATCGAGTATTCTACTGATTTTTTCATCGATTGATCGGGTATTCAGATAATAAAACCTTTTTCTTTATTAAAGAGCAATACTAAATATACAAGAGAAAATAAGACAGGTCTCTTAACAACTAATGAACTAATGAACAACTAATTGTTTCATTTTTAGAAAAAATAAAAATTGTATTGCTGAAATTGCATACATTAATATCTGTGAAAAGTTAACCCATTTAATACATTACATTGCCATATTACATTCAAAATGCAATATAATACAAATGTATACATACAGTGCATCCGGAAAGTTTTCACAGTGCTTCACTTTTTCCCAATTTTGTTACAGCCTTATTTCAAAATGGATTGAATTCATCATTTTCCTCAAAATTCCCCATAATGACAACGTGAAAAAAGTTTGTTTGAAATCTTTGCAAATTTATTAAAAATAAAAAAGGAAAAAAAGCACATGTACATAAGTATTCACAGCCTTTGCCATGACACTCAAAATTGAGCTCAGGTGCATCCTGTTTCCACTGATCTTCCTTGAGATGTTTCTACAACTTGATTGGAGTCCACCTGTGGTAAATTCAGTTGATTGGACATGATTTGGAAAGGCACACACCTGTCTATATAAGGTCCCACAGTTAACAGTGCATGTCAGAGCACAAACCAAGCCATGAAGTCCAAGGAATTGTCTGTAGACCTCCGAGACAGGATTGTATCAAGGCACAGATCTGAGGAAGGGTACAGAAAAATTTCTGCAGCATTGAAGGTCCCAATGAGCACAGTGGCCTCCATCATCCGTAAATGGAAGAAGTTTGGAACCACCATGACTCTTCCTAGAGCTGGCCACCCAGCCAACCTGAGCCATCGGGGGAGAAAGGCCTTAGTCAGAGAGGTGACCAAGAACCCGATGGTCACTCTGACAGAGCTCCATGATCATACATGGAGATTGGAGAAACTTACAGAAAGACAAACATCCCTGCAACACTCCACCATTCTGGGCTTTATGGCCGAGTGGCCAGACTCAAGCCTTTGCTCAGTGAAGATGCATAAAACTTGAAATATGCAAAAACGTACTTCAACAAATCTTTAAAACTGTCAGAAACAAGATTATCTGGTCTGATGTCTGGAGAAAACCAGGCACTGCTCAACACCTTTACAATACCATCTCAACAGTAAAGTGTGGTGGAAACAGCATCATGATGAGGGGGTGTTTTTCAGCTGCAGGGACTGGGGCATTTGTCAAAGTAGAAGAAAAGCTCAATGGCACAAAATACAGAGATAATGATCATGAAAACCCAGCCAAGAACATTCAGAACCACGGACAGGGCAGAAGGTTCATCTTCCAACAGGACAATGACTCTAAGCACACAGCCAAGATAACAAAGGAGTGGTTACAGGACAACTCTGTGAATGTCCTTGAGTGGCCCAGCCAGAGCCCAGACTTGAACTCGATTGAACATCTCTGGAGAGATCTGAAAATGGCTGTACACCGACGCTCCCCATCCAACCTGATGGAGCTTGAGAGGTCCTGCAAAGAAGAATGGGAGAAACTGCCCAAAAATAGGTGTGACAAGCTTGTAGCATCATACTCAAAAAGTATTGGGCAAAGGCTGTGAATACTTACGTATATGTGCTTTTGTTAGTTTTTTATTTTTAATAAATTTGCAAAGATTTCAAACAAACTTCTTTCACGTTGTCCTTATGGGGTATTGTTTGTAGAATTTTGAGGAAAATAATTAATTTAATCCATTTTGGAATAAGGTTGTAACATAAAAAAATGTGGAAAAAGTGAAGCACTGTGAATACTTTCCGGATGCACCGTAAGAAACAAAATAGAAAGAATAATTTCAAAGGTAAACAACTAACTTCAGCTTATGCATGTTCTAAATTAGTTTTAGTTTATTTTTATTTTTTTACTATTAAAGGCGGGGTGTCCGATTTCTCTTAGCCGTTGCTGATGTTCAAATCACCAAAACAAACACACCCCTACCCCCATCTTAAACTTTTGTCAGCGCTCGGCTCGGCTAATATCCGTCCTGTGCACTGTGCACCTTACTGCTGATTGGCTTGTTGGTTGTTTTGGTACTCGGCCCGACTCAGTTGTCTAAAGCGTAATTCAGAAATTGGTTACCCCGCCTTTAAATAGTAATATATTTGTCCACATAAAATACTTTTATTTTGGCAGGTTGTCGGAAGATGCTTATTTTTTTGTATGTCTGCTTCTTAACTCAAACAATAAAACATTCGTGAAATAAACTCCCAGAGCAACTCTGGAGATGAAGTGAAGTGAAAGTGAAATTGACCTATTAGTCAGATATGGTGACCCATACCCGAAATGTGACCTCTGCTTTTAACCCATCCAGAGAGTAGTGAACACACGCACAGCAAGTCGTGAACACACGTACACCCGGAGCAGTGGGCATCTATCACTGCCGCGCCCGGGGAGCAAGTAGGGGTAGGGTGCCTTGCTCAAGGGCACCTCAGTCGTTACCCGCCGGCCCTGGGAATCGAACCGGCAACCTTCTGGTCACGAGTCCAAATCTAACCATTAGGCCACGACTGCCCCCCTGAAGTTGAACTGAAAGTTCATGTGTTCATGTCCTCATACAGCGCAGACAAATTCATGAGCATCACGCGTGTAGCACGTTAAACTGTGCAGTTCATTCACTCGGACACGCAGAACAGCCAGATGGCATGTGTAAATAACATGATTCGGCATCCACTAGTCCGCATCTAGTTTTATGGACTCAATGCAGCCGGAAAACAAGTTTCACCCCCAAAATAGACTAAAACTAAGTAAAATAGCAGTTCACAATTTCAATAAGCTATCACTTATTTATCAGCATGAGAAATACGTGTGAGCGTATGAACAGACTAAAATGCATGTGTCTCAAGGTGAATGCGTGAGACTTGAGAGCCCTGTAACATGTATAAGCTGTGTCTCGTTTTGTAATGCTGCGTTGTGTCCACCATGGGTATCATCCTCTAAAGCAGTGGTCACCAACCCTGTTCCTGGAGATCGACCTTCCTGCAGACTGCAGCTCCAACCCTGCTTCAGCACACCTGTCTGTAATTATCAAGCAAACCTGAACACCTTGATTAGATAGTTCAGGTGTGTTTGATTGGGGTTAGAGCTGAAATCTTCAGGACGGTCGATCTCCAGGAGGAGGGTTGGTGACCACTGCTCTAAAGGATGTGGTATACAGAGGATTCTCAACTTAGAATTAAACAAGATGTCCTTCGTAGGACATAGTGGCAGAAAATGAAACAGGAAGTACCATGTTGCTATGACAACACGTTGCACTCGCACACCTGTCAAATTAATTAAAATGATTTCTACATGATTTAAGAGGTAAAAAGTTGGTTACTTTCTACCCTAAACAATGCCAAAAGAGTTAAACAAATATACAGAACAATTTTTACCTTACTGTTTCAAAACATTTAAAAATCACTAAACACTTGTAAACCTATTTACTACCATAGGCTGTGTCTCATTTCGTAAGGCTGCGTCCTCCAGAGGTCTCATTCGAAGGCTGCTACGTCATTGAGGCTGTATCGTTTCATAAAATCAGGTAGGACTCTCCGGAGGCACCCTTCAAATGCGACCTTCTTTGACAGGAATTCGGAGGTTACATGAGATGTATCCTTCGTTGCTAGAGATAATCCACAATTCTTTGCGTCGGCCAACATCTGTTATTTGAATAAACGGCAACAGCTGCACATTCAATCAAATATGTGGTGTTTAAATGTTAACAGTTTACAATTTGTGTCACTTTTTTTTATCTTAGCAGGCATATGTAGTAAATAGGTTTACAAGTGTTTAGTGATTTTTAAACGTTTTGAAACAGTAAGGCAAAAATTTTATATTTGTTTAACTCTTTTGGCATTGTTTAGAGAAAGTATCCTACTTTTTACCTATTAAATCATGTAGAAATCATTTTAATTAATTTGTGTGTGCGAGCGCAACTTGTTGTCATAGCAACGTGGTACTTCCTGTTTCCTTTTCTGCCAGTATGCCGAAGGACATCTCGTTTAATTCTAAATTGAGAATCCTCCGTATATCGCATCCTTTAGAGGATGATATCTCTGGAGGACACAAGGACGCAGCCTTACGAAACAAGACACAGCTATAGAGTTTAGCGGGTTGTGTGTTAGTAATAACGGTCCATGGGGAAACGCAGTGCTCCGTGTGTACTGTAGTTAAATGGATTAAACAAAGCTTCGAGGCAACAAAAATTGCGTCGATGATTTTTTGTATTCGAATTACTCGAGTAACTCGAGGAATCGTTTCAGCCCTAAACATATGTTATCTGAAATAACCAGGCCCATTTTCTTCAATAGATTCAATCTTTAACTTTCATTGTTCCACAGGTGGAACGCTATAGTTTACTTTAAAATTTCACAATGGAATTCCATACTAACCATGACAAACCATATATTTTTGGAAAGGTCTAAGCCTCTAGAATACAAATATGTCCAGTGTTTGACGATATAAATTATGTAGCTGCAGTAATTGATTAATTTATGACAGGAGTGTGCATACAAATTCTTGCTGCTAAATGTCACTGTTCCACCAGTGGAACACTGAGGTTTATTTCAATATTTTGCAATAAAATTCCAACCTAATCATTACAAACTATAATGTATATATTTGGAAAGGTCTAAGCCTCTAGAATAAGAATCTGACCAATGTTTGACAGTATAAAGTTGTAAGCTAGGCTGGACAGTATTTATGATACATGTATTTAAAATACGTATTTTAAAGCGGCAACGAGTAACTTTTGCTTACTGTTGCCCCATGTGGTTGTTTAGCAGAATTGTCTGTATGCAGTGTCGTAAAAACTGTCGCAAAGATTTCCCGCTGGCAGCTCAATATATGTGAGTTTGTTTACTAAGCCGACGGACCCAGATACGTCGTTCAAACTATGTCCACCGATCAGGTAAAGTAGTCCGTGTTACCATATGTTCTTCGTATATCAGTACAAAGATTTATGTATCGTTTCTCCATAATTATAAACTGTAATGTCAACAAAGAACGGTAAGTAAGCCTAGTTGTTTTTGCTTGCGTAGTTGGTCTCGTGTATGTAACTTAGCATTGTTTGCAAAGGGTGTCATTTGTATAATATAATGAAATATTGTCCACAAAATCATGTATCATGCAACAATGTCCATAGTAGCTTATACAGCATGCATTGTCATAAGTTTATAAGGTTGTATCATAGCATAGCATACCACACGGGTGCCAACACTATGGGCTGTACTACAGGGCTATACTACAACCTCAAAGTAGACTCGGGGGTAGCAGCTGATTGTTAGAAGTTAGCACAGAGCGTGCTAGCTACATGGAACATTTGTATTTACCCGAAACACAACGCATGGACTTGAATGTGTTTTGTAACCTATAGTACTTTTCTTTTGTTATTATATCGGAAGTCACTAAACACAATCATGACCAGGCGTTGTGGTTTGTGTAATATATGTTATAACAAGAGTCAACTCGGTATGAAAACAGCACACAGCATGTACGTATATATAACGACAACATTAGCCTAATCAACGATTGAACTGTTCAACATTTGCGTGGTTTACTGGTCTGAACAAAATAATCTGCTACTTTTTACCACAACACGTTTAGTGTGATTTTTTAGTCTTTATTTACAAGCACTACACACATTCATGACGAGACACGACAACATGCTAACTATCAACACCGGCAACCATATATTATCTCTCAGCTACCTTACGCTTATAAAGTGCAAACCGGTGTTGCGCCAATGACACAGACTAATGACAAATACATTCAAAAGTACAGGACAGTAACAAAAAATGTACAAATAACACTTACAAATCTGCATCCGTTTTGCAACCCGTTGCCTCTTGCTGCTCGCGCCACCGAGTGTAAGCCCGTCCGATATTGATTCATGACCGGCCTCGTGTCCGATCACTCTCTCGCTTTCGTTTCTTTGCTTCCTCTGACAAAACCCTCTTTGTTTTTTTGGCTGGCTCTGCCATGGTGATGTTTTGGATAGTTTCGTCTTACTGTTAGCTCTGCTGTTGGCCAACTTCTCCCAGGCTACGACTAAAACGTGATGTATGCCATAAAGCAGGGGATAGGCGGGGCTTGTACCAGCCCGAACACCAAAGTTACAAGTCCAATTTCAGCCGATAGGAGGCTGCTTAGGTAGCAACGGCAGTAAAATTCGTCCAGTTAAAAGTTGTCCTACGAGTAAAATAATTTTAGAGACATTATTTTAAGGTCAAAAAGTTACTCGTTGCCGCTTTAAATACAAAATAGTATTTTGTAATTTGTATTTGATTGGATTGATGAAAATGGCTTCGTATTTTTTATCAAAATACTTCAGTGTTTGTATTCTTGTAGTTTCAAAATACTGCAAAATACTTTGTAAGAAGTCTACGTGATGACATCATAAAAATGCTGCCTCTGATTGGTGCCTGGTGGTTTGCCCGGACTTGTGTTGAGAGCGGAACAGATAATTGGAAGAATTAGGTGGTCAAGATAGGAAACGTGCAGGCTGCAAGATTTCTATCTATCTATTGCATAAATTGCTATAATTTTATAATTTAGGTTTAACACGATCATCCCATCCTCAGCTCCAGTAGAGCGTTCATTTTCCTTTGCTGGACTAATCAACCGGCCTCATCGAAGAAGCATAAATGCTACACTTTTTGAAAAACTTGTTGTGCTTAAAGGCATCAGCTAGATAGCTAAGAGATTCTGCTATGTAGTTCACAGGCTACACACACACAATTACAAACTTACTCTCTTACCCACATTCACATAAATTGAATTTGTTTCTGTTAGACCTTGTTAAATGTTTTGGAATACCTGCTCTGTTGTATTCTCTGTTGTATGGTTGGAATTGTATTGATACTCCTTGAGAAGTTCTGTTGATACGTCTTGATAATATTTCTGGCTACATTTAAAATATGTTTTGCTACAATGATTGATACATAAATATTTGCTGAATAAGTATGCTTGTTGGATATTGTACCTTTATTCAAGTTGCTGTTTAATAGGAGCATGATTTTGCATTGTATGACAGCTGCCTGTCACATAATATATTATTATGTGTTGATTATTATTTATGATTAAAAATCAAATGATTAATTAATGAGAAACTAGTTGCTATGAATACAGGTGCCATCAGTTGTCTTCTTATGAATGACTTGTTTGTCATTGCTGATGCACAGAAGGCCCTTTGTTACCAAACACCAAGTAACTAAATTAGGATACAATTACAAGTAATTTTCAAACTGTGAAACATTAAACTTTATGTAACTTTAAAACTAACCTTCATCTGGGAGATCACAGCCAGGCGTATGTGAATATTTTATCTGCTAGTTGCATATGTCAGATTTATTGCATGACTTGGGCAGTGAAAAGCTTTTGCTATCAAACATTGTTTACTTAATCCACAGAATCAGTGTAGCTGTGAAGGGATAGATCAAATAGGCCAATTGATGGAGTGTTTGTGAAGAAATTTCAAGCTTCCTTGTAAAAGTATTTTGTAGTATTTTTAAAATACAAAAATACAGTAGTTTATTTTGATACATGGTGTAGCCGCTGTATTTTGTAGTTTATTTTGATACACTTAAAAGTAAGGTATTTGGTATTTTATTTTAAAATACATTTTGATGTATTTTTGCCCAGCCCTGGTTGTAAGTAGTCTTATATTTCTAATATGTTTCAGTTTTCTGATATTATTTTTGTTTTTTTTCCTATTTATATGTTCCTTTTATTATACATTTTTGTTTTATTCATTGAGTTTGTGCATGAGAAAGTAAAAAAGGGAAAACAATTATTGGTATGTGTTGTGGTGTTTAGGAATTACCATTGACGCATTCATGTCCCCCAAGTGGACATTTTCGGTACAGCAGTTAAAAGTGTTACATCAGATGTCATTTTTTTCATTTCAAGCTCAAATTCAAAACACAACTTGGTTACACGTTTGGCTTTGGATTTCTAGCATTTTTTCGCTGAAACAATTTTTTTACATAAATATATATTTATAAATATATATTAATTTTTTTATATATTCATAACCATCAAATTAAACTTACATTTTTATTTAAGTGATTCCACTTCGGCAATAATCTGCAAAATGTCTTCTTTCAAACAAGACCAACCTTAGGTCTGTACTCCAAACAAAAATGGTTATAAATCATGAACGCTAGATATGTGCATTTTCATGTGTATGCTCAAAGTGACGGTTAACAGGTTAACAGTTTCCAGATTCTGTAAGGTATATTTAAACTCTGGACCACACGTATGTTTGGATGGATGGATGGGATTGGAATAGTTTGCAAATCATTGCATTAGGTTTTTATTTACAGTTTGCACGGCAAGGTTTTTGTAAATGGTATACCATAAATATGAATGTATTGTTTTATTACATTTTATTAGAATGAAATAGACTGACAATTTACATATCATTGGAACATTGCTAAAACAGTTTCCAATTTTTCTCATTATAAGCTTAGTGAATACTAGAGACATGAGTGTTTAATTTATTTGACTTTTTGTGCAGAAACTATCCAACTGAAAGATGAAATGGACAATGCCACTGTTTTTTGTGTTGTTTTGTATATTAATGTAATTTCTTTAACATGCTAAATAAATGACAGATGGATCAACAGATGAAGCCGTGGAATAAATCAATTTACTGTAATGTCCAATTTTTATATGAATGTACGTTTACATTGAAGTAGTGGATAACACTGAATTATGAGGTGGTGTTTTACTGTGAATATTTTAAGTACAACAATTTTCTATATACTTTTATCACAACAGGCCAATAGCTGCACGGATCTGTTTTTCTCATCTGAACCAGCACTGGGCCAGCTCCGGGACAGCTCCGGGCCAGCTCCAGACCAGCTCTGTTCCGTATCTGGACCGAAACACTATAGAAAAACCAGAGCTGGTCTGGAGTTGGACCAGTGCTGGCCCAGATGATAAAAACGGATCTGTGCCGCTATTGGCCCATTGTGCCAAAAGACACCAGCCCAATTCCATTACACAACTGGCCCAGAATTTATGAATGGTCTGGGCCAGATGCCTTTTGCTATCTGGGGACATATTTCCCCCCATTGACTACCATAGTAGGAAAAAAATACAATGGCAGTCAAAAGTGCCCCAGAACTGTTTGCTGTCCTACATTCTTCGAAATGTCTTCTGAGTTCAACAGAACCAAAAAAATGATAAAGTAATTTTTCCTACTATGGGAGTCAAAGGGGGCAAGATGTGTGGTTATAAGCATTCTTCCAACTCAGTTTCTCTGTGTTCAACAGAACAAAGAAATGTATACAGATTTGGAACAACTCGAATGATGATAGAATTTTCATTTTTGGGTGAAGTATCCCTTTAAAAATATCTGCGGGACTTTCCATATATAACCATAAGAGGGCGCGAGTCTTTTCAGCCCTTATATAACATGCCTCGGCGACGCGGCGCTCTTTTCAGCTGAGTCCGTTATCAGGTCACAGCCAGCGCTGTACGTCTCCTGAAAGACCCAAACACAATCCAACAAAATGATCATCTACAAAGACATCATCACCGGTAAGAATAATCCCTAACTAATCGCAACACACCAAAATATTACGTTCCAGCCGATATTTTTGGAGTCTGATGCTGCTTAGTTGTCTTAAAACGCCTTGTTTTCCCGGTCTACTGCGGCCTAACTTTCAGCAAAGCAGTTAGCTTGGTGGCTAATCACGCTGTGAAGTTATAAAGGAATCTGTTATACTGCTGTCGTCAGCATTATGTTATATTGTCGTGTACTTGATCAGTTCACGGCATTTAAACGCCTGAATTGTTACGTGTTTTGAAAGTTTTTAGGTAAATTGTGCTTTAAAGGTGGTGTTAAGTGGGTTTAGCAGTGTATAGTTTAAACGCCGGTCGACCGGTATGCTATTAGCTAAAAGTTGTGGTGGCGTGTGTGCGTTACAACACTTAAACACCACATGAACAATGTCGGTGAAAAGAAAATAAACGAGTTTTTTTGTGAATATACTTTGGTTTACCACTAAAACGGAACATTTTGTACCGCCATCTGGTTGTGTTCCTTGATGATTTCACAAACAGTTGTAAAATGATGAAATTACAGCTGAACAGGGCGTGTTCGTACTTCAGGCCAGTTCGGTGTGCTCATCATCACTCGGCTTTTTAAATATGACTGACGAAGTGCAACGTACAAGCCAAACGTCATTTTGTTCTTGCGCTCGCTCTAACTTGTGTTCTTTGTTCACAGGGGATGAGATGTTTTCCGACATTTACAAAATCAAAGAGTCCGAGAATGGGATGATGATTGAAGTAGAAGGAAAGGTATGGCTTCTCTCTTTACCAACCATTATGCCTTTTAAATAAAGTCAGGCAAATGGCCCATTAATAGACGTACGATGATGATAAACTTAGGACACCTTTGACGGTTACGACCAATGAAACGAAATCGTATACTGAGTATTTGTCTATAATGGGCTATAGCCAGTATTGTTTTTATTTGTTAATACTTGCACGTCCTTTCTATAAAGCAAATTTGTCTGTAAACAGTGATTTGCTGGCGCTTACAGTAGATATAAAGTAGTCTAATATGCTTTCATAGGTTGTTGAAGTTTTAAAATAATTTGACAATTTAGACTCTTTAGTTTTTCAGATATTGCTGTTCTGTGACCCAAGCAGTTGGATATGACTTAACATTAAAAGGATCACATTAATTTAAGATTCAGCCTGTGTTGAGTAGATGTTTTACCCTTTTTGATGCTTTTGATACTCTAGATGATCAGCAGGTCAGAAGGAGACATCGATGATACCCTGATTGGTGGCAATGCATCAGCAGAAGTCCAGGATGAGGGCTGTGATTCTGCAACGGTCAGTGGTGTGGATATTGTCCTCAACCACAAACTTCAGGAGACATCCTATGACAAGAAGTCTTACACAGCATACATCAAGGACTACATGAAGGCGTAAGTGTTGGTCATCTGTCATTCCAGTAAACAAAAAATCATTATTGACGGAATTAAAAATCAGGCAACCATCGGTTAATTTACCTTATGTTGTACCTTGCAACAGACTTTGTGTACTGTAAATCTCTTAAAGGGAGCTTAACTATGCCATTTTAGTGGGCTATCCTGTTTATTAGACTCTGTCAAATTTATTAGTGATATTATTTTTCACCTAATACTTTTACGCTTTCTTTGACAGAGTGAAAGCTAAACTTCAAGAGATGGCACCTGACCGGGTAGACCCTTTTATGGCTAACGCACCTGCTGAGGTCAAGAAAATTTTAGGCAACGTCAAGAACTTTCAGGTAGATTGCGTAAACACATTATTTTTTTATACTTGTAGTGGGAATTTTCTGTTAAACCCACTGTGGACACCTTTGGCGGTCATGATCAATGAAATGAAATTTAATGCTGAAGCAGGGGTGTAAAAAGTATTCAAAAATGTACATAAGTGAAAGTAAAAAAGTACTACATTAAATTATACTCGAGTATTAATAAAGTAAAAGTAAGATTTAAATGATTCTTGTTCAAACATGCATTCTCCCAAGATTAAGTGAATGAACATTGAGTGGGAGACGGAGGATACATTTCATCTTGTATGAATCCTTACTAACACAACTAAATGAAAATAACTTGCTAAGATATGATGGGGTGTGTCTCGATCAGCTATAGTTGGCCATTTTAAGGGCTGTGTCATTCGCAAGTCCGTGCACTGAAACGTTTGTTTCCTAAAAATTCCCACAATGCAACTCAAAAACCAGGGAGTGTCAGTGCTCCTTATGTTCCCTTACTGGAAATCACGTGACAATTTTTACTGGAAAACACAAAAACGTGATAAACAAATTGAAACTCAATAGAACGTTTGAAAAGACAAATGCTTATTTTCTTTTATGTATAAACGCATATTGCTGGACATGCAGCGAACACAATCTACTTAACATTTAAATGTAATATTAGACCAAATTTATGCACTGATATGCAGAGGCGGTACTAGGAGTATAGTCCAGCCGTCCGCATGATGTAATTTTTGTTGTCTGTGTTCTTGAACCTGTGGGAATCAGCCATGTCTGTAATTTGTAAACAGTGTTTCCCACAGAATTTTTTGGGGACTATGGGGGCTAAACATATTTTCCTCTAGGGGGGTCCGGGGGCATGCTCACTGTAAGAAAATTTAGCATATTTTAAAGGTAAATGCTGCAATCTGGCGCATTTTAAGAGCTAAATTCAGTGACTCAATCTATAAGAATACAATAGCTATAGTAGTAATTTAATCATTGGCACCATAGATATAAATGGGGATAACACATGGTAAAATGAGAGTTGACAAACAAAAAAGTCAAAAACATGTAGAGCATGAGCCATCAAAAAATGAAGCAAAAAAGTGTTTAACAGTTGAACTAATTTATATATTACCATATATTAAAACTCAGGCCGGGCATCAGGCCTTTTTCACAGTGCCATTGTCCCACTCCCCCGCATGGCAGTAGGCCTATCACTTTACTATCCGGACCAGAGCATTCATACATTATTATGATGCGGCGACTGTTTAGAGTTAACCCATAAGAAAAGCGCACACTCTCTCAGTACAACAGAATAATGTTAAGTTTGTGATTTATTATGTTTTCAACTTTGTGCGCGTTGCGCAGACCTTACAAGAGAGCAATTAATGACAGACACTTTCTCCTGCGGTACACGCCTATCGGTCTGAGCAGCGCTGCTTGATGTCCGACAAACCAAATATATTGACAAGTTTTGGACACGGTGACACACAGGGCAGCATGTAATCATGTGTGGTGCCCCCGTATAATTTATTTTTCTTACGGCGACAGCCGAAGCTAAAGGAGGAATTTAAGCAGACTCATGCCCCTCACGCATTCAAATCATTAAAATTGGCCGTTGGCAATCAAACTACGTTATGTGCCTGAGCAACAAACAAATATACTGTACTCTACTAACCTAATAAAGAAACGAAACGAAATAGAACTTTTTAACTGTTTATTTATTCTAAACTATTTTAAGTTTAAACGGTGTCATTCACATCATTAATTCAAATTTGTGCTCCAGCACATTTGGCTATCAAACAATGCGTTCTGCACGTGAGCCACTAACAAAAAAATACTCCAAACATGTTTCTAAATTAACTTAATGTTGAAATGAAATGAAACATGAATAATTTGCCATTAAAAACAAAACGGAACTATTTTGGCGATTTGGAAAAGGTTAAACGAAGTGCTTTTGGCACTAAATAAGGACGGATATTAGAGATATAACACCAAAAGATAATCATTATAAATGTCATGGGTGCACGTGCTGCGTACAGCTCCATTGTGTAGATGCACTGCTCATTTTAAACGACAGAAATGGTGTATGTCAAATGTCCCTATAAGCGGACTGCTATTTTAGCTGGAAATAATATGATGCTGAAGCTGATGAAGCTGAACATAGTGATGTTAACGCCATGAGGTAATGCTATCTGTTTGCTCTTGTTCTACACTGATAAAATCATGTTTGTACTGTGGATAACTGCAGTGAATACTAAAACATTAGATTTTACTTCCCTCAAACGATGTTGTATTCCATATGGCTTGGCGATGTCTTAAATCCTGGCCAGTTCATGTGTCTGCGTTTCAACCGTGAAAGCTGAAACAGTAGCGAGCGAGCATGCGTTCGTATGTACAGTATGTGTCTGTGTGTGTGCTGTGCACATTGCACTGAAGCAACAGAGAGGGGGACGCATTTTTAGCCGTGAACAATGGCACAACAACGAAACTGCGGTGCAGAATTCAACGTTACAAATAGATATGTTGTTGTAAGAAAAACAATTCGGCTCGTTTTAAGACTGTGGCGGAACAAAATAGTCTATGGCGGGCCGCCATAGTCTCGTCAATGAATGGGAAACACTGGTAAAGTAAAAATTCCCCCGAAAATTACCTACTATATTTTGCCGAACACCGAGGTCCTGTGATGTTAGTCCCGTGCGAATCGGCATCTCTGTGATTTGGCAGGGCCGTTTATCCTTTTTCAAGGTTTTATCCACCATTCGTGAATAATGGAGGCTGTGTTAAAGTGTCTTGATATTATTTCGGGTGCTGGGTCGCATCCATACCTGCCAACACTGCTGTTTTGGCCAGGAATTTCCCGTTTTATTATTTCTCTCATGAAACTCCCGTACAGAGGGAGATCCCGGAACGCGATCGCCATACTACGTCTACTATACTGTGGATTCTCACATGTATATGGATGTCTCTGGGCTAAGCCCCAGATATCCACTCACCCTAGAACCGCCCCTGCTGGTATGTAACAGAATAATTCAAGTGTTTTTCCAGTATTTATCTCAGTGCCATGGATAAATGCCATGGGTGATCTTGATCCAGCGATTAGCTGGGCAAGTGCTGGTGCTCGCACTTTCGCAGCTGTTTCAAGTTACCGCGAGTTACAGTAATAGCCTAGATATTATTTGTCAAGGTGCTGCTGTTGAGGTAAATGATGAGGTGTGACATCAATTTCCAAGGACCAATTAACATGTTTGGCTCATTGCATTGTATGTTTAAATGAATGGCATAACCATTTACTCATTAACCATAACTCATTTGGTTTGTTAGTAGCAATGTAAGAAAACGACCTGCAAAAATGTAACGAGTACTTTTCAAGTTTAAATAAAATTGTAGGGAGTAAATAGTAGTGTTCAGTTAAAATTGTACTCAAGTACACATCCCCCAAAATAATACTTAAGTATAGTAATCAAGTACTTAACACCCCTGGGGCCGGTTGCACCAGCTGTACGTATACCCGGTCGTAAGACAAGTCTGGACGTAAAATGCGCCTTAAGTCCTGCATAGAATTTATACCTGTTGCACCACAAAGGCGTAGCGTACCTCTGAGACTAAATCTTATGTCTAGTCAGAGGTAAGCGTCAGTGTAAATTCTTGACGTTTTTCCGTGGAAAAAAAATGAATACAGTATTTTTTCCAGTAATACAATTGAGATAATGTTGCGTCTGTACAGACTACACAGTGCGGAATCCACGCCTGCGTTATCTACAGAAAAAAATATATTTTAAAGTGTATTTTAGCGCTCTTCATTGACAAGTGAACATTCACAGCATGAGCGAGATTTGTGAGCAGTAGTAGGATGCGCTGTTTGGTGCTGTGTAAAAAAAGTGGAAGAAAGGAAGAACTATCAGATATTTGAGATGTCTACACAATTGGAGAAGCAGGAAACTTAATTTAGCCATTGATTACCTGAGACCGGATTATTTCAAATTAATTCACAAGAACGAATGCTTCATTTTAATTTATATTTACATTACATTACATGAACAGAACCAAATCCGCTGTCATCTTATCTGCATTTCACGAAGATATATATCGTTTTAAGGGACGTTATTTAGGGTAAAATACACTGCCCATCCAAAAAAATTCACCACCTGGATTTAACTAAATGGGTAGGAGCCTCCCATTGGATTGGAGGTCTAGGTTCAGCAACGTTATGTGCTGAAAGAATGAGGTCAACTGACCACATGAATATACTGAATGACCAGGTTATCCATTGAGTTTTTCTTCCCTGATGGCTTGGGCATATTCCAAGATGACAATGCCAGGATTCATCAGGCTCAAATTGTGAAAGAGTGGTTCATGGAGCATGAGACATCATTTTCACACATGGATTGGCCACCACAGAGTCCACACCTTAACCCCATTGAGAATCTTTGGGATGTGCTGGAGAAGACTTAAAGGTCTGACTCTCCCATAATCAATACAAGATCTTGGTGAAAAATTAATGCAACTCTGGATGGGACAAATGGACATTCTGGACATTGCAGAAGCTTATCGAAACGATGCCACAGCGAATGCTGCCGTAATCAAAGTTAAAGGCGGTCCAACGAAATATTACTGTGTGACTTTTTTTGGACAGGCAGTGTATAATAGAAAGGGATGAAATAATGGAGAATAAGCTGCAGTTAAAGTTTTTTTCTACTGGACGAGTTAAAACTCTATATTCTAATTTAAAGAAACTAACTGAAATATCTCTTATCTAATTTCACACTACACTTTAAAGAAAAGTTGATTTTTAATTTTATTTGTAATGGTTTCGATTTCCATAGCCTACTCTCGGTCCTATTGAACACATTTAAAACCATTCCACCCTTACAGGAAGGTTTCGTTTTAGCAGCACTGCATTTTTAGAATTAATCATTGAATTATCACCACAGTTACACATGAAACAGACAGGAATGGAGAGCTGCTTCATTGACTGAATATATTTTGACAGACATCTTCTTTTTTCCAAAGAACGAAGCTCGAAAACGTTGAGAGACGGTATAGTGTTTTTGAACAATCCAACACCCCTTTGTTTCTGGAGGCGGGGGGTTTACATGACGTATCCGAATAGCCTCTGCGCACGTGGCCACACAAACAACACACCCACCTATTACGTAATGGCCATGGACCAATGGTGGCTCGAGGGTGTTTACCGGCCAACACGAACTTTCCCAGAGAGTTCTGTTTGGTTTGCTGCTGCGAACTAGTGAAACGAATTGTCGTTTGGACCAGATTTAGTTTGAAATCAGGCCACAGGTGGTCATTTTTCGATTTCGAATATAGTATGCGGAGCCCTTAAGAATGTCACTCTCAATGCGATAGAATGTGGCTGCAGGGATGCACATCGTCTAAGCTGAGCGTAGCTGCGCCTGGTCGTAGTTTTTAGATTTTAGACTTTAGACTAGGGCTGTCACGATTATTAAATAATCGTCTCATCGCGATTGTTTGACCTCATCGCGATGATTTCGGATTATCGCACATCTCTATAGAAGACACTAGGGGGAGCTGTAGTGAATCTGCATATTGCATATTTTAGTGTATATATTGTTACTAAAGCATGGTAATACTTGTAAAATGTACCACCACAACACAATCACTTAAAAAAAAAAAAACATATACAAATTACCTGCAGTACAATTTAATATTATTTAAGCAAATCTCAGTGTGAAAACCAGTCTACCAAAATTTCATTAACACACAAGTAAAATTTTACTGTAGTCTTGCAAGTGAGAAAAAAACAGACTAGAAGCTTTTCTATGACTGATAGTATTTTTATGGTGTCTTCAATTCACACCTGATCAATTTACTTCATTTACAAGTATTTGGCGATTGTATTATTGACAGGTAAAAGCCTAAACCTTAAATATATGATGACCCAATTTTTTCCGATGTATTTCCAAGAAAAAAACATAGTCTTGTATTCAGAACAATATGGTCATTTCAATCGCTGAATCAAAAATGAATGAGAATTAAATGTCAAAGCTTAAAATCAGACAATTAATTGTCATAATCGCCAAAGCCCTAAAACAGACAATTAATCGCCATAATCGCAACGATTTATTAGACAATTAATCGTCAATCAAATTTCATAATCGTGACAGCCCTACTTTGGACGTGGGGCTTACACCCAACTTTTTTACATCCAGCTGGTGCAATCGACCCCTGGACAAAAGATTCTGTTGTGTGTGAAAATAAAAAAAATTGAGTTTGGGATTTAAAGTATGATTTTAAATGGAAAACTAAAGTATGAGGTGGGGTTAATGTGTTTAAGCGACACCCTGCGTGATCTGATTAACAGTTTCTTTCTATAAACACTTGTTTTCAGTTTTTCACTGGCGACTCCATGAATCCAGACGGCATCATCGGTCTCCTTGACTTCCGTGAGGATGGCGTCACACCATACATGCTCTTCTTCAAGGATGGCCTGGAGATTGAGAAATGCGTAAGTTTCTGCATTTTTAATGTTATTCATGTTTTAAAAATGTTAAATTACTTCAGATTTTTATACACATTTAAGAAGTACTTTGAATGCAGCATCCACTGATAGACCCGTTGCCACAATCAGTGGCCTTTGGGTTTGCACAAGGATGCAATAGTAATCCTCCTTGTGTCTTTTTGTCATCAGAAAGGTGGCCCAAATTGACTAATTTAAGGAGAACACCATGTTTCATTAGCTTTCAGAAGCATAAACTGTTAAACATTTTACTGTGTTGCACTTTATATCTCAGATTCAAACATTGTGGAAGTTTAAAGCGGCCATTTCCTGTGATGCCAGTTTTCAAACTTTAGTTAGTGTGTAATATTGCTGTTAGAGCATAAACAATATCTGCAAAATGATTAAGCTCAAAGTTCAATGCCAAGCAAGATATTGGGTCTCATTCACTAAGCATGCGTACGCACAAATTTTTGCGTGAAACCTGCGTACGAACGCTTTCACAAACAAATCATGATTCACTAAAATTTCATACTAAAATTTATTCTAAATATAAGAGAAAAGATAGGAACAGTTGAAAGCACATGTACTCAAAAATCACCAGTCTCTTTCTATCCTTCTCTCTCTCCCTCTCTCTTTCTCTCTCTCGAAGACAAAATGCATGTTTCATCTTAGGATAATAGTTAAATATATATATATATATGTATGTATGTGTGTGTGTATATATGTGTTTATGTATATTCAATTTTAAAATTATTTCATCATACACAGTGAAAGAATAAGAAAAGCTGCGTTAGACTATAGCTCGAGCTGCGATGTTTCTCTGAGTAACAGCTCTTTTACAGCCGTCTAATGAGAACTCTTTAAACTGCGTGTCTGTATAAAAGGTGTTTTATTATGTATGAACTGACTTTGAGGACTGTGCACTTGGAATTACTTGCAAGAGCGTAGACCGTGTCACATGGGGTTGCCTGGACTAACTTTGACTTAAGTGACGACTGGTGGTAGAGGAAAGGTTAGGCGGAAAGGCCTAATATGGAGATGGACTGGGTGTGTTTTATGCAAATGACTAAACTCGTGCTCATTTAGAATGCTCCAAATTCACTAACATTAGGACGAGGTTAAGAACAAATTCATGTGCTTACGCACGTGTTGTGAATTAGACGGAAAGTTTTCGTGGGAGGTTCGAATGTGCGTATAAATATGAAAAATCTACGCAATTATTAGTGAATGAGACCCATTGTCTTTAACAGAATTCACTTTTCAAGGACTACAGAGAATGGCTGGAAAAGGGGTAGGGATGGGCGATATTATATCGTTTGCGATATACCGGTAGAAATTCCCCACACGATAAGAATTCATCTTCCCGCGATATAAACGATAAATTCTAGTTGATGACGTATTTCTTTGTGAGACCCATTCTCAGCTCATATGTGAAGCGAAAACGGGTATAGCGGAGGGCGGACGTGAAGCTGAGAAAGAGTTTGCACTAAAAGACGAGCTCTAAATCTCGTTTAGGTTGGCACTGTAGATGCTTCCGAGTTAATGTTTAGTTTCACTTTCGTTTTATTTAATTCGTTTGTTAAGTATTCGTTGATAGTCATAATACGTTACACCACAACATTTAGTTTGGCTAAAAGTATTTATTTAAACATTCGTTAGATGTTATGCGCGCGTGCTCAAATTGTTTAATACGATTTCTTGCCTGTTATATACAGGATGAACGGAGCGTCCCGTGCGCAGCTCGCGACCACATGTGCTTTCATAGCGACACAGCGTGCACAGCACTGCTGCCTGTTTACATACAGTACAAATGTGAGTTTGTATTACGTTATTTTAAATACGTTTATGAGCGTATAAAAGCATGGATTATTTAATTAGATTTCTTTTATCCGCATTTTTCTGTTCTCTTTCTGTAGCGCGAGTCATAGACAGATTCAGTGTATGTTGCTGTGAGAAGAGAAGGTTCACACAGTTCAAGAGAGAGTGATTGACAGCGTGATGCGATCGATCGTTTCCACCCAACAATAGAATATATACAGTTTTAGGTATGACATGATGTGTTTATTGAGCTTTAGTTAATTTAATTTTTCTTTACTACAACCTTTTGAAGTCAAATCTCACTATTATATTTTATATTTACAAAAATACTGTAGGTATATTTTAGGAGCTGTTTGATTTGGGGTAAGTTTTACTTTTTGATAATATTTGTTTTTCTGAGGGTCTAGACTACATGCAGCTACTATCATTTGACGCAAAAAACAGCGGTGGATGGCGTTATGGATATATTGTCATTTTTATCGTTATCGCAACAAATACCAGGTATTATCGTGATAGTTTTAGGGCCATATCGCCCATCCCTAAGGGGTACATGATGTCACTATTACGAGTTTTTAAATAACCTCCGCCCACAGGAATACGCCAAAAAAAGGGGCGAGGCCTTCCTTAGAGAAGAGGAAGAGCCGCTGGAGTAGTGTTTGGTTATCAGAGATTGTAAACATTTGACTGAGCTGCGCGCTTAATTCCTTTCACTTTCATCGCAGTCCTACAGCTGGTAATAAGAATTCCACTACATGCATTCTAAGATAACCAACGGTCAAATAACAGCTTCCATGACTTTAACATCGGCTGTGAAAGCTGTTCTGTGTAACACACTGATATGTGTGTGTGTTTGCGCATACCTCTAAAATACTTCTATGAAACGTCCTTTGAAGTCCTGCTTGCAAATGTCTCCTAGTCAATCTACTTGTTTTATTATCCAACTCGGGTTCAATATAAAAAGGTAAAACTAACACTTATGTTATTAGTGTTAATATAACCGGTCTGACGCAAATTGGTCCGGTGTCATTTCCCTCGACATAGTAGGAAAAAATTACGATCTCTAACAAAGATTGATGTTTGCACATGCACTAGCAGACCTCCGTTACACTTCAATCGATCCGCATGTTTTTAACTGATGAAGTGAAGTTGACGCCATTGTTAAAGAGTACATTCCTCAATATTTTTAAGGGCTTATTTTGGTTTATGGAGTGTCCGACAACAAGTTTATGTACATACATGATGTAAAAATACTATTATTTCGTAATAATAAGCAGTTTTTATTACCTTACTTCTTGACTGACTCTCAAATGATTCGTTCCGCGATTCATCTGTGTAATCTCCGCCTTTCCGCCAGCGTAGTCTGATCTGATTGGTCAGATAGTGTAGTCTGCTGTGATTGGTCAGATGGTCTAGTCTGCTGTGATTGGTCAAATGGTCTAGTCTGCTGTGATTGGTCAAACGCGTTCAGCATGTGTCGCAAATGGACCGCCTATCATTACTGCTGTATTACGGTTTGCAGGTGGTTGGATATTAACAGTGTATAGAGAGAGATGGCGTCGATTTTACCTTACCAGTTCGAGCCCGAGTCTGACGAATCATTCTTTAATCCTTATACAGATGCCAGTAAGAAAAAGGACTGTTTTAGACACTTCTCTTGTAACAGTTAGTTATCACGGCATACAGTGTACGGTGTTCGTATCTTCAGATGTTATTATAACTATAGTACACCACGCAGTTCTTGAAATAAAGACTTTGCGAGTTAATATGGTTGAACACTTACATTAGCGCAACGAGTTTATAGCTAACGTTAGGTAAACAAACAGTAACAACCCCAAAAATAACGGTAACGTTAGCTAAACACAGACATGAGATAACGTCACACAAATTTAATTTTAAGTAAAGACAAAAATAAAGAGTCACACTTACAGGTTGTGATTCGGTGGAGCTTACAGGTCCAAATAAAGTTGGTATTGCAACATCTTTTAAGGAAAGACGTTTAATGTATCCTGCAGTAAAGGCGCCAAGATTGATGAAGCAATCTTCGGTAAAATGACGCGCGCAAAGTAAAACGTTCGGTTTATACTCCTTTGGTGTCGTTTGAAAAATAAATAGTAACCATTTTTTCCTCAGAAGTTCTTCCTTTGGTAGTGAAAATAAGACTGACTTAGTTTCACTACATAGAACACAGCTTCTCTTAGACATGATGCACACGTCACGAACGAGCTAGTACAGTGTTTGGGGAGGAGAGGGTTAAGTTTTCGCAGTCAGTAGGCGGGGATTTTTCTAGTGACGTAGGTACATTGTGGTTAAAGATTCGGACAGGTCATGGCTTGTTCGCGTGATTCAGAGTCGATTACCTTTTTTATAAGCTAATAACTTTGTTATTCGTTCACCTTCGGATTTACAACTTGGCAGATTGCTTACATTCAAACACGGCAAAATTAAACACTTCATGAAATGTATTTTTTATGATCTCGAGGAATGTACTCTTTAATGTTTATTGCTAAAAGCCAAAGCTTATGAATACACGTGCACTGAGAGTGGGACCAACCAATCACAACAGCCTGAGAAGCGTAAGCTCACTGATATGGTATGGGTGGGACATCTTCAGACACAAGTGGGAAACCAATCACGACAGACCTGGTCAGCTTTACCAATCAGAGCGTTTCTGAAGGAGGGATTTTATATAGACTGGAAGAAATCCAGTTGTTTTAGTGAGAAGAGGGACATCGTTGAACAATAGACTTGAAATATAAAGCGTTTTTTAAATTAGAAACATGACCATCCATTGTTAAACACCCAAAAAACATAATCAAAGCCTCAAAAACTGCAAAAGAATGCCCCCTTTAATTGAAATCATGAGGTTAAGGCCCAATCCCAATTCTATTTTCTTGTCACTTTGTTTCAAGGGGAAGGGCTACAAATTTTCCGCTAATAAATGGGACACCACTACTACACTTTTTTCTGCAAACGTTAAAAGAACATCACCATAAATACAAACACAAGATTGAATGTAAAATGAAAAATTGTTATAAAAATCCTTATTAATGGCAAAAATTACTTGCATTTATGGGCCTGCTTGCTCGAGTGAGCAGCCATGTTGGAAATTTCTCTTAGCCCTTCGTTTGAAGTGAGGTCCCGAAAAATCTTAGTTTGAAGGGCTATCTGGCCCTTACCCCTACCCCTCCAACCAAAAGAGAATTGAGACACCCCTACCCCTTCACGTGAACACGCCAAACGGAGGGGTAGGGGAAAGTGTAGGGGTAAGTGGTAGAATTGGGATTGGACCTAAATGTCTTTTATAATTGTGTGACTTACTGTTGGTATGCAATCAAATGGGTTTTGTCCTAAAAGGATTTTAATGGTATTAAGTCATTTTCAGTTTGTTTTTAAGCATGTTTTTCTTCTCTTTCTCTTTATAGTAAATTTACCAAGTGTTTTCGGCCTCTGCTCTGTGGATTGGGCCCGTGGATTAAACCAGTCATTCCCCTCATCCTTTCCATCAGGACCAGAGGCTCTTTTAACTTCACGAGGCCGCTGTTTTCATTTTTTGATTGACGTCCGTTCACGCGGAGAAGATGTGATGGTCCCTTCACGAAACTAAAAACAGGACTTTTAGCAAGACAAACCACAGTGTGAAAATATTGTGGTTAAAAACTGAATTATTTCAGGGTTTTCTTTTATTCGGTCATCTCGGAGTTGAAGTTGACTGCTGGCTTCTCATCTGCTCTGCATGTCAGCTTCTTGTTTCAGCAGATGTACAGTTGTATTCTCCCTCCCCCTTCCCATTGAATCACAGGATTGTATAGGATTTCTTGGCACCATTTGTGAAAATAAAGTCAAGCTGCTGGCTAATTAAAATTGTTGCCTGAGTTAACTGTTCATAATTGTGTGTTGCATAATAAACAAGCAACCTCAATATATGCTTGGCATTGTTTGACTGTATAACTGTTGGGTGACATGGTAAGAGCAAACTATAGTTGAATAGGTGTTATAAAGGAGCAGGGGTCTTTCTGATCTTTCATGCACAAACCATATTCCTATAAACCTGTTTAGTAAGTGCATTCAGATACTGTTTTGTTATCTCAAACCATTAAAATGGTGGTTTGTGCAAATAAGAGGATTAAGAAGCATTAAATGGTGCTTGAATTACAAATTCAAAATACTATGGGATAATGTGTGAAACAAAGTTTAAGAATAACAGCAGTTGTAAGGCTGTTGAGGAAAAACTAGGTATGAGAGATAATCAGAAAGCGGCATCCACAGGATCCCAAGTGAACTTTTACGGGTAAATATAGAGGTTTGTAGATCTGTTGAAAAAAATAGGTACTTTTCAGTAAATGGTTATGCTGACACACTCTGTCTTTCCATATCTAATATGTTATGGATTAAAAATTACATGTATAGACCTAGTTCAATGTGGGATTAATTGAAAACGTAAAGTGGCATAACATTCATGTAAATTCTTGATTCAAGATTAAATTCAAATGACAAAAAAGGCTGAAAATGAATTGTAAAGATATGTACTAAATCAGTTTATTTGTTTTGTACACTTTGATTTGATATTTAAAAGAAAACAAATTGGAGGCTAAAGATACGTATATACCTGGTAACTAGAACGTAATAATTCAAAATGACAAACACAACCACAATAAGGTGTTAGGCCCTGTAGACAGTGTTAAGGTTACTTTGCTAAAATTTCACTTAGAAATAAAATGAGGATTATAGATCAAAGACAAGAAAAGCACCAAGCCCAGATGGTATCTCCCCAGCCTGTCTTAAAAGCTGTGCTATTCAACTGGCCTTCATCTTCTCAGATTTTCAACAGATCACTGGAGCTGTGCACAGTTCCTTCCTGTTTCAAGCGCTCCACCATACTCCCCATCCCAAAGAAAACCAAAATCACAGGACTGAATGACTACAGACCCGTCGCTCTCACATCTGTGGTCATGAAGTCATTCGAGAGACTGGTACTGGCCTATCTGAAGGACATCACAGAACCCTTATTGGACCCCCTGCAGTTTGCCTACAGAGCAAACAGGTCTGTTGAGGATGCAGTTAACATGGGGCTGCATTTTGTCCTGAAACATCTGGATAGACCGGGACCTATGTGAGGATCCTGTTTGTGGACTTTAGCTCCGCTTTCAACACCATAACCCAGCTATCTGTTCCTGGCTCTATCTGTGAGTGGATCACCAGATTTCTGACAGACAGGCAGCAGTTAGTGAGAATGGGGAAACTCACATCCAGCACCCGCACAATCAGCACTGGTGCCCCCCAGGGGTGCGTTCTCTCCCCACTGCTCTTCTCCCTATACACCAATGACTGCACTGCCCAGGACCCTTCTGTCAGACTTCTGAAGTTCGCAGACGACACCACGCTCATTGGCCTCATCCAGGATGGTGATGAGTCTGCGTACAGACAGGAGGTTGAGCAGCTGGCTGTCTGGTGCAGTCATAACAACTTGGAGCTGAACACGCTTAAAACAGTGGAGACGATTGTGGACTTCAGCAGAAACCCCCCTGCACTCCCCCCTCTCACCATCATGAACAGCACTGTGGCAGCAGTGGAGTCATTCAGGTTCCTGGGCACCACCATCTCTCAGGACCTGAAGTGGGACAATCACATTGGCTCCATTGCTAAAAAAGCCCAGCAGAGGTTGTACTTCTTACATCAGCTGAAGAAGTTCAACCTACCACAAACTCTATTAAAACAGTTTATACTCAGCAGTCATAGAGTATGTCCTCTGCACATCCATCACTCTGGTTGGGCTCAGCCACATAGTCAGACATCAGAAGACTACAGAGGACGGTTCGGACTGCTGAGAAGATCTTTGGTGCTCCCCTGCCCACCCTCCAAGAACTGTATACATCCAGAGTGAGGAAAAGGGCTCAGAAAATCACCCTGGACCTCTCACATCCAAGCCATCAGCTCTTCACAATGCTGCCGTCTGGTCGACGCTACAGAGCACTGAGCACCAAAACAACCAGACACAAAAACAGCTTCTTCCCTCAGGCCATCTACCTCTTGAACATTTTTTCACCCACTGTGCAATTAATAACTCTGTGCAATAATAATTAAGTGCAATATTAATTATATCCTCCAGATAATACACAATTTTTTATACAACTTTTTCTGTAAATTATATTTCATTCTGCTGTATATAGCACACACCTTGTACTACAAGTCTATTCTTATTTTTTACTTGTACATATTTACATACACACATAGCTTTACTCTCTATATATTTATCTTATGTTTATTGTATTGCATTTCTTAATTTTTTATACCCATAGGCCCTCATTTAAATAATCTGTGTACTGTATTCTATTGTGTTATGGTCTCTGTGTACTGTTGTTGCTGTTTCTGTGTACTGGATGCTCCTGTCACCAAAACAAATTCCTTGTATGTGCAAACATACTTGGCAATAAAGCTCTTTCTGATTTCTGACAAGGAATAAAACCTGTCACACATAAAAAGCCCTCTGTTTTAAAAATCAAATCATAAAAATAGTTAAAGGGATAGTTCACCCAAAAATGAAAAAACAAATTCTGTTAATAACTCATTCTCAGATTGTTCCAAACCTGTATAAATGTCTTTGTTCTGATAAACACAAAGGAAGATATTTGTAAGATTGTCATCAACCAAACACATCTCATCCCCATTGACTCCCATAGTATTTATTTTCCCTACTATGGGAGTAAATGGGGGATGAGATCTGTTTGGATATTGACATTCTTCCAAATATCTTCCTTTGTGTTCAGCAGAACAAATAAATTATACAGGTTTGGAACAACCTGAGGATAAGTATTTTTTTTGCATAAAATATCCCTTTAAATCTGTTAGACAAAAAGCACAGCATAAATACTTTGTTATAAATACTCATTGTGACACCAGTTTTTGATGATTTGTAGAAAGAGTATGACTCATTTGAAACCATTGTAGACAGAAGTTATAGCAATTTAGTTATCAAAAGAATTTAAGTCTCCAGTAAAACAAAAGTTGAAACAATCTCAAAAAAACTTTATAAAAACTTTATTTCAACATCATCAAACACCAAACAATGTAAAAAGCCTTGTTTTTAAGCAGAAAACAACTTTACAGTTATTATATCAGCTTGTTTTCTTTAAAACATTAGCTTATTTATACATAAAAACATGATCTGAAATTAAACACCATCTAATCTCACCTATGATCCTGTTGTAGTTTGTTATAATGTGAATCCAAAAAGTGAAATACTTAACATAAAACTGCTTAGCGCTGTAAAACCCCACAAAGGTTTCTGAAATGTCTTAAAACAAACAATGAGCGATATCTAGAACTAATACCATTTTGCAGTTCTTTGGGAAGGTAATGTTTTTTTTTGATAGCCACAGATTTCAATAAATGGGTCCAGGGCTCATTACTGTGCTATAAAAACGCTCAGTCACTCTTTTCTTCATTTTGATAGTGCCTGTACTCCGGTTTAAGCTCCCAGGTGTTTTTGTGGGTGCCTTTGACATTGTAGATGCCAATGTCTCGAAGAATCTCCTTCAAGTAAATCTGCAGAATACAAACAAATCAACCCTTTTGGCTTCAGCACAACCAACCCTTCAGCACAAAAATAGACACAGAGTATAATGTCAGGGGATCGATTCTCTAATCTAGTAACAAGCACCTCACAATATTTTATGAAAATATATGATTTTAATTGCCACAGAAGGTCAGATGGATTTTCCAGTACTTGGGTTTTTTTTCTTAAAATGAAAAGAATACAAAGTATTCTTAACTTTCTCAAATAAATCAAAATAAAATAGTGATAATAGTGAGAACTGTTTCTTATGAATGTTTAGAGTATTTGTGAATATATTTATTTTTACCTTATGAGCAGGTTAGTATATTTAATCAAATCTTATCCATTAAAATGTCTTCTAATTATATAGTTATTTTAAGAAAAGTGTTATTTTCTATTAGTAACATTTTTATACATCCGACTATTTCAGTGATATCTGTAAGGTAGAAACATTTTGTGGGTTATTCCACATAAAAAAGTTGTTCAACTCACCACAGGCTGTTTTGTGATATCCACAAGATCCTTAATATTATAATACTGATGCTTCTCAAAGGCGGAAAACAGCATGTCCAGCACCTGCTGTTTATCTGCACGTGCCCTCTTCCCTTCTTCTTTCTTCCTCTTCTCATAGTCCAGCTGTGACAGAGAGGGAGCAAATACAGTGTGATAGGCATATATCACATAGACAGACACACATCTTCAAGATTATTTAAAAGCTTTACTTACATTATAGGTGTGATTAGCCACAGGTTTGTAGTTGGTGGTAACAGCCTTGTCAAGCTGTTGAGAGAATCTGAGGGGTTTGGATGACTCCTCAATCTGCAGTCTGCAACAAAAGAAACATGTTAAATTCTAGCAACATACAGTGAGGGAAATAAGTATTTGATCCCCTGCTGATTTTGTAAGTTTGCCTACTTACAAACAAATGAAGGGTCTATAATTTTTATGGTGGGTTTATTTTAACTGATAGACACAGAATATGAAAAAAAACCAGGGGAAAAAATGTTATATAAAGGTTATAAATTGATTTGCATTTCAGTCAGTGAAATAAGTATTTGATCCCCTGCTGATTTTGTAAGTTTGCCTACTTACAAACAAATGAAGGGTCTATAATTTTTATGGTGGGTTTATTTTAACTGATAGACACAGAATATTAAAAAAAATCAGGGGAAAAAAATGTTATATAAAGGTTATAAATTGATTTGCATTTCAGTCAGTGAAATAAGTATTTGATCCCCTACCAACTAGCAAGAATTCTGGCTCCACAGATTGGTTATGTGCCTATATGGACCACAGATTAGTCCTGTCACTTTAAGAAAGTACTCCTAAATCAGCTTGTTATGTATATAAAAGATGCCTGCCAACAGAATCTGTATCTTCCGGTTCAACCTCTCCAACACCATGGTCCAGACCAAATAGGTTTTAAAGGATGTCAGCGACAAGATTGGAGACCTGCACAAACCTTGACTAGGCTACAGACAGAAGCTTGGTGAGAAGGAGATGACTGTTGGTGTGATTATTTGGAAATAGAAGATATACAAAATAACTATCAAATGCCCTTGTTCTGGAGCTCCCTGCAATATTTCCCCAATGGGGTAAAGATGATCATGAGAAATGTTAAAGATCAGCCCAGAACTACACGGAAGAAGCCTGTTAATGATTTCAAGACAGTTGGGAACACAGTTGCAAGCAAAACATTGGTAACACATTGGTAACGCTATGCCACAGTAGACTGAAATCCTGAAGCACCCGCAAGGTCCTCCTGCCCAAGAAGGCCCGCCTGGCTCGTCTTAAGTTTGACAATGAACATCAAAATGATTCAGAAAAGGCTTTGGCGAAAGTGCTGGCACTGCTGTGAGACCAAAATGGACTCCTGTGTTTGGAGGGAGAGAAATGCTGACTATGAGCCCAAGAACATCATGTCTACAGAGAAGCACAGTGTTGGAAACATTCTGCTTTAGGGCTTTTTCTCTGCTACAGGTATACAGGATGACTTCACCGCATTGAGGGGCTGAGGGACGGGCCCATGTACCGTAAAATCTTGGACGAGAACCTCCTCCCCTTAACTAGGTCACTGAAGATGGGTCATGGATGAGCCTTTAACATGACAAAGACGCAAAACATATTGCCAAGACAACCAAATAGTGGCTTAAGGAGAAGCACATTAAATGTCCTAGCCAGTCTCTAGACCCTAGTCCTATAGAACCTCTGTGAAGGAGGCTAAAACTCCAATTTGCTGAGCGACAGCCAAGAAACCTTAAAGATTGACAGAGGAGTGGACTAAATGTATCCGGACACATGTGCAAACCTGGTGACCAACTATCAGAAACGTCTGACCTCTGTGCTTGCCAACAAGGGTTTCTCCACAAAGTACAAAGTTATGTTTTGCTTGGGGATCAAATACTTATTTCACTGACTGAAATGCAAATCAATTTATAACCTTTATATAACATTTTTTTCCCCTGATTTTTTTTAATATTCTGTGTCTATCAGTTAAAATAAACCCACCATAAAAATTATAGACCCCTCATTTGTTTGTAAGTAGGCAAACTTACAAAATCAGCAGGGGATCAAATACTTATTTCCCTCACTGTACATATAACGAGAGGATGTTTAGCATAATGAACTTCTGTAAATCCAACTAGATCACAAAGTTATGTGCATCGAGAGCAAACGTATCAAAAAACAAACTGTGTGTTAGCCCCATAGCAGGTGAGATGTACAGATCTTTCCAAACTTCATTGGGCCATGTGCTTTCAATGAGAGACCACAAACATGAGGACAAAAAATCCTAGATTTAATCGTTTTGCTCCTATAATGTGTGGTGCGCCGTGATGTGACGAAGAAAGTCCTGACTTTGAAGACAGGAAATCTAGCAAATTCTCTCGAGATTTCAGAATAAGTTTTATTATTATTTCACTGTATGTTTATTATATATGTGTTCAATATAAACAATTGTTGAGAAATTGCTCAAGCAGCGTCGTCTAAAGCATTTAAGGTGGCACAGCACTAGATACAATTTTATTGCAACTTTCAAATATTGTTGTATTTGTCTTCACAGTAAGTAAAAAAGAATATTAATACGGTTTTGTAAAAAAATACCTGCTTACATTATAACCTGAAAGTGACTCCACTGGACCTATTTTTTCTGTTCTAACTTAAAACATCAGCACACTCGGACTCTTACCACTACCATTACTTGCATGTTGAACATTTACAATTTGCAATCGGGGTGGCTCCGATGTTCTTCCAATCCGGTTCATTCACTTAACACACATCACACCACAGGAAAATCGGATAAAATAATCTGTAGAGCCTTTCAAGATCATGGGGAGGAATCGGCCCGATTATCTTGTGGTGAGGCCCCGGCTTTAGTAAAGTAACATGACCACAATAAAATGGGTTGTGTAAGGTGAATGAGATACAAAATGTATGGTATGTATCAATAATATGTGTAAATTGCTATATTTTATTCATATAAAGCCATGTTTAGCTGCCCACATTTAATTTAATGTCATGTGTGGACCTTTTCATGTGTTCATGTCTGGTATTAACTAGGCACGTAACACAATAATTGTTCATTTAGTTTCACCAACTTTCTGTATGTTTCTCATTTAATTGCATTTGTGTTATATCTGCCAATTGGCCACAATGCTTTCTTAATATTGGTATCGACATCGGCCATTAAAAAAACATTATAACACCTTATACAACTGGAGTTTCATTCATATTACAATAACAAAAGAGTTTTGTTTCCTTGTCATTGACCTGTTCAATGGGAGACAGCTGACATTGCTTCTTGGGTTTTATACCTTATAAACATCTTACATTTAACTTTAATTATGCATTGAACTTTAACGCATATAGAGTCTATAATTGTAAGTTTCCAGTACCGACAATAATTGAAATAATTGCATTTTCTTAAATATCAGTTTCATCAATAAATATTGTATTGAGAAAAATGCAGTAATTCATGGATTATGTAAGGAATAATTGACGAAGGGCCGTTCAATTATTCCAAAGTTAATGCACATTTATCTATTTCTCTTTATTTCAATAAACACAGCATAATTGTATGTACAGCAGCTTTGCAACAATGATAAACTGTCCAAAGTGCCAGGCCTATATAAATAAAATTGTACTGAATTCATTATTGCTATGTAAATGTGTGCATAAATGTGTATTCAAATGATATTACCTCTTAAGCCTCATGTAGTTTTCACTTACTGCCGGTCTGCATTCAGCTCTCTGTACCACCATTCCTTCCAGTGCAATTTTGTCTTTGTGAGAGAAAAGAGACATTAAGACTCGGTTGTAACTGATCAATCTCTGCTGCAACACATAGTGTATCACTGCTCTCATTATTGCATCATTAATGAGAAACATAGCAGTCGCTTCTGCTCAGTATCACTGCTCCAGGCTGTGGTGTGTGATTGTTGCACACATGACTACCATTCATAAACACTCCAATTCTAAAGTTTTAAAGAGGGTTGCATACGTACTGTTGTTTTGTTGACTGAAATGTTTAAATATCTGTATTAATGGCAATAAAACAACCACACACAGTTTCACACTTAGTTGGTCTTTTGGTCATTATCAGCTTTTGTTTAAATCAACGGCCAGCAGACCGGTGCATATAGTTTAAGGCTTGACCTCCACTCAAGCAAGGAGCGACGTTAAGGACTCACCTGGGCCTGTACCTGTACCTGGGCTGCTGGCCTCAGCATCTGACTGCCCTATAAAAGGGATGGCAACATGAGAACAAGGGGGACATTCGCCATATGATAACGGCAGGCGATGCCTCACGGAGGTTTCTCACAAAGCAGTCAGCGAAAGCACACACACAAAAACAGACAAACCACGGAGGTGTGGCAAAAAGTGATGTCATTTCTGTACAATATTTGCTTCAAGGTTATTTTAGTTTACTAAAATTAGTCTTTGAAAATGTTTCTGTTCATTGAAATCAAATCAAATATTGAACTAAAATTTTTTGGAAAAACTTAACTAAAGGAAAAATTGAAACGTTGCCTCAAAAATAAACTGAAATAAGTTTAGAACACTAAAATTATTATTAAAAAAAACAAAAACTAAAATAAAACTTGTATAGCAAGTAATCTTTAAAAGTAATCTTGTATAGCAACCTAAAAAAAGTTATAAAACGACAAAAGCATATAAAACTATGAAGTTGCCAAAACTTTAACTAAATTTAACATAAAAAATAAAAATCTAAAAATAAAAACTAATTTAAAATATTAATAAATCTGAATAAAACTAAACTCAAAACTATAATAACTTTTAATGCCCCCATAGACTACATTACTAACCATCAAAATATGAGGAGTATATCACAAAATAGAGAAAACGCTAAACTTAAGGTATTTATTTATTGAATATAGGTTTTAATATACAAAACTAAAGATCATAGAAAATAAAGCATAAACTGACTACACTTATTAATTGATGCTAACGTTTATACTCTTGTTTTTTTGTTTTGAAAAAGCAATTATTTTGGACAGCCTTAAAAAGCTTTGTGTCAAAGCTGGACATCACTTTTGGCCACACACAACTACAAATGGTCAAGTTAGATTAACTGAAACCAATGAGTCAATGAATCAGAAACCCATGCTTACCCTAATCCCAACATACTAGATGCCCCTACTCCACATCCCACTAAAGACTTTTTTCAAATCAGTGTAGATTCATAAATGTATTATTCAAAGATCCAACGGGCAACACGTAGATTTATATATAAAAGTGAACATGTAGGATATAAATGTTTATTTACAGTAGCAAAAATAATGTCCTTTGCATTAAAGCTGCAATGCATTTGCATTGTATTTCTTGCATCTTTATCACCACATCTGTTTAAAACTAAGTTTCAGGTTACTTATCTTTATGTATCCTCATGATTTTTTTATCCTTATGATCCTTATGATTTGTGCATTTTAGCAGACACTTTTATCCAAAGCAATGTACAGAGCAATATATTTAGTTCACGTGCTCCCTGGGAAGTCAAACCCATGACCTTAGCATTGCTAAGGCCATGTTCCACCTGTTGAGCTAGAGGACATCAGTGCGCCACTACAGATAAAACGGACAAATCACAAGAATCTAAACTGCTAACTTAAAGGTCAGTCCATTAATCTAATAATTACTTAACATAGGTAAAACGTTTACTACATGGCAGAAATGCTGGTTCATTCAAACAAATTAGGGATGCACCGAATGTTCGGCCACCGAAAATGTTCGGCCGAAAATAGCAAAAAACGCAAGTTCGGTGTTCGGCCGAATTTGTGAAGTGGCCGAATAAATTTGACCGAACATGACTCGTGATACGATCAAGCAGCAACCAGCGCAGAGAGAGAGAGAGAGAGAGAGAGAGAGAGAGAGAGAGAGAGAGAGAGAGAGAGAGAGAGAGAGAGAGAGAGTGAGAGAGAAGGAGAGAGAGAGAGAGAGAGAGAGAGAGAGAGAGAGAGAGAGAGAGATTTTTAAAGTGTCAGAGAAAGACACCGCAATGAAAGCGTCTTCCGGTGGGTAACTTTACTTCAGACGGAAGAGGGCTGTCTGACAGTAGCCCTGCCGCTCGCGACATCCTTTGACATCATACAGTGGTCGCTTGCACACAGTTCCCTGTACTAAACAACTTGTCAAAGTATGTTCTTGTGCATACCGGCCACGAGTGCATCTTCTGAGAGAACAGTGACAGTCAGCTTTTGTGGGCGGAGTTTGGAGGAGAGACATGTACAGTACAGAACAAAGAAATTTATACACATTTGGAACAACTCGAATGCGAGTAAATGATGACAGAATTTTCATTTTTGGGTGAAGTATCCCTTTAATAAACTATTTGTTAAATGGGTCGTATAACTTGCTGCATTTAAGTTTAGCCAAGTAACGGTTCTTCTACTGGTAACCCAAAGGCTAATACTGGGTAGACATACTTTTAACTTGCTACCTATTGTCATTTAGTTGTTTCTTTTGCTTGTTTTTAGAAATAATCTACAGGGACTCTATTCTTTGCGGATGTGTACCGGAAATTAGGTTTGGGCCACAAAAGCATGCATGTGCAGTAACGTTTGTTTATGTTGTTGCTTTGAAACCATCTATATATATATAATATAAGTATTAAGTGCATTTATATTTATGCATTTGGCAGACACAATCCAAGCAGTCAAATATAGTTTGAGCGATGGAATTTTAATGAAATGTATTTTAGAATATTAGAAATGTGGGTTGCACTTTATTTTACAGTGCGTGTACCTATAGTGTACTTACTGTGGACTTACCTAAGAAAGTGCTGCTTAGTATAAGGTAACTACATAGTATAAGTTTAGGTTCAGGGTTAGCACCTAGTTATTATATTTACTGTACACAGTATGTACATGGGAAACAGGACTGTAAAATAAAGTGCTACCGAAATATGAATGGGTCTTTTTGCACTCAAGTACATTGTAACAATCGTGTCACGGAAAAATGATGTGGATGTCAAGTAAAGTTGCACATGCACAGACAACACCCAAAGCAAAAACAATTCCATGTTAATCAAACAATCATTAAGAAAGTAGATTTGGTTTCAGTGGAATCAGAAAACACACTCTGCTACTACCAAAACACACGCACACTCCGATTGAGAAGCAGAGATCAGGCAAATGTAAAAAACATCAGATCAAAGCTATTACACCCTTATATCCGATTTCTCTCAAAATAGACAAAAAAAGGAGCTGTAAAGAAACCAAGAAATAATTAACAATAGAGGAAATAAATTAGACTAGGTGGACAGAGAGTAAGTGAATTGCAGAATGTGCAGAACGTTTCACGACCTGCACAAAAAGACTTACCATATGAGCTGTTCAAAAGCAAAATTTTATATCAAGGATAACCATGGCACATTATACTTTTATTACTAAATCATTAAAGTTAATTCAAAAATGAAAATGCAGTCATCATTTACTCGCCCTCTTGTCATTTCAAACCTGTAAGACTTTCTGTCTTCAGGATTGAAATGACAAAAGGGTTATTAGTAAATGACGACAGAATTGTCATTTTTGGGTGAACTTAAACATTTTTAGAGTGTTTACATGTAGTTCAAAACATTTAAAACTATGTTATAAGTACACTTTAAAAAGTTATTTTGTCATTTAGTTGTTTCAACATATTTTGCCTTTTTAAACTCGCAGTATCTAAATTTGAAAGATCAGGTATCATGCTATGTCATGCATTCTGACTCCTTTACACTGTTAAACGTGCTGGCTTCTCATGGTCAACTAGTATTTCTGTACTTGATTCACTCCCCAGCACTCCAACTTGTTTCTGAAAGTTTTTTATAAGTCTGGATCCCTGTTTCGTAACAGGGATCTTATTCCTTTTATTAGCCATTGTCCGGCAATGGCTAATAAAAGCACGGCAAGGCGAAAGAAATAGCCCGCCCACGAGCCAACCGACGAGCGAGACCCGCTTACTATCAAGGTTATCTGCGCCGCGTCAAGATGGGCTGCGCTGCAGCTCGTTACTCTTGCGATAGTGAAGTTTAGGTGTGTCTGTTTGTTCACGGCATTTCAGTGATGGATGTTATATAAACGGTGGATATAACGTTGGATTTGGAGATCGTTTGAAACTGATAGATGGCGCGGTGCCAGTGCTAAAAGATGCCGGACATGAACTGCACGCGTTAAGTCAAACTAAGTCATACGTCTGTGTTTTGTTGGCAGTCGGCATGTACGTGCATAATGTACAAAACACGCTTGCTCGTGCTGTAGTTCCATCCCACTCTCCCCACTAGTCCCACCTCTAGCAGCTCGTGTTTTTCCGGAAATAATCATACAGCTATATCTCTCTTTTATAAATTTGATCAAACTAAATACTCTTCGAAGATATGACATATGCAATACTACTGTATAGGCACTCAAGATTAATATGAGATTGTCAGAAACTGCCTGTGATACGCGATATTTAAGTTTTACTGTCTTAACTATAAGTATATGAATAATTTCATGAATTTTATTGTTTGATTTTGTAACGTGCAACTTTTAAGAATAAGAATAAGCATTTGTCTGATTTATTCTGCCCCGCAAAGGTAAAAGACAGTAACATTTTTGGTCAAAAATTAGTTATTGATATTTTTGGAACATTAATGGAATTAATAATGGAATTTTGGAATCTATTATAAATAGTCCCCATATTAAAATCTTATTTACTAACATTACTTATGATATATTATTAAATATGGGTTATGTATTAAAGTTTTACTAAATTCATACAAATTGTTTTCATATTATCAATTACTAAAAAAATGTAAATGCATTAGTTTCAGTCTGCATAATCTCATTTGACCAGTGCGTCTAGAATAAAGAAAACATCTTTTTTTGTCAGCTGTTGGTCTTCTTACCTGAAGAACTTTCTGTAAATACAGCCAGAGTCTGTCCACCAACAGTCTGAAGAGTGAATGGATGTTCTCTGGGTGCTCGTACCAAAGAAGCTTTCTCCCCTATGCTGTCTATAGTGGTCAGGTCCTCATTGAGTGTGAATGAAACCTGTTAATACAATCATAAAATAAAATGAATCCGTTTTCAGACTTTTATAAGTCCAATGGCAGAGTAAAGTTAAACGTTTCATCACATTTACCTCTGCTTTGCCCTGATTCCTGTACAAACAGAAACAACGTGTTTGAATGTAACAATGTATATATAAATATATATGCTTGCGAACCTAAATTACATGAAGATAAATGGAAACATACTTTGCAATTCGAAGCTTTCCGACCTCTCCTCTCCCTGTTGCTTTTGCCCATTGCTGTGATAAATACTTTGGGACCTACGACAAAAAAACACATTCTGAAACTCTATTTCAATAATTACTCAAACTTCCTACAAATAATATGCGTTTGCATGTTATTTGTAAATGTTGGAGCCATGCACTGATCTTTAAAACAACATAAAAGGAGTACTAAAACAGAATTATCTGGCAGTATTAGCACTAGCAGTACTCTTCATTGAGCTAACAGCGCTTACTTTCACCAGCCATACACCAGCATTTTGTTTTGCGCCAGTTAAATCCACATCCCCCTTGTCCGACATCGTTGTTATAAAATGAGATTTTCAAATGCTTGTTATTTCATGTGGATTGTTTGCGCCGCTTCTACCACGCCACACACTAGCCAGTGTAACGTACTACCAACAACAGAGGTAAAAGGCTAGAGCCGGTTGTACGGTGACCCATAAGGACCAAAACCCAAGCGCTAGATAAAACGCGTTGTGGAATATAAATCAGACTTCTGCAATTGAGCTTCGATAAATCAACAAATAATCACGTTATGTGTAAGATTGTGGTAGAGTTACGTTACGTACACACTTTAAAAATACGTAGTTCTATCTTTTCACCTTTCACCTAGAATAGATCGTATGTTTATATCTGTTTTTATCAGGAAATTAAATGATTTCTTTCAAACCTAATTTCACAAGGCGAAAAAAAACTTAGCATAAACAAAGAAATAGTTTAGTCTGGTCATTGTTGTAGGCCTATTTTCAAAGGTTTGTATAAGAATAACCAACAAAAGCCAGGTGAACTCCATGGCATCACTGCAATGAAGCTTTTGTAGCCAACATTTTCAGAAAAAGAAAAGACTGCACAGCACCCTTAGCAACGTAAACAAAATTCTGTTGCTGTTCACAGTCGATCAGGGACATTTTCCAGCGGAAAAACCTTGCATTGATACTGATTAATATATATTTTTGCTATAATATTTGTTTTGTGTGGGTTTTTTTTTAACAAAGGTACTCAAGGCTTAATCACTCTGCTTCACATCGTGCTAAACAACACCTTTCAGCCGTGATTTATTCACGACAAAGCACAGCATCTCATATCTTATTGCTTAACTCAGGAAAATTAAGATACATATTATAGTATGATTAAAGCATAGCATGTCCCAAACATGTCACTCATTGACAAGAGGGCGAGTAAATGATGACAGAATTTTCATTTTTGGGTGAACTGTCCCTTTAAATTGTCAAATCTTTGTCAAAACAACTGTGATATTAGGGCTGTGCGATTTGGGGAAAATATCTAATTGCGATATTTTTGACAGACATTGCGATTTGATTTGCGATTTTAACTTTTCTAATTCAAGCTTCAGCTCAATATTGTTGTGTGGAGCACAGTATATGGATATAGTTACCCTTCTGAAAGAAAACAACAACAAAAAACATTACAGAAATTCTAATTGTTTCCATTAAAACCATTACACAATTCATTTTTGTAGTGTGTTTTGGGCATTATTCAAATAGGGCTTACTGTTGTTCAATGGGTTCCCAATTTCCAGATTACATCACACCAATAAATCCAAATACCAGTGGACACTATTATAGTTTCCATTAAATCAAATACAACTCCCACTGTAACCCTTAAATCCATAACATTTTCTATTGTGTTAGTGAATTATTAAAATAGTTCATAGGTTACATAGGCTGATTTATAATTTTTTAAGTATGTGGGATTTTTTAAAACAAGTAGAAAATGTGCTGAATGTTTAATTTCATCCAAGTGAAATTAGCAAAACAGTTAGATAGAATTTACATTTGTTTGAAACGCGGAGTTAGGCGTGAGTTGACACAGGGTGCGCGCGTGCGTCAAGCCTCGTCCATATTGCCAGATGCCCGTGTGGATCCGGACTCAAGTACTATAACGTCATTACGCAACAGGTTGTGTGCGCTGTCGGTACACGATCCGGGATGCCTGCACGATCCGTCCGCGCATGCGCATAATGACGTAGTAGATAATTCTGTTTAGCGACGACACTGCACGATCTGTTCCACGCTTGAGCACCTTTGTACCGCGACTTTCACTACTGTCCACCTCTGGTCTCATGTCACTTCTGTGTGCACACTATGCGTTGAAATACTCTGTAACGTTTCCCCAGACTTGTTTGTAGTTCTTTCTTCATGTAAGTGCAGATAGTCTAGGCAGAAATGCATATTATGTTCCTTATTGTGTTCTGTAAACACCATTGAAGGGATTATTCCTCATTTAGATTATATAGATGGATATATTAGCCTATATATATAGACCCATACTAATACAAAATGAGTCGATTTAAAGTTAACTAATATTAGCAGCTTTTAATAAAAACCGTCTTTGACAATACTACTGACCTCAGATCGAAACACAGCAAGTTAAGTAGGCCTCAAGACTCAGACTTTATTCCACATGTAACCAAAATCGTGTATGTTCATGTAACAACTCCTTTATTATTTTGGATTGGCAACCACGTAAACACATCGTAATGCATAGCGTAAGCTACATTTTAAAACATCAAAACAGACCCGCCATGAACTGTTAAATGAAAAACACAATGTAGCCTACAAAAATATGCCGCCAGTTGTGCCGTCTGGCCGTCAAGTGTTTCATCGCATGCTTGATACCAATAGTGCAGGGAAACCGTGACGTTGTTTACTACGTCATTATGCGCATGCGCAGAACGGATCGTGCAGGCATCCCGGATCGTGTACCGACATGCGCATCAAGTTTAAACGGCTCGTCCGCCAGACGCGCAACGCGGGGCGGGGAAGAGTCGCGCGAGTATGACACAGGCTGTGTGTGCAGTCTTCTGAATTGGACGGTTCTTTAGTATTTATTTGCCTAATATGATCGATCTGACTCTGCAGATGCCATAATAACACACACTCTCTCTCCTGCCTTCTGTTTGTTTGTTTTTTCATGACGGACATTTACGCAGTTGGCTAGGGCAGTGCTGATTTATGGAGCCAGAGATATGACAAAACAATCTGAATTTGAATTTCGTAAATCTGAATTATTGACAAGTGTTTTTTAACAAAACTGAATATTATATGGAAGTTAAAATAGTTTTGAATTAGATTTTGATTTCGAATTTGAATTTTTTTTACTTGAATATTGAACATTTGTAATTTAACACAATTGATTTTTTTTAAGGCAGAGTTTTATAGGCATGCATTTTCAAACAACATATTTTTTGTTCTGAATTCTTAGATTGCAAATATCCCGTTTTTTTTAATACAGCCTCACGTTTTCAAGATGAAGAAGAAATTCGGAACATCAAATTCAATTTTCTAAAATTCAAAACGCAGAAATTCAGATCGTACAGAAAGTAGGTCAGAGGTCGTCCACAGGGAAGAGTAGAAGATCTCGGAAAAGTCAAACGGAGCGCTTTGGCCACAATGGCCAGTTATTTGTTCTTATTATCCAATCAAACTCCAAACATGCTGTTTTGGAGAGTGGAACTTCTTACATTGCAATAAAAAGGATTTACATTTTTCAAATTGCGACCACGCCCACAAGACTACACGGGTTGATCGTTTGTTGTTGCTGCAGCATAGCCAAGCTCATACCGCTGCAATCTAAGGCAGCTGCCCGGGATGTGTGCGCTCACTGCCTGCGTTTTTGCCTGCTGTGCCTCCACTGTTTGCGCTCACTCCCAGCGTTTGCTGTTGGTGCTTTTACCCACTGTGTGCTTAGTGCACGCTCGCTGCTAGCTGCCCCACTATGCGCGCTGGCTTCCAGCGTTTGTGGGTGCATAATATATTAGACATGTATACAATTTTGATAAAGAATGTTTGTGGGTCCTGCAAAGTCAATAGCCGGGTTTCCATCCAAAGTTGCGAATTTAGCTTATGCGCAAAATTGGAATATCGCATAAAACATTTTCGAATAAGCACCGTTTCCATCCAAATAGTCAACCGTCACTTCCTAATAAACTGCCACTAAATATCAGTAAGAAAAGTAAGAGAAGCCACTGAATATAATGATTTTCATATAGAATAATACTTGCGCAAGCAGACGATTACGAAACACAATAAATGCGGTGCTTTTGTGGATGTCTGCTGTTTGGGAAACACAGTCGTGACAGTTCTAAGAGGCAATTACAGAATACTTTGACGACTTTGCTCAGGCATTTAAGAATGACCGTAACAACATTTCTCATGCTGTGTAACAAGATCAGTTCTCTGGTTAGTCAGGTTACGCCGTCTCATAGTGCAGTTACGTGGCTTTTTGGAGGAATTTATTCGGCAAATGCGTTTCCATCTCCCATTATTCGCATTAACCCTTTTTCGCAAAACTGAAAAACCACCTCAAGCGAGCGTAAAAACTTTTTGCGAATTAAGGGTTTTTAATTCGAAATTTGTCGTTTCCATCACTCGTTTCTGATGCGAAACTTCAAAATGCGAATAAAACCAGAGTGATGGAAACCCGCTTAATGACGTACGTGGCACGCTGCAATAAAAGTTATGTATAACATTTAATGCTACAATAGAGAGAAAATGAATAAACTATGTAAGCTACAGACTGAAATAATAACTTTTGTAATAAAAAAATAGTGTATTGAAATGCTATAACTTTGATCCAGGACACATTTAACGACCAGCTGAAACAATCTGGACACAACACACGTAAAGATTTTTTCTTATGACCAGAGCCGATTCCAGTCTTTGTCAGTCAGAAAGGAGCACACACCTAACTGCTGTGCCAGACCACTACACCACACATTCAACGACTGGACGTTCTGCTGAACCAACAAATCTATCGATCTATGTTATATTCCCGTTTTGTCAGTAAAGCAACCATGATGTTCGTGTTTTTGTATGGTTATGCACTTTCTGTTTCATGCAGATTAAACATTTTGATAATGATAACAAGAGAGCATTTATTCCTCAGGATATAATGTAAGTTTGTTGTGGATATAGTTCACTATAAATAATATGTTGAGTAATATATGACTGAAAACGCCATACCTTAATATCCAGGTGCATTTTGCTGCGTTCGTTTTGCAGGCTACTGTATAGTAGATAGAACATGTGTTTATTTTTATTTCATTTAGACTGTATTCACTAAAACGCATAAACTGATAGCTTTTTTATTTTGCGTTGACAAAGTAGGCTATATTTAGCTTAAGATGGAGGTGTGTTCGTTTGCTAAATGAAAATCTTTTTGTTTTAATTGTACCTCATTGCTTCTTGTACTTCATATAAATAAATGAATAAAAGTACTTTAAAACTGCAGTCTTTGTCATTTAAAAAATATACATAGAAATAACACAACAATAGCTTTTATATTTTTCTCCTCATTTCTCTATCTCATTGTTTGTCTGTGTTCAGTCTTTAGCTGTGAACACATATCTGGCATTGTCAGCCATTATGATCAAATTCCATTCATAATATAGTGAAAATAAGATTTGATTAAACATGATTAATGTTTACGACTGGCATGCTGGCTGCACTGACAAAAAAATTCCTTTAGCCAAAGAATAGACAACAGTACTATTACACACTATTTTTTATTAAAGTTTTTATTTCAGTCTAAATGCAGTCTGTAGCTTACATAGTTTATTCATTTTCTCTCTATTGTAGCATTAAATGTTGTACATAACTTTTATTGCAGCGTGCCACGTATGTCATTGACTTTGCAGGACCCACAAACGTTCTTTATAAAAATTGTATACATGTCTAATATATTAAATGTATATGCACCCACAAACGCTGGAAGCCAGCGCGCATAGTGGGGCAGCTAGCAGCGAGCGTGCACTAAGCACACAGTGGGTAAAAGCACCAACAGCAAACGCTGGGAGTGAGCGCAAACAGTGGAGGCACAGCAGGCAAAAACGCAGGCAGTGAGCGCACACATCCCGGGCAGCTGCCTAAGATTGCAGCGGTATGAGCTTGGCTATGCTGCAGCAACAACAAACGATCAACCCGTGTAGTCTTGTGGGCGTGGTCGCAATTTGAAAAATGTAAATCCTTTTTATTGCAATGTAAGAAGTTCCACTCTCCAAAACAGCATGTTTGGAGTTTGATTGGATAATAAGAACAAATAACTGGCCATTGTGGCCAAAGCGCTCCGTTTGACTTTTCCGAGATCTTCTACTCTTCCCTGTGGACGACCTCTGACCTACTTTCTGTACGATCTGAATTTCTGCGTTTTGAATTTTAGAAAATTGAATTTGATGTTCCGAATTTCTTCTTCATCTTGAAAACGTGAGGCTGTATTAAAAAAAACTGGATATTTGCAATCTAAGAATTCAGAGCAAAAAATATGTTGTTTGAAAATGCATGCCTATAAAACTCTGCCTTAAAAAAAAATCAATTGTGTTAAATTGCAAATGTTCAATATTCAAGTAAAAAAAATTCAAATTCGAAATCTAATTCAAAACTATTTTAACTCCCATATAATATTCAGTTTTGTTAAAAAACACTTGTCAATAATTCAGATTTACGAAATTCAAATTCAGATTGTTTTGTCATATCTCTGGCTCCATACTGATTAGGCATAACGGAGGTGCACTCACTCGGTTAGCAAGAATGCCACTCGAAGCGGGCTTGGAACAGACGCGTTTCCTATTTTTCACATCGCAGCCTCTTGCGATTAGCAAATCGCAACGTCTCACATCGCGATTCGATTAATCGTTCAGCCCTGTGTGATATGCCAATGCACGCATGTTTGTTTTGGTATCTTTGTGGTGACTTGACATATTGTTTTTATACACAATGAATGGTATAGACCACTTCGAAACATTAAGATGTAAATAACGCTGGTCCAGACGATTTTACTGTTTCAGTTTCTTAACACTAGACAAATGTTTAAACAAAATCCAACCAACAGAATATTTATAACCTAATCAAAACGTTATATTAAATTAAAATAATTAGGATTTCATTGTAGCCAATATGTAAGATTTAAAAAAATAAAATTTAAAACGGAAATGCAAAGTGGTCTAAATATTATAGTTATTAAATTGAATCCCAAATTAAACATTAAAGGAAGTACAACCAAATGCTACATTGACATGCTTTACAATTTAAATAAATAGTATAGCTTTTTCTTACACAAATGAGAATAATTTTGCGTTACAGTAATGAGAATTATTTTCAACCACCATAAAATAATGTCACAATACATGACCCTAAACACAAACTTTATTTTCTTAAAGTAAACTATAACTTCATATTTTTGTCTTTTTATTGTGAGGTGATATGACCCAGACATGACAGATTTGCCAATACTAAAGTATTCATGGAAAATGTACACAACAAAAAAATAAAAAATTACAGAATTGGATATCAGTGAATAAAAAGCTTGTCCATACATGAGGAAGCATCCGTCTTGCACATTTTAACTGTCAACAAGGATAAAATGTTTTGATGATTTTTCAAGGATTCCATAGAAATACAAAGTCTTTTGAAAAAACCCTTCACATTCATGTCACAGGAACATGCGATCTTTGCTGTGAGAGAAGCGGGTATTTAGTTCTTGTGACTTCTTGAGCAAGGCTTTTTTCTGAGCCTCATCAAAGCGATTGACCTGGAGATCCATGTCTCGGTCGAAGGATCTTCTCTCCACAGGCTTTTTAGCATCCTCCTCGGCTTCCCTCTTCATCTTTTTAGTGTGCATACTGATGAGAGATTCACCACGCTTGGACTCCTAAACAGAGATGGAAAATTTGAGATTAAATTGATTTTTTAATTATTTAAAATTTCATTTGTATCATTTCGTTATCAATTTGATATGAAATAAATCACAGTTGTACTTGATACTGCATGTATCAAACTATGGGTGTAGTTTATTTAGTGTCTTGCATTAGAATGTTAGGTTGTATATTGGAATATCTGTAACAATGTCAAAAAAATAAATTATTTACCATCTGTATGACTCTTTGTTCACACAAAAATTATTGTAGTTAATGGCAAAGAATTTTTGAAAATGCATATTTTCTAGCAACATAATAAAGAGAAAGATAATAAACATCTTAAAATGTGAATAAAGCACCTAGAATGTGCCTAGAATTTTTGCATCGCATAATACATATTATTAATGCACACAGAGAAGGTCAGAATTCAGTCACTATTGTCTCACAGCAACACACAACTCACAAGTCCTGTGGCTATATATTTAGAAAATATTTTAGTGCTTATTGCATGGCCCTGTGTACATACCTTATTCTAACTGCAAATATTTGCAATATTTTTTATCTAAAAATAACTTACATTATATTGTGAAACTTTTTCAGCCATCTCAAGCTCTTTCTGAGAGAGACGGGGCCCCTCATCTTTGACTGATTCCCCCTTCTCTTTAGCCTCCAGTCGCTCCTGAGAAAGGCAAACCAGAGAGAAATTTCCACACATATCTTGCTCCATTCCACAATCCAATGTAAACCATTATTGTTTCTGTTGTCACATTATTGTTAACTCACCCTAGCTTTTCGTTCACGATCAGCCGGAGTGTCTGTCCAGATTGAGCGGTCTTTATTCTCTGGGCCTGATCTCTTCTTAAAGGTGCGTGCACCCAGGCCCACATGCTGCAACTCAGGAGGCAACTCCATCATCCAGCTCTCTCTGGCAAGCACTGCTGGGCCAGTCTACCAAACAGTTTAAGGATTTGTCAGAATTTATTCGGCTCATTCATAGCTGAAGGAGTGCGAACAAAAATGAAAATTCTGTCACCATTTATTCACCCTCAAGTTGTTCCAAACCTGAACACAAGGTTTGGAACTTTCTATTGAACACAAAGAAAGATATCTGGAAGCATAATGACAGAATTTTCATTTTAGGGCGAACTAACCCTTTAAGAGAGTTAATGCTGGAATAGTAAAACATTCCTTGATGAGCAAAACTGCATTTATTAAATAAAAAAAACATTGTTTTATTACATCAACTCCTGTAAGTTTGTCTTTCATCCTTTGAGCTCTTCTTTCAAAATCCAAAGCCACAGAGTCCTGTGCGGCCACTTTGGCTGGCATGGGTCCGATGACATCATCCTCCCCTTCATCACTGCTTGACAAATCTGGTTTATAACCTGGGGGTAGGGCTGGTCCTAAAAATCCTCTTGAATCATCATTTCCCCCCTCTTCATCTTCAGTGTGTATTTTAAAGCCTGGAGGAAGTGCAGGTCCTAAAACAGATGGCCTGCAGTAAAAAGCACACAGTGCCAAACACACTCAAAAAAATGATTGTTGGAGGTTGTTTGTTTAACTTAATCAATATAGTTGTATCTAACATATTTGTATGTGTTTCTTGTTCAAACACAATTTAAATGCGTAATACTGACATAAATAGGCGACTCTTTGACATAACTTATTCCATTTGTGTTGGGACAACATGAATCATTTTCATTGACAAACTGAAACTACACAGTGGACTGAGTTCCCAGCATGCATTGCCCTTATGACTGGATTTAGATAGTAAAATTTAAAATTAAATGTTATTGTATGTGTGTTTTTGTGCAGGATTAAAGATAAGGAGACTTGTTAGTGTTTACTATTCTCTAATTTTACAATTTAGAGGATTTTCTGTTGTCTGTGATTTTTGAGGGATTACCAGAGTGGTGAAGAGTAACGTTTTTTCTGAGGTTGGGAACGAGCACATTTATGCCATTTTTGCATGTATGCAGACTTACTCAGTGAGTAAATACTCTGCAAATGGTCATGCAGTAAACTATTTGGTGCTTCCTGCTAGCACCTTACATTACATCTTGCTTACATCACTGAAGCATTCAAATTTAATTGGCTCAACACAAATTTCACATACAGCTGAAATTAAATAAAATAAGTTGATGAATTTAAACTGGGTGAATTGTGCAGACAAGTAAGGCCGTCTTTTTTGAAGCTGCTAGTGTCTGTTTTACATTATAATCCAATGGATTAAACCATGTTTTCAAAAAACGTCCTGAGCGCTTTTTTAAACACCAGCGTCTTTTTCTGCAGCTCAAAGCGTCTTTTGAGGTTGAAAAAAGTTCAACTTTTCTGAAAAAACGCCATATGTCAAGCTCCTTTTTCACAGCTAACCAATGACGGAGACCTGTCGTTTCCATAACAACATGCGAGGAACGTGATTGGTCGAGAAGGTTCAAGCTCGAAAAAATAAAATGGGCCGAAACGCCCGTTGGAGCATAGTTATAAATGTAAGTTTAATTTTCACTTTCAACAACTTCTGATTGCATTTCTAGCGAGAAATTAGTATTGTAGTTTTTAAATATGTGATTAGTTATAGCAAAGACGCTCTCTGTTTATAATCAAATAGACTTCCGTTACGCTGCCTATCTGTTTCTCTGGGCTGCCTTCGTGCACAGACTCTGCCTCTGAAGTCATGACGTTCGGCTGCTATTTGTAACCAAACGCTGTAACCAGCGTTTTCTTTTACTAAAAAAGCGCCTTTGTCAAACTGTTTCTTGTCAAAAAAGAAGTCAAGTCTGAACACGGCCTAAATCTTAAATTCGAATAAATCAATTAAATTGTGTGGAAATAGGTGTTCATTCTCATGTGTATGTTCAACCTATTCCATTATGGGAAATCTTGAAACTATATCAATACATGCAGTTAACATACACATCAATTGAACAGTTGCAGTTAACGTTCAGGTGATCGGTCTTGCTTTTGATATCCTGGAGGTAAAGCTGGCCCTAACACCCCTATGGTGTCATCATTTTCCCCATCTTCCTCTTGTCTTTTAAATCCAGGAGTGAGTGCAGGTCCAATTAAAGATGGTCTAAAGATGCTGATGCAGAAGAAATTGCTTAAAATATGGTCATGGGGGACAATAAAACTTCACTACCAATTTTGTACTGGAGTCTTTGAGGATTTGCTTTGAAAGCATTTTCACACATGCAGACAATTTATGCATCAATGGAAAAATAGCCATTACCCTTCAGGTGACCTGTCTAGATTTTTATATCCTGGGGGAAGAGCTGGACCGAAGAAACCATCATCATTACCATCATCGTCCTTTTTAGTTTGCTTTGTATATGTTTCTTCCTTCACAAGGCCCCTTCTGCTGATAAAGTAGTACACAATGTGACAAACAATTCAAATCATAAAATTACTACAATTTCCTAGAACTTGTGTTGTCAAAAATATTGATATTTAGATACAAAAAAAATCTGAAACGGTTCCAAGCATGTCCCGTATCGATACAAGCTGCACGTTGTTGCTCTCTCTCTTTTTTTCCGACAATGAGTTCACAGTAGCCAGGTTTCCATTACAGATTTGAGCAAAATTGAAGTGATGTTTTCTAAATGTCGATTAAAACAATATCGCGGACTTACTGCATTTCCATTAAATGATGTTATGCGATTAAAGTGTATTTTGAGTCTCGCGTCTTTTGACGAGCCTCGAACACGTATCCCTTTATGTTAGAAAGATGGCCAGTGAGGAATCTCCGCAACAGTTCTTGCGTTTAAAGTTTGCGTTTCTGTCTCTATGTGCGCTGATCAATGATGATATGTGAATAAAAGCCAAATTAAAATGTGTTAATCATATAAATGGATTAACTAACATTAACGAACAATGAATGAGCAATACATTTGTTCAAGTAATTATTAATCTCTTTTAAATGTTAGTTAAAAAATACAACTATTTATGTAAGCTCTGGTCCATTTATATAGACAAATACAACTTTGATTTTAAATAGTAAATGTTTTAGTAAAATTAACATTAGATTAACAATTAAAAAAAAAAAGTAAAAATATACCTCCTTGTCTAGTCTTGTTCAATTTAACTTTTAATAAAAATGAAAAAAAGGCAGTTTTTTCCCGTGGTATCGAAAATGGCATCGATTATCGATATTGTTTATATCGAATCGAAGTTAGAAATCCCAGTATCGTGAAGCAATAACGGATGCATAAAACAGCATAAAAGTTCATACTTTGACGAAGACTTGTTCCTAGATGAGTATTTGGCCCTCTTGAACACAACTTCCTCTTGATCACTGTCCTCACATGAATCAGAGTACTCTGCAGCTTTATACAGTGGAGGTAAAGCTGGACCTATGACTGGAAGTAAGATTTATGTATTTGTTTATCTGTACAAAGATATGTATAGCGCCTACATAGCCTGTTATTGGACTGTTACTATTCAGCTAAACACAACACCTAAAGTTAAAGACAATAGATCTTGTTGATCATGCAAATAAAGGGTGAACTAAAAAATACAAATATTTTTTTACAGTTCACGTATCAGAAAACAACATTTATGTAAACATACTTGCGTCTTCTTCATCTGAATGAACACCCAACATTGGTGGCAAAGCGGGTCCAATTAAATGTTGAATCGACATTGCAAAATTCTCGTATCAGAAATAAAAACGTGCATTCGTGTACAAAATGAGAAATATGCTATGACTTATTGTGCACGTTCCAACATTTCCGGTCACAACATAATAGAGTAAATTTCAAAATAAGAGTTTTATAAATAGGAATAGGATTCGGCGAATCCTACAGGTGGCGCATTTTGTTTTACATTAATAATCGTTTTGAACGAGACGCTCTTTAACGCAAACTTCACTTCGTTTATTTGTTGTCATCAGTTGTTGTTTCCATGGGCGGCGGGACGCTTGAAAACAACAATCGGTGAGATAAATCTGTCCCTGTTTGAATGATAAATGCATTATTTCAGAGCTTAAAGTTTGGCATCTTACATAAAAGATTACCGTATACTGGATTACACATACAGAAGATTTACTACCAAATAAATTGAGATATTAACACTGAAAAAGATCTGTCTTTCTGCTTTGGTCCAGCTAACGTTAACGTTACTAGGAAATCCACGGGTTTAATTCTTAATCCAAACGTTAATTCTTTCCGTTGATGCCTCGTGTTCTTGAGCTGATCTCTTGTCCTAACTGAGTTTTTTTAGTCCAGAGTCGGAACTGTCACTTGTTCTTATTGTGTGGTAACGTTACGTGTGCTTTTATATCAGTGCCCGACGTTTAGATTTCTGTGATATGATGAATGTTGTTTTTGCGATTAGAATTACTATAGTTACCTCGTCTAACCCGTTAACATGGGAGAGATTTTGATCGAAATGACTTATCTTGCAAGGCTTTAAAGTTATAATAGGCTTACAATCAAATCAGCCATATTTTTCGTTGTTTGTGTCAGCGAAAATGTGTGTATACGTGTATATACGTTTATAGTCGTCATGGCAAGCCTATTACCTTTTAAATGTTTTGTTGTACTTTTTTGAAGAAAACATAATGAAACATAGTAAGTACCGCTTTCTTTGTATGTGTGCATACACATACAAAGAAAGCGGTACTTATTATGTTTCTGTATGTCTATAGCTGCGTCTGAATTCGCTCACTTGTTTACTCATGCACTATTCCCTATATAGCGAATGCTAAATAGTCCACTATATGGGGAAGAAGTGAATGAAAATGAGTGAGCAATTTCGGACACTGACGTAATATATCCTGCGTCTGACACTCGCGGACATTCGTCATAACGCTGTGCGGCTTCATGGATTGTTTTGTAAAATAGTTCATTTTTACATGATTTGTGACGTTTATTGTGGGCTATTAGCTTTTAATAAAGAGAACAAAACAAATGTATGCCACGTTTATTTAATACGGTTAATAAACTAACTTAATATATTTAAAATAAAACTAGGGATGCACGATAAATTATCGGCCATATCGGTATCTTCCGATAATAACATTTATATATTATATATATAATATATCGGATAATATATATCCGATATATTATAGCCGATAAATCATTTCCTCTGGTTAAACTTCTTCAGCTGCACGCTGTCTTTCTGTTGTTATCATTCACTTACTGCTATTAGCAAAACATTGTTGATGCAGGTACAGTATGTAGATGTAGAATTTATGAATATGTAAATTATAGAAACAAAAGCATATTGTTTGAATCAGACTGCTCTCTGAATGCTTTTTGTCTTGAGACCTGTTAGACACCTGGCTATTAAGAACATTTTTTCTGGGTTGCTCTGGAAGAACATCTATAATTTGTTTATTAAATAAAAAAGATACCAGAAAAGTTTGAAGATTAAATAATCGTTAACTAGTTAAAGTAGGCTTAATACATGGTTTTCAGGGGGGAAAAGAGAACTTGTTTTCTGCAGTGCAATGTTTTCAAATAAAAGCAGTTGTCCACATTTTGCCTTTTCAGTCTTAAGGAATTTTATATAAAAATTTAGATACCATGGTATATCGGCCATATATCAGTTATCGACTTCCAATGCTAAATAATTATTGGTTATCGTTATCGGCCAACATTTACATATCGGTGCATCCCTAAATAAAACACTGCTATATATAACATTCATTTAATCTGTTTATTCTCAAAAAGTAGAAAATAACTGTCAACAAGAAAAAACGCAAGTGTATAAACTTACATTCGTGGCAAATGGTCACTCTTCTCCAGCTGATTCTTATCAAACGGTTGATTCGCGTTGTATCATGGGAAATATGAGTGAGTGTACATCGGATGTAAACTCAAAATCAGAATGCATTGTGGGTAAAAAGCAGTGAACAAATGTAGGGAATGAGTTGTTTACTCAGAATTCGGACAACACTACAAAATGGCAGACACCCGATTTAGTGCACTATATAGGAGATACGGGGCGAATTCAAACACAGCTTATGTCAATGGGATAAATGTATAACATTATAATTTCTATGTGATTGGAGAGAAACAATGAAAAATTGTGTTGTGCTAAACGTCTTAAGGATGTGTATTGTGTTTTGCATCAGGTGATGTTCTCACATTAAAAGTCTCTTAGAACTATCAGAGTAGAACTGTACATCTGTCGAAATGCCACCTAAAAAGCAGAAGGACCCGACGACAGCAAACATCTCTAGCTCCATTGAGTCTGAGGACATCAGTCTGGAGACAACAGTCCCCACAGAGGATATCTCATCCTCCGATGAAAAAGATGGTGCACGGAAGGTGACAAAACAGCTCCTGGAGAGAAAAGAGCTGCTACATAACCTTCAAAAACTGAAAATAGAGCTGTCACAGAAAAATCTGCTCATAGACAACCTCAAAGTGGACCACCTTACCAAGGTAAATGGTTCACTATGGACGGTTTCATCTTAACATAAAAAAACGTTATTGCGAATTAGTCATCATAATTTTATTCAGTTTACCTGTGGTTATGTAATGATTATTTTTTTACATTTGTTTGTAGATAGAGGAGCTGGATGAAAGGCTGAACGATGCTCTTCATCAAAAACAAGTGCTTACTTTGCGTCTGGACAGCCAGCTTAAACTACAGCAGGATGAAAACAGGTAAATTTACATGAACAATAAAAAAATCATAATGCCGCAGATCAATAAGAAATGTGTCTTCTGATCGTGTCCGTTTTGCAGGAAGCAGCAAGCCCTAAGGAAGCAGGAGATGGACACCATCATGCTCAGACAGAAGCAGCTGGAAGAGACGAACCATCAGCTGTGTGAGCGAGCAGGGGACCTACGCAGGAGCCTGAGGGACCTGGAGCTCTCTGAGGAGAAGTACACTGAGCTTAAGGAAGTCCCTGAAGACAAACTCTCCATCCCTGAATATGTGGCAGTAAGCATAGGGTTATGTTCTTGAGCTTTATTTAAAAATAAAGATGGTGCGTATTGGTGGTATTTGGTTATCCCACTAAGTGAACAAGAAACTGAGTTTTGTCATGCATATTTTGTTGATGTAGGTTCGGTTTTATGATGTTGTGAACCCTCTGAGGGCTCTTGTGACTGAGCTGCAGATGAAAAAGACAGACCTGACCGAGGATCTGGAAAGTTACCGCAACCAATTAAGATCAATAATGGAGGTGTGAGAAATCCAAATGTCTTTTGAATACAAATAATTAGTTGTGTTTGGGTTAAAAGAAATGTTATACACTGATGAGATTTTTACAAATTGGTTACACAGGACCGGTCTTAATTTATTGAATTGAATTCTTCACTCTAGTTCATATATTCGCCATCACCATTCAACATTTTCATGAAGCGCATGACTTGAACCTTTTTTTAACCATGAGTTTAAAAGGTTTAGTAGTTGTGATATTAATGACCAAATGCCCGTAAAGGAACAATGTGGAGATTTTAGCGGCATCTAGTGGTGAGGTTGCAAATTGCAACCAACAGCTCACTTCACCCCTTCGCTTTTCAAAGCACTATGGCAGCTCTCACAGAACAAAGATGGCGTTTTTGCTTCTTTGCCGAAGGAAATAATGTATTACGCTCTGTAGAGCAGTTTGTCCTTTTAGGGCTACTGTAGAATTCCATTCAAGGGGACCCGTGGTGTATGTAGATAGAAATAGCTCATTCTAAGGTAATAAAAACATAACGCTTCATTATGTATGGTATTTATACATCTTTGAAGACATAGTTATGTATATTATATTGCATTTCTGTGAGTATATCCTCCTAAATATTACACGCAGCACTAGGTATAACAGGTTTACACAATTACTACAAGACTAAAAGGTCAATTTTTACTTTTTGAATGTCTCTATTTTTGACATCCATTGCTTCCATATTCCGACCAGAGTTATGAGGAGGAGAGGAGAGCACGTTCTGAGCTGGAGATCCGCTGTCAGAGACTCACACTGGAAATTTCTGACACCAAACAATTTATACAGGAAGGAGATTACAAACGAGAGAATTATGACAAAATCAAACGGTGAGGTTACAACATGCTGACCCAGCCTGATCTCACGGGTATTTGTAACTATTTTACGAAGTGGGCCGATTCGGAATAATTTGTACAGAATGAATGTACAAAACTTAGGTTTATTAAAAGAGCAATATTGAAGCCCATCTCCTAAGCAATAGTGAAGTCCCTCTCACAAAGCTGTATAAAGTTAAATACTGTGTAAATCAAGGCTGCTTTTATTTATCTTTTTGGAGCTTCACAGTCCACTTCACAGACATAATGTCAGTATTTTCATTTTCGGTGAACTGCTCTTTTAATGCTTGGATGTATGTGTGTGTACATACATTGTTAATGTTAAATCCTTAAAAACACGATTTTATATGTGTGCGTTTAAAGACGTGAGCTTTGTTTTGTTCTTTAGGGAGAGAGATGGGTATGAAACTGAGGTGAGAGAGTTGAGAAAGAAGTTTGAAATGCTGGACCTCACACATTCTGCTGTGACCAAAGAGAGGGATGACCTAAATAAAGAGGTAATGTGATGTCAATTTATGTCTCCAATGTCAATTCTCTGTCTTACTGGACTCAATTTACCTCCGCTCTCTGTCCTTTTTATCTCAAGGTGGCCACCCTGCAGCAGTCAGTAACATTAATGCAGAAGGATAAAGAATATTTAAACAAGCAGAACATGGAGCTTAATGTACGCTGTGCTCATCAAGAAGACCGTTTGGACAGACTGCACACCCAGCTCGAGGACACTAAGAAGGCCAGGGAAGACGCCTATGAAAAATATGTGGCATCTAGGTATATAGATTATCTTCTTTTGAATCAATATTTAGGGATAGTATGACTTTGGGCATGGCTGGGTTAAAGGTCTAGATTTAGGTGTGTCTAAATCTAGAAACACATTGTAACACAATTGTGTAATGATGTCCTCCCTCCACCAGAGATCACTATAAGACTGAGTATGAAAACAAACTGCGTGATGAACTGGAGCGAATTCGGCTAAAGACCAGTCATGAAATAGAGAGCTTGCAAAAGGCATCAAAAGAGATGTACGAGAGAGAAAACAGGTGAGTTCATGCCCTCATCTAATTCATCAGTCTTGAGTAAATACTGTTCTTTCCATCGTGGGAAAAGAAAGCTCTTTGCACACACGCCTGGCCCGAAGTTAACTTCCTTTCCGTGTTTGGTTATAATATAACAATTTGATTTAGATTTCATGTATGTTCATATTATTAGATATGAATATAAATTATAATTAATATAATACACTGCATAAGTGTATAAGTGATTGTGAACCATTTTCACTTGTTTTGGTGCAAATAAAAGTGACAGCAGCTACACTGGAAAGGAAACAGCAAGGGTGGTCTGAGGAGGACCATCCTTAGAGGGTCTTACAGACCTCCACGTGCTATGAAGTATGGGGATGAAATCCTCAGATCTATTGTCAGATCTTATGCTGGTGTAGTGCAGAGCCCTCCTGGTGCACGATAATGCCCGGACTCATGTGACCAGAGTCTCCAGGCAGTTTCTGGATGATGATGCCATTGACTGGCCCTCACGTTCCCTGGACCTAAATCCAGTTGAGAACCTCTGGGATCTCATGTATCCGAAGCCATCAAGTAGCACCATAGACTGTCCAGGAGCTCACTAATGCTCTGATTCAAGTCTGTCCCCAGGACACCATGTGCCATCTCATCGGGAGCATGCCCAGACATTGTTGGGAGTTCATACGGGCATGTGGGACCATGCATATTACTGACTTAAGAGTTACTGGGATGAAATTCAAACAAGCTGAATCAGCCATTATTTTCATTATGTTTACAGTGATATTACTATAATTCCTGCCGATTTTGGTTTTTATTGTGAAGAGTTTTCAAAGTGAAGAGTTTTAACCTGGATATTTTGTTAATTGATTTAAAGTGATTTAGGTGTTCCCTTAATTTAAATTTTTTTAAGCAGTGTATATTCATATTATATAATTATTAGATATTAGATATATGTGTTAATATTAGAAGTTTTTAATGCCTAGATCTAAAATATTTTATTGGCTAGAAATTGTATCTGCATTTTTTACAATCCTATATTGTAATGATAAGAGATTGAAGTCATTTATGTTAAAATGTTTAAAAGTGTGGAAATCCTTACACCGTGTTATGTTTGTTATACAATTAGATTAATTGATTTAATAAATTTGCTTCTCTGTGGCCAGAGTCAAAATAGTTTTATCATTGAGCATTTTAATAATTTAAAAAATGAAAAAACAAAACACATTTTAATTATATTTATTACTTGTCTTTATTACTATTATGTTCATTATGATGTCATTAGAATAAAAAGTTATCTGACGTGTGTATGAGAATCAACTTTTAAACATGTTTAACCGTTGCCATTCTTATGTGCCTTTTGTGCTGTGGAATGGCATTGTCAAAGAACATTTTACAAAAGTGAAGCTCCACCTATAAGAGCAAGATTTATTATACAGTATCAAGTAACAATAGATTCTGTTTCCTAACCAGTGGAGAATGGTTCTAGCAACACCAGATCAATGGTTTGATTCCACACAAGCTAATACAATGAAAACCCTCAATACACTGTATGCCGCTTTAAATAAAAGCGTGTGCTGTAAATGAATATACTTGGATTTAATAATGTTTATTTTAATTAGCTTTATTTGCTTTATTACGTAATAAATAGATAGATTTCGATTTTCTGTAGTTATATAGTGTGAAATGGCTGTGCTGCAGTGGACATCAGCACTTTCTTAATGCCATAATCTCTGCTGCATAATGCACAGTATTGTTACCCAGCTGAGTATGTATTTGTTATTCTTTCAGAAACCTCCGTGAAACCCGGGATAATGCAGTCATTGAGAAAGAAAGAGCCTTGAATGCAGAGAGAGATGCCCAAGCCAAATATGATCAGCTCTTAGATCAGTGAGTTCATACACACCTTTCACATATACTTCACAATTACTGGCTGTCATGGGCTTCTGATAGCCATTCATTCACTGTTTGAAAATATGAACAAATACAAGTGCAGGATTTCTCAACAACACTCATTGTTCAGAGGAAAAGACGCGTGACAACTGAATGTGTGGGAACCATAACATTTTCGGTGCCAGAATAGTAGATTCCACTTTAAATTTTCTGTGGAATTTTAAAACACAATAGCAATTTTATAGATGAACATTTGGAACAGTATGATGCACATTACAGTACAAATGTCACAGTTGGATGCATCACGAAAATACAACTTCAATGAAAACAGAATTTTGTATTTTATTTTAAGAAACACAAAGTATATAAAAACGTTGCACTAACGTTGCGCTTGTCTTCGCGTGTGTTTCGTAAACATGTGAAAATGACCTTTCTTGTCTGTCTTTTTTGTTCAAACTTTTCAAGCTTGGCTGGATTCCTCAAAGACCTAATCAAGTAATCTTTGAGTAAACTGTTGACTGACATGACCATATATTGTCGCTGTAAATAAAAGTGGGTGTAGCGATGTTTGGGTGTTACTGTTTTGTTCAGGAACAATAATAAGCACTTGATACAATATCAGAAGACATGCCTCTTTCACCGTCTCCTGAAAAAAAAAGTGTTTCACTATGCAAATACTGGTTCTCGTCTGAAACAAATACCTTCCAATGACAAATCAAAAGACACTCAAAGCCAAGATTTCAAAGTATGCTGATAGTTTTCCTCGTAGTTATAATAGCTGTAATTGGTTTCGGAGCCGAGAAATTTTTCGTACAGTAAATGTTCCCACGGCTTTGGAGCGAGTGTGTCAGAGATGTTTAACATGCCTTTTGTTCATCATTCCATAGTCAAAAAAACAAAACAAAGCCAAGTCCACGTGTTTGCGCTGTGAAGATCAGTGTCTTAACTTGAATGAGAGCAGTATCAGGTTCTGGACAGTGGGCTGTGGTAAATGGAAACGAACAGAAACTAGGGGTGACTTGTCTAGAGCGAGTACAGTCTGCTTAAAGTCGTTTCTAAGACCATAAAGCAGTGAGTCACTGGCTTGTCTCTGACAGGCTAATGTAGGATTCAAGCTTTTGGTTTTAATAGGACTAAATGCCATGGATGAGAGAAAACATGTTAAACTGGCTTGAAAAGAACACAGGTATTTGCATTTTGTATTTTGACATGCTCTGCTGGTGCATGCCTGCCTACACAGTCAAAACATTGGCCTAGACAGTTTGAACAAAAAGCAAATATTTCCATTTTTTTGTTTATTATCTACTACTTAGATCTTTTGCAGTGAAACAGCTGTTGTTGTAGGTGTGATTTTAGTCATTAAGGAACAAGGAAATGGCTTCATTGTGCTTTAGTTTGTAATATATTAAGGCGATTATTCAGATATTTAAGAAGACTAGCTGTGATGTGTTTTTTAATAGCAGATACCAATATCTAGAGACCAGGGTGGCTGACTTCCATAAAATTTAGGGTCACCATTTAACCAAAAATTCTTTTTTTGGAACAGTGCAGTTTTTATGAAGGATGTACCTGTGCTTTAATCAAAATCTGAAAATGCAATTCCACCATCTAGTGGCAATCCTGATGTCAGTTTGACTGCTTAGGTGAGACATACTTTAACTCCTCCCCTCCAACTGTCAGTCTGCTGCCAGTTCTATCTCGAAATGAAACAGCCGCTTTTCTATATCCAGTCAATAGGGAGCCGAGGAGGTGACGTATTTTTGTATGCAAAACCCAGAAGCGAGTTAGCATTTTAGGACTTCCGGTTACATCGCTCCAAAGTCTATGGGGTTTTTTTATGTGTTTTTGGTGAATTGCCCGAAATAAGGTCTGTGGTAAACAAAACCTCGTTTCATTCTATGACATGCAACACACCCATTATAATCTCATATGGCATGGATACGTGTTTTTCTGTGTCTTTGGTGTGTTATAAGTTGCCCATGCATGTATTAGACACGTAAAATTGCAAAAATGAAAGTGTCGGACCAAAAGATGCATTCTATCTAAAAGCAAATGCTCACCCAGACCTGCCTGAAACACCTCGTGTAACCACACCCCCACAAATCTACGTCAGGTCATGGTATGATTTGACTAAGACCGCCCAAATGTATACGCAAGTAAGGTGGGCGTACCTGTCAGTACAATTGCTTTGGAACCTGATGTTCCAAATATGGTAAGAGGCGTCACATTTCTGTCACATGCTTGCAGTATTACACCAATCACTACGCACTGGTTAACTGGCCAATCATAGCACACCTCGCTTTTCAGAGCGATGAGCTTCGTAAAAAATCTGTGCGTTTAAGAGAGGCGGGGCAAAGAGGAGATGCAAACATGCACGAAATGTGGAAAATACAGCGTTTTTTAACCTTAAATCGTGTATATACTGTACACTGCATTACATCTAAATCAAACATTAACATTCATTTTAGCCGTGTCATATGACCCTTTTAAGTGTAGTCTGTTTATTTAGCATCGTGTTAACTTTTTACATCTGCCAATGTATTTCGGCTTCAAAAGTAACAAATGTTGTGTAATTTGTAAAGATTATCTTGATAGACAAAACGTGAAAACATCATAAACCTTTGTTATCACAGAGATTATATTTTGCGATCTTCGAAAAATGCATAGGCTTTCAGTCAAGGCGCTTCCAGGTTAGCCTACAAAAATACGTCATCTCTGAGGTACTGGATTTGCAGTGTAAACAACAAACCACACCCTCTGTTTTTCTCATTCGATATTCCATTTCACTCAGAAATTTGTCAGAATACTGAAGTGAAGACAGTAGTGACTTTTTGTTTCACATTTGCCTAAAGATATAGACCAATTTGGAAGACATAAACAATGCTAATCCAGAAGTTCCAGTCTGAGTTTTTTAAAAATTCTTTCATGAATTACTCCCTCCAAGATGTTTCAAACATGTATAAACCAAAGCTTTCCTGTAGCTCAGTGGTTAGAGCATGGCGCTAGCAACGCCAAGGTCGTGGGTTCGAATCCCAGGGGATTGCACATACTTAGAAACAAAAATGTATAGTATAATGCAATGTAAGTAGCTTTCGATAAAAAGCGGCTTCCAAATTCATAAATGTAAATGTAGAAATTTCTTTGTTTTGGTGTACACAAAGAAAGATATTTGGAAAAATGTTAGCAACTGACATTTCTGGGTAGACCATAGTAGGAAAAATTTAAATGGTATTCAAAGGTGCCCTAGAACTGTTTCTTTTTTAAATTCTTCAAAAATATCTCATTTTGTGTTCAACAGAACAAAAAAAATTATACAATCATTTTTCCTACTAGTAGTCAATGATTCCCCAGAAATGTCCGTCGCTAACATTTTTCCAAATATTTTTCTCTGTGTTCAACTAAATTTTCATTTTTGAGGGGAGTATCCCTTTAATGCTATACACAAACGTTTGAACAAAATACAACCAACAGAACAGTTTTAACCGAATCATAATGTTAAATGAATATCTTTAACATTTAATAATTTATGTAAGATTGAAAAAATTAAACAAAAAATCAAACCGCAAGTGCTTTTGGACCAGTGTTTACATCTTGCAAAGTGGTCTATACTTCATTTAAAATTTACTTAAAGGTATAGTTTACCCAAATTTAAAAATTCTGTCTTTATTCATTCAGCCTCATGTCATTCAAAACATGTATATGACTCTTATTTCTGCAGATTTCTTTTTGTCCATAGAGTCGAAGTCAATGGTGGCCAGTGTTATTTGTGGCTCTCCTGTTTTTGCCAAGTGTTTTTTTCTCACTCAGGACAGCTCTGTGGATAAAGTTCATGTGTTCATGTCCTAGTATAGTGAAATGCAGACAAATCCACGACTGTCACGCTTGTACAGCCCTGCAGACAGCGCATCAGTATTAAAGGAGCGATGAATTAAGACATCAATTTTAACCCGTGCTTTTGTTATATAAGAGGGAATCGTATTCAAGCAAACATCCTGTAAGTGTCAGAACTGAAAACGCCCTTGTTACTGAAATTACATGTTATTGACACCAGACTATATGCAAAGCCTTGCCATCACATCCAGGAAATAAGTCAGTAAATTTGTAAAATTGCAGGCTTCATTTATCCCGTGCGAATGCGCCACATGAAATACAGACGTGGGGAGGTCATTTATATATCACACAAGGTCCCCAGATAATATAATCCCGTGCGAATATGGTGGATGTGTAACCTAAGGGCCCGTCCACACAGGGACGATAAACGCGTGCGTTTATCGTCGATGTTTAATGCCTTATGACTAAACAAGGGGCGCCAATGTGAGTGTGCATACCAATGCGGAAAACAGCAGGCGTAAAAGCGTCATTTCTTTTTTAACGCCTCTGGCTCGTTTTTTTGGTTTGATGCACCGCGTTAAAAACTGGCCTTCCAATGAGATTGCTGGTTTTTGTTCACGTGCCTGGAGCTCAAGCACAAAACGGTCTTCCCGAGCACAATTGACGAAGAGGAACCAAGATGAATTCTTCTGTGTGACAAGCGAGTGTCAGAAGCATAAAGTTGCGTAGTGCCACCTTGTGTACCGGCGTGTTTCTGTTTTTCATTAAGCGGCATCTATGCCAGGGAGTGAATTTGCACGTTCACTCGGCTCATTAATTACGTATTACGTGACATCATGAACATGCATCGCAGAACAGAGCAATGTGAGCATTTGTGTTTATAAAGCATATACATTTTTATTTTTTTTAGAATTTTTTTTCTAAAATTTTATAAGATTTTTCGCTAGATAAGACCCTTATTCATCGTCTGGTATCGTTTAAAGCCCTTTGAAGCTGCACTGTAACTACACTTTTGACCTTCAACCATTTGGAGTCCATTGTAATCAAAAACCTTAATTTCTTTTCGAGTAAAGAAAAAAAATACATAAACATCTTGGTCGACATGGGGGTGAGTAAATTATAATGAACATTTATTTTGAAAGTGAACTACTTCTTTAAACCTGCTGCTGTGACTCCTGTCAGTAATGTTAATCAAAGAACAAAAGAAAAGAGGATTTCAATGTGTTTTGTAGCTTTAATTCTGTATTTAATGTAGAATTTAGCATTAAAGACTGTAAAGTGTTTGAGAACTTAATTCAATTTCTGTATATTTCCTACCTTTTAGACATAAGAGCTAAAAAATAATCAATTTAATGGAGACATCAGTTGCAGTACTAATATCAGAATGTTGCCTTTCATTCATAAAATGAGGTTCTTTAAGAAATCTGTTGTTTCTACATTAATTTGGAGATTAAATGTGAAATTATTAGAATGTACAAGTACATTTAAAAACATGAATGTTATGTGCGATTAATCGTGATTAATCACAGAAAAAAGTGTGATTAATCAGATTATTTTTTTAATCGATTGACAGCACTAATAAAAACCCAAATACTTTTATCATTTACTTGCTCTCATGTAATTTCTTTCTTTTACTCCATTTGTTTAGATTTCTAATATGTATCCAGTATATTTAAAGGTGGCTAAAGAAGTGCATGTTGTTGTCCCTCCCCTTCCTCTTGAATGGTCAGCCCTTATTTGCCCATGTTAGAGGCTCACGGTGTCACTGAGCTACAGGCACATGCCTTGCATACTAGCAGATACTCCGTGCACAGTTGTTGGGCATACTCTGCGTTTTTTAACCCAGGGATACGGATTGCTCACATTCACAGAGAAGCTGGATTGAGGGCAAAAATGACAGATGCTCTCTTACCCCTCGCACTTGAGAGGTCGAGTCTATGGTCCGGCAACTCTATTTTGGGCTGGCAAATTGAAGTGGGGGAGGGGGGAATAGAGATAAGTGTTGCATTGCGTTGCATCATGCCAAGAAACCAAATGAAGCTGAATCGAAGTTTTAAGTTGTTGTGTTTTTAGGGTTCCAGAAAAAAGACAATGGAATGTTTTCATTACGAATTAAATATATATAATTGCATTAGTCCCAGACAACCACTCCTTACAACAAACTGTTCTAACGGTGTCCTCACCCTTTTTTCAGAATTTATGCAAACAAATAAACCTAATTGACTTTATACCAATAAATACCCACACAATCTCACTCCACAATCTATGATTGGGAGTTTTCGAATTACATACAATTTGTCACCATTTTTTTCTGTAGGTGTTGGTCATCACAATTATGTCATTTTCTTGCAACATTGCTTACATGTAAACAAAAGGGAAATCTTGACCTGCCAGTTTGGCCCCTCCATAGGTGTGGTGACAGTTTCAACCAAAACCCCTGGGGCTCTGTCAATTAAAGATAAAAATGGTTTAATACTTCAGCGATCTGTAGGTGGATGCAAACAGATACTCGGTGTGTTTGGGCATGTTGAGATTTGGGGTTTATATATAAAACATTGACTTTCTGCCCCAGGAAATATACCTTGCACGTCAGAGGCAGCCACATCTAAGCTTGGCATCCATATAAATTTGGTAATCGCTTAATTTAGCCTGAGGTGAGCCAAGGCAGAGACTGTTGTACAATAACTAGCATGCAGAATGTAATGAATCAGCTGTGCTAAAAGTTTTTCTTTAATTTGTTAAAATCACTTGTGGTGAATCTAAAACAAAGTTATGAAATAAATTGAATGTTTCACTGATGATTCTTAGCGATAAAATGGGTGAATATAAATGCTCTTACATTTTCCCTTTCCGTGCTTGTGTCCAGGTTCAGGCAGTTGCAGCTGGGTTCAGACAGCAGGGTGGCAGAGCTGGTTAACCTGGTGAAGCTGAAAACCTTTGAGTTGGAGCGTGCCCAGATGGTCCAGGAGGAGACATCCAGGAACCTCAGCCTCTGTCAAATTGAGTGTGAAAAACACCAGAAAAAACTAGAGGAAAGGCACTAGAAAATAAACAAACATCTTGACCAAATGCATATACCAACCACAGACCATCATGATGCATTCACATAGAACATAACCATTGTGCTTTTATTTGGCTTAACTACCAGATACCTTTCACTTAATGTTTTAAGCTGTTAATTGCTGAATACAGCAAAACTTATTATTTTATGATTATTCTGCCACATTTTATTTAAATGTGAAAATATCCCTAGACGTGTCACTTTTTCATCACTTGACTACTTCACTATACTAAGATCACTACTTTTAAAAGGTTCATTTACAGTTGATATATTTTACTGTTTTGTAGCGCTTTAGTGTCATTTTTCCACATTGTTTAATCATGTCATATGAGGTACGTGATACACATATTCTAAAACAAATTTTTTCAACCAGCCAAATTGCATATAAGAAATTCATTTCTGGCTATTCCTGCATTTTTTGTACATTCTCTGAGAAGTTACATTTTCAGTTTTGACTCCAAATTTGCCATACCTGTATGTGATTCTGGTATATGAGGTTACTCAGTCTCCTCTAAGCTGCCATATGAACACCAAACACTAGACAAGGGTTGAACCCATCTCACCTTATGGAATAATGATTGCACATATTTGTGTCCATCATAAAACCTCGGAACAGGATGTTATGACACCACCCTTGTTACTCAGTTTGCCTTTGTGTCTTTGTCCTTCTCTCGATCAACTTGTGCAGGTTCTAACAAAAGAGTTTTACGGGCTGCAATCATCATCAGAGAAACGCATCACTGAACTGCAAGCTCAGAATTCTGAACAGCAGGCACGATTGGAAACGTATGAGCGATTGGAAAAGGAGCTGGATGATGTTACAATGCAGGCTGCGGAAAGTAAGACATGAGTGTAAATCATACTGCAGTCATTGTAATTGAAGTACAAAGATGGTATAAAACCAAAAAACACATCGGGCTGTGCATGCACTGTGCCGGGTAGGTTGACAAACAGTTTCAGGCATACCTATGCGTCCAGCTCACTACGTTTTTCATTCTGATCCCTTATCGCCATCATCTCGTTAACCATTTCTGTTTACGAGTTTACTTTGATAAAGACAACTCCTTTCTAAAATAGGTCAGATGAATGCTTACCAAGAATCTGTGTTATGTTGTAAAACAACTGTTTGTGAAACAGTTCTGCTGCTAAACCGCATTATACAACACAGTAATGATTTACTAGTACAATAAGTCACATTATGAGGTCAACATTTGAAGCATGTTAAATGCGCTGCTTGTCTGTTTAAAATGCCATGCTAAATTAGAGCTGAAAGTGCTTTCACAAAACACCCTTAGGGCTCTATCCTTACATAAACCTGTCATTGAATATGAGCTGAGGTGAGGTAATGTGAAAGGCCAGTAAAGTTTTTTAATTCGTGAGGTTAACAACAGGTTTTTAGTCCTATTAGGTTAAATACAGATTAGGTGAAAAAGCATCATTTAGAGCTACATGAAAAAAGGAAAATAGTGAATGAAAGAAATAAATAAAGTAAATGATGATAAATCAGTAACGTGCAACAAATGCAGAGCCCGAGTCGACAGTTGAAATGAAACCAAAGTCACCTATATAATGATATAATATTCCCCTATATAATTCAATAAATCATTATTAAATTAAAAAATGTAACAATTTTAGATGACACATACTGTATAACAGAATGAATGTGTGTCATGAACATAACATACAGAGATTGATTTATAAACAGTGCTCACAGACATTCTCCAACTACTTCAAAACGGACCAACAAAATGAGAAAATGACAAACCTGAATGACCTTCGCCTGAACATTGGCGGTACCCCTTCACTTCTATCACTTCTATTCTAGTACGGACACAAAACCAATGCAAGTGAATAGATACCACCATTGTTCAGTTACCAAAATCTTTCAAAATATCTACTTTCATGTTCTGCAGAAGAAAGAAAGTCATACAGGTTTGAAATGACATGAGGGTGAGTAAATGATGACAGAATTTTCATTTTTGGGTGAACTATCCCTTTAAGCTTCAGTGTAAACCACGTCCCATATTGTTGTACTATGAATTGTTGCACTTTGTGCTTATTTAGTCAATCTTTCCGTATGCATTATTTTTTCCAAAATTGTCTTTAATTTTGGTTAATACTCTTAATTGTTTCAAGTAGTTGGTTGTAATGACTTGAAGTCCCTAGGCCTCATCTGTATCTTTATCTGAAACTTTGGCATATACAGAAACCTTCCTATATCATAAGAAGCTAGAAAAATGTTTATATTTGTAGTGGTGCTCTGTCTTCTGGCCATGTTGCTAGCTGGGTGGTCCAGCCATGACACTCTTAATCCTTGTTTTCCCCTTTTCTTTCAGTGGAGAATGAAGATGAGGCAGAGAGGGTTCTGTTTTCTTATGGTTATGGTGCGAACATTCCTACAACGGCTAAGAGAAGACTGAAGCAAAGGTGAAGTGTGATGTGGTCACGTGCCTCTGAAAACCAGGAGCTCATCTTTGTGTTTGTCGATGATGTTTTTATGTCTACAAGACTCTAATCATAGGTTTCTGAATGTGTGTTTGTGCAGCGTTCACTTGGCACGCAGGATTTTGCAGCTGGAGAAACAGAACACGCTGCTTAGGAGAGACCTGGAGCGGCAGACGACACACAGCAGTCAGATCTCTGAAGAGGTGCTGCATTTCACTCTTTACACAAGAATGTATAGACACACATTTACACACACACGTACTGCAGCTGTGGATAAAATTGGCAGGGAAAAGCATGTAGCTAGACTTCACATGCATGACGTATGTTTTGTGAATAACAAATAGGGCTTTCACGATTATGAAATTTGGCTGACGATTAATTGTCTAATAAATCATTGCGATTATGGCGATTAATTGTCTCTTTTGGGGCTTTGACGATTAATTGTCTGTTTTAGAGCTTTGACATTTAATTCTCATACATTTTTTATTCAGCTTTGAAACGACCATATTGTTCTGAATATAAAGACTATGTTTTTTTTCTTGGAAATACATCAGAAAAAATTGGGTGATATGTTTAAGGCAGGGGTGTCAAACGTACGGCCCCCGGGCCGAATACGGCCCCATAAGACGTCTAATACGGCCCACGGGATGATTTGAAAAATAATACAAATATGAAATAAAAGTTTATTATTATTTTTTACTTTTTATTAAATAAAGTTTATGGCTAGTTTTTCGCTGCCATATTATGTTTGGTTTTATTCCTTTTTTATTTTATCATTGATCATTTAATTGGGCTTCTGCCGGAACCCCTAACAAGCATGCGCATTCTAAAGCGGCGCCTAAATTTCGAAAACATACGGCTAAATTGCGCGGCAAGGATTCGTGATTTTAAAAATGTCCAAAAAAAGAAAAATTGATCTGGAAGGGCGGATGTTTCAGGAGAAATGGAAGGAGACGTATTTCTTCTGTGAGGTCAACGGCAGACCGGTATGTTTAATCTGCTCACAAGCCGTGGCTGTGCAAAAAGAGTACAATATTAAACGGCACTATGAGATACACGCAGAGAAATATGATAAATACACTGGACAGCTCCGAACAGAAAAAGTAAATAATTTAGCTTTAGCTTTGAAAAAAAAGCAATCAATGTTCACAAAAAGAACAGGGACTGATGAAGCTGTAAAGGCCAGCTATTTGATTGCTAACGAAATCGCAGCGGCGTCAAAGCCGTTTTCAGAGGGAGAATTTGTCAAGAAGTGTATGGTAAAGGCGGCGGAGCTTGTGTGTCCTGAGAAAAAACAGGCATTTGCCAGTATTAGCTTGTCAAGAAATACTGTGGCTGAAAGAATTGAGGACCTTGCAGGAGACCTGAACCGTCAGCTGAAAGACAAAGTTAAGTCATTCATTGCTTTCTCTATAGCACTCGATGAGAGTACTGATATTAACGACGTAGCTCAGCTGGGGTTATTTATTCGTGGAGTTGATGGATCTTTGAACATCACAGAAGAATTTGTCGAGCTGGTTCCGATGACAGACAGGACTACTTCCAACGACATTTACTCCAGCCTCATTGGTGCTCTGGATAGACTGGAGGTTGATTGGAGTCGCGCTGTTAGTGTGGCAACGGATGGCGCTCCATGCATGGTCGGGAAAAAGGCAGGCGTGGTAACAAAATTAAAAGAGAAAATTCAAAAAGAGAACCCAACCCAGGAATTCTGGAATTTTCATTGTATATTACACCAGGAAGCTTTGTGTGGCAAAACCCTAAAAATGGACAATATTATGGATGTGGTAATAAAAACGGTCAATTTCATCAGAGCAAAGGGGCTCAACCATCGGCAATTTGAGGCCTTTTTATCTGAAAAAACTATTTCTCACAGTCTACCCTACCACACCGAAGTTCGCTGGTTGAGCAGGGGAGCCGTACTCAAACGTTTCTTTCAACTGCGCGCAGAAATCAGTCAGTTCATGAAAGACAAGGGAAAACCTGTGACTGCGCTGGATGAACCCCAGTGGGTTCGTGATCTTGCTTTTATGGTGGACGTAACTGAGCACTTAAATGTGCTCAATACTAAGATTCAAGGCCGCAACAAAGTCGTGACCGAATATTACGATTGCATTCGCGCATTTGAGATGAAACTAGATCTGTGGGCGACACAGCTTTCCCAAGGCAACCCAGCTCATTTTCCCACTTTAAAATCTGTGCACACCGCTCACGACAAAGACAACATGGACAAATACAAAGAAAAAATTCTTGGTCTGCAGAATGAATTTCAGCATCGTTTCCAGGTCTTCAGTGAACTTGAGAAGGAATTCTCTCTCTTCCGTTCACCGTTTACTGCGAGCGCAACAGATGTACCGGAGGAACTCCAACTGGAACTAATCGAACTGCAGTGCAACACATCTTTGAAAGACAAATTCGCAATGGTCACTGTGGATATATTTTACCAACACCTCGGACCGACGTTCCCCAAAATGACAGGTTTTGCTTCTAAAATTCTCAGCATGTTCGGGACTACATACCTCTGTGAGCAGGCATTTTCGGTAATGAACATTAACAAGTCCAACCTGCGCTCTCGACTCACACACAGACATCTAAATGACATTATGAGAGTGGCAACTGCTCAAAAACTGGTTGCTGATGTGGATGCACTGGTTGAAGAGAAGAGATGTCAGGTGTCAGGAAGGAGGAATTAAAATCATGCGTCTGCTTTATGAAGTCAAACTTAATGCATTACAGATGCGATCTATATATTTTTCTTTTTTAAAGGAAATTTCTAGTATATATTTAATGTTCATATCTAAAGTGAAGTTGTACTACTGAGTTGTTAAATATGTTAAGGCAGTTTTTCTAGTTAGTGACTTATATTGTATAGCTTGTATGGTTCATATTTAATGTAACGCGTCTGTACACAAATAGAGTCTGTTGCATTTTTTCTTATTTTGTCATTACTAGTTTAAAAAGTATCTGACAAAAAATATTCATATTTAAAGGAAAGGGTTTTGATTGCCTTTACTTAAACAACATTTTATTTTTTTCAAAGAGGAATAAGAGTGTTATTGAACAGTTCTGAGGATTTATTAAATGCACCTTTTACAGAACAGTATTTTCTATTTTTTTGCTCATTAATTTGTAATTTGGTGCAATATGGTTTAAGAAAGGTGATTCGGCCCGCACATTGTCACTTTTCTTTCCATCCGGCCCTTACCCTAAAATGAGTTTGACACCCCTGGTTTAAGGTTTAGGCTTTTACCTGTCAATAATACAAACACCAAATACTTGTAAATTAAGTAAACTGATCAGGAGTGAATTGAAGCCACCATTAAAATGCTATCAGTCATAGCAAAGCTTCTAGTCTGTTTTTTCTCACTTACAAGACTACAATCAAATTTTACTTCTGTTAATGAAATTTTGGTAGGCTGGTTTTCACGCTGAGTTTAGCTTAAATAATATTAAACTGTACTGCAGGTTATTTTTATGGTAAATGCATTAGTTTTTTTTTTTTTAAAGTGATTGTGTTTTGGTGGTACATTTTACAAGTATTACCATGCTTTAGTTACAATATATACACTAAAATATGCAATATGCAGATGCACTACAGCTCCCCATAGTGTCTTCTATAGAGATGTGCAATAATTGCGATGATCTGAATCCATCGCGATGAGGTCAAACAATCACGATGAGACGATTATTTAATAATCGTGACAGCCCTAATAACAAACCCTCAGGTTTGTACCTGCAAGCATACTTTTGACATACAAAATTAGCTCCTGAAGCGAAAGTGATCTCAGTGAACGAAAGGATTTTGACGACAGTTTTTGACATATGCCCTGAGGTAGGCTAAAGAGCATGTCATTTTCTGCATTGAAGAGAGTAACATCCAAAGCAGACCTTTTACTGTATACGTGCATGTTATGAGTTTGACTGGTGTTTGGGGGCCTTTAGTTAGCACCGTGAGTTAGCATGAATAATTGTATTGCTATTAAAGGACCATTGTGTGATTTTTAGCGGCGGTGAGGTTGCAAATTCCAACTAGCGGCTCACTACGCTGCTCCCCCTCCCTTTCGAAGCACTACGGTGGTTGACAAAGGACTAAGATGTCGTCACGTTTTCGCTTCTTTCCCGAAGGAGATAACATATTTATGAAACACGCTCTGTAGAGCAGTTTGTGCATTTAGGGCTACTGTAGAAACAACATGGCAAATTCCATGAAAGGGGACCCGTGGTGTATGTAGATAGAAATAGCTCATTCTAAGGTACTAAAAACATAATGCTTTATTATGTATGGTCTTTATACACTTCTGAAGACATAGTTATGTATATTATAGTACATTTCTGTCAATACTGTAGATCCAACAGTTCCAATAGAACATTAACAAGGATTAGTACATTCTGAAAATATATATTGGTCATTGTTAGTGTCATGTTAATGCATTAACCAATGTTAACAAATGAAACCTTATTGTAAAGTGTTACCAATATAATATATAATGCATCCAAACAACCGACCAATAGCAAATCAACATAAAGCTGGTAATTTCCATTTGAAATGAATTGCCTATGGTATTATAAACCTTAGTACACACAGCCTGTTCCGGTGCCTAACTGGCTTTCAGTTTTCACTTTCACATAATGTCTGTTTTATTTGCATATATCTGTATTGTAAGCCCATGGTCAAACCCCCACAAAACCACAGTCAACCGTCTTTGCTTAAAATGGCAAGTAACAAAATCTCCCTAGAGTTTGGAGGACATTCTCTAACATTTGAACCATTCAGTAATAAAACCGAGTTGCAGTGTTTACATTTAAACCGGCACATTGACTGCTCTCTTTCTGTTTATTTTAATCATCTTTGATGGATTCATATGGTTATACCTCTGTACCCCTGTCATAGAGTAAATCGTTACAGTTAAGTTTTAGATGATCACTTAATGTACATCACTGTGAATAGCAATGAAATTCACATACAAAGAAACAAAAAGAACGTACATTTGCACTGTTACAAGACTTTCCAGTATCAGTACATAGGTGCCACTGGCAAACTTCTGATAGGGTTTATAATTGTCCCTAAGTGTCTACAGAAAAAGTCCATTTGTCACTTTTCTGGCTATACACATCTACATACAATTTGTCTTTATTGTAGTATCTTAGAAATAATGATTATGTGAAGTGTAGTGTAAGTGAAGTCTAAAATCAAACAAGAAAAATAACAGTTGAGGGAGGGGTTAATGGATGTTCTACCTAAGCCATTAAATTTATGTTATCAGAGAAGCCATCAGATGTCATCAGAGATAACGGGGGCAGAAGCAGATAATTAGATTTTCATTAAAGATTATGAAGGCACATAAATAAAAAATAGCATGGGTATATATTAACATTATGTTTGCCTCATTTGTAAGTCGCTTTGGATAAAAGTGTCTGCTAAATGACTTAATGTAAATATTATAAAGTTGGGTAATCTTTATAATAAACATTGCAATATTCCATCAAAATAAGAATATAAGAAAATAAGAATGTCTAATTTGATTTCATGGTGACGTACTCCCATAACACAAATTATCACTGCTGCTTTCAGCTGAATGGGAGATAATGCATAGTTCAGTCAAAATGACCTGTGTTTAGTCAATAGGTTGCTTTTGATTGTAATGCAAGTATGCCTGTAATCGGAAGGTCCAACTTTTTAAGAGTCAGTAGTAGGGAATGGGTACAAACAAGTTTAGGTTATTGAATATTTACAGGATTACAGCTAATCACAAAGTCAGAAATAGAGTATGTCAGAACTGTAAATCTACAGCAGACTGTAAAAGATGACTTGTGAAGGAGGCCACTGAGAGACCATTGACAGCTGGAGCCAGAGGCTGAGATGGAGAGACTGTAATGGAACAACTGTTGGGTGCTTACCAGTCACAGCTTTATGGGCAAGTGGCAAAGGGAGGCAAGTGTTTAAAGATGTAATGTGAAATCTCCCAAAACTACTCCCCAACCCTATTGTTTGGCTCCATGTGGTGCTACACAGACTGATCAGCGTATGTCATTACAGTACAATAATAGTGATTCATTAGGCATTTGAATGAGTCTCATGGTGGTTAGATGTCATATGCTGATAGATCTGTGCATAACATGAAGTTAAACAAACCAAACCAACCATACGTATCCTATAAGTTTCTGTGGATGATGGGCCACTTCTGTGGCTTTGAACTTGTTTAAGTTGTTAAAGTTGAATGTAAAACAATACCACTGCAGAGGGTGAATACTTCTTTATAGGCACCCTAAGTTAGTTGCCAATTTAAGTTTCTTAAAAATGTACGAAGCTTCTATAGACACTTTAACCCTTGCACTGTGGAGCTGTCAGTTAGAACATGTTATCTGTTTCAGTGGGTGATTAATAGCACTTCAACTGTCACCTAGATAGGAGGATATATTGCCTATAATAAAGAAAAACACTTAGTGTTTAGTAAAAACATGTCAAATTGCATATTACTTGTGATAACATGCATACTGTAATTTGCTCTGGAACCTAGTTAATCGGAGGCACACCACAATACCAGAATCTTTGACTTTTTGTGTCAGGCTCACCCAAACCTATAGATTAGATAGCATTGGGTAGTAGACCCTGGAAAGATGGGGAAACCCTGGAATTTATGAATCACTGTGATCTACACAGATGCAGTTTTAGCATGTTATCTTTTCTAGAGGTATACAACTGTTTTCTGATTTCATTTGAAATCATTTCTGATTTCTTCACACTGATTCCATTTGAACACAATATATTTTATGTCAATCAGTATAGATTTTTGTTTTTTAGCCCTACCTCTGGTTCGTAAAATTAACCAGAAGGCAGATCTTCAGACTCTCAAATATCTTCACACATTCTTTAAAAATCAAGGCACTTTAAAGAACTATTTTTGGTTCCACAAAAAACATTTTAGTCAAAGGTTCTTTAAAGAACCATCTTTTTCTTAGCTTTTTAGAATCTGAAGAACCTTTCTTTTTCGCCACAAAACCTTTTGTGAAAGTTTCTTTGGATGTTAAAGCTTCTTCAAAAAAAGGTTCTTCTATGGCATTGTAAAGCACCTTTATTTTTAAGAGTCTACCTCTTGATAAAATCTTTACCAGATTCCTTTACCAAGTAAAATGATAAATAAAGATTACTTGTAAATGCCATACGGGTTGGATACCAGGAAAACAGGTGATATCTCGTTATTCATAAGGTGTTGGTTGAACATTTGCCTTTAATAAAAAAAAGATCTGTTGAAGCAGGGAACCTGTTGCTCACTCTTCTCATAATTGTGAAGACTGCTTTTAAAAAACACAAAACAGTTAGGCTATTAAGCTTTTAACCCCTATAACAATAGTAGATTGTATTATTTTGTCCAACCCCTGTATAAAGCAGAGGATAAAATACTGCTTAGTTTCTCTAATCTGAATGGTTTCAAAGCTGATTTAGGAAGGTAAAATGAATAAATCCTGGATTATTACTAACTATACCTGGAATAACACCTGCATAAAGCATTCCATAATTCTTCTGTAATGCCTAAACCAAAATCCTGATCCCTTCTCTTCTTTTTGTCTGGCTCACAGACTGATCTGACATTAGAGCTTTGCACCTTCTGGTTTGTTTTACAGTTGCCAGTCAAAATAATAGTTTCTTGATATGTCATACACATGGCACTGACTGCATCACGGTTTCATAGTCAGGTCAGGTCAAGTTTGTAGAGATTCCAAAAGTGGCCATCTACCCATGGGTAGACAAGTGTAATGTCAAATACAGATATGTCAGAATGGCCAGAGAAAGTGCTATGTAGCTGATAGAGACCGTCTCTGGATTAGTTAGGATAAACTTTTAATAAAGTAGCATCACAAGTCTGTGCTTGTTCCTCTCTGCCCTCCTACACCACATTTTTACCCTGGCACACGCTGTTCTCGGCTTAAAGTAAAATGATTCATGAATGGATAAACAGATCCACTGAGTTTAAAAGTAATAATGATACATGGTTGGTCATCAAGTGTAATTATCATTGTCTTAAAAGAAAGGTGCTGTGAAAAAACGGTTTGGATGCGTGATCATTTGTTCTGGCTCACCGCACTTACAGGGAATGGCCACAGGGAAGTAAACTTAATTGCATCTTTTAAAACGACCCGAGAAACAAGTAACTTGCCTCCTGTCTAAATACTTCACTTCAGACATAACTTCTGAGCTGCAAGGGTTTTCTTTTCATTGCTGTTTAAAACGTTCATAAAAAGATCATAGTAGACCGTAACTGTCATGCTTGATGCTCTCACAAAGGCCCTGAATCATCTGCGTGTTGATGTATTGTATTTGGCCCATGCTTCTGTACCCTGTGTACACACATCACGTTTCCCGGACGCGTGTTTTATCTCTTTCACATTCTCGTGGGGCGGAATAAAAAAGCAGGACTGATGCGATTGCCCTTGTTCTTTTGCCGTATCAGACAGACACTCTGGTTATGCCACGGCCAATCGGAGCAGCTGTTGAGCAATGGTAATGAGTGTACCATGTAGGTGGCCTCCACTGTTGGCAAACAGACCTTACCTGTGTCAGACATGACGGATTGATACTTTGTATGTCTTTCTGAATTCGCTGCGAAAGAAAACCAAGTTTTCTTTACAAAAATTCCTCAGATTGCTCACTTAGCCACCCACACGGCAGCAACCTCTCGTTGCATGCAGACATCAGGAGCCCCACCCTGCCACTGCAGCACAGACGTTTGCTTCCAAAGATAGTAAGAGCTCACCTGTGAACATGTCCAGATGTCATCTTCTGTTTTATGCACTGAATCTTATCACCTCTGACAGTCGCTGACTGATGGCTTTGCTTATAGAGATTTCACTTTTTATTTGGCAGATGAAAATACTGTTCTTTAGATTGTTTTGTATAACCTGTTCAGGTGTTTTTTTCAAGGGATAATGCACAGCCAAGACAATGTTTAAGGGTTTAATCATTTGTCATCAATTGGGTATATAGCCTATATTTAATTTATTTGTAATTATTCAAAGAGCCCAGTTGACCTTTTTAGGTGGTTGTTATCTTGGAATAACATACATTGGAATGTTGCAAGTGGCCAATCATAATCAAGTATTCCAGATGTATGTAATAAGGAACAATAACAGCAACAAACGTTGTGTTTTTTTGTGAATTATTGGGAAAATGTAGTTATTGTTACTACTAACCCCTAAACCAGCCTCAACATAATGATAGCTGACAACCTTAAAGGAGCAGTTCACCCAAAAATGAAAATTCTGTAACCAAACAGTTCTTGGCCATCATTGATTACCATAGTAGGAAAAATTGCTTTATGAATTTCTTTGTTCGGTTGAACACAAAAGATGATATTTTGAGAAATGTAGGAAAGCAAACAGTTCTGCGGCACTTTTGACTACCATTGTATTTTTTCCTGCTATGGTAGTCAATGGTGGCCAAGAACTGTTTGGTTACAAGCAGTCTTCCAAATATCTTTCTCTGTGTTCATCAGAACAAAGACATTTTTACAGATATGGAACAACTCGAGGGTGAGTAAATGATGGCAGAATTGTTATTTTTGGTTGATCTGTCCATTTAAGTTCAAGAAATTTTGTGTCTTCCAGTTGGAGGCGGCCAACAAGCTTCTTCAGCTGGCCCAGCAACCGCACAGCTACCTGATTGAGACAGTGCGGCAGAGAGACACTCAGATCCACGCATTGAAAGAGCGTCTCGCACGGATAGAAGAGGAAGTGAGGTAAGGCTGAAAACAAACGCACATGTATCATCACAGCATGATCCAGTCTTTAAAACAAAGCATTTGAAAGGATGTAGGCAGAGTCTCTATTATTGTTTCCTAACAATGGTTGCGACGGTTCCTGAATACATTTATGTCCATGTTCATGGCAGATGCTTTCTATGTATAGCACAGGTGGGTATGCGTATAGCACAGGTGTGTGTATTTACAATATATGTATTAAAAAAAATGGTAGCAAAAAATGAACAGATAATGTTTTTGGATTGAATGGAATTTTCTTTATCTCAAGCATTCTCTTCACTTAGTAAACAAAAACTTACTATAAAACTAACGCAGATTTGTGTGGCAAAAAAAAAGATGTGTTGTGGTGAAAATGACACTGAGATGAAATGTGACCATTTATGTAAACATAATCAGTATTTAAGTGATTTATTTATGATAGATTTTCATATTTTATATATTTATGAATTGCGGTATTAAAAACAATCAACAATGGGATTCAAATAGAAACAATAAAGGTTATGCATAAAAGACTTTTCATAAACCATAAAATCTAAAGATTTTTATCGTTAAAAAATTATGAAGGCATGGTAAGTTCATTTGTAGAAAAAGCTTAAAGGTTTAGTTTTAATTTAAATATTACTGTATACTTGAAAATGTTAATGGGACATTAAACTGGGTGAGAAAAGATAAGTCATTATGTGAAATATCTTCTGTTTCATCTCATTAGAGAGCCAGAGTAATCGACCTGCAGATAAAGGTCAGAAGCTGTGCACACCTGACAGCTCTGAGTGTATGTGTCTGTGCGTGTGTGCATGCCTGGCTTTTGTTGGCTAAATCACATATCAATGACAGGTATAATCTCCCCCCATCCCCCTCTCCCTTAAACTCTTTTTATATAAACTGTACACGCAAGTTAAACTGAGACAGAGGAACGTCTAATACCGGAGACAATCCTCACTAAAGGAAATAGGAAACATAGTCCAGATCAGCATGACAGGTTCTGCACTGACAGGTGTTGAGGAGTCAGTGAGGTGTATGGCATTTATGCATGGGTCGCTGATTTCACATTGGTTTTATTTGAAGGTTTTTTAATCAGTGTTTGCTTAACTGCTTCTGTCAAGGCCTGTAGTTGTGAGTTCATTCACAGCTCGATGGTCAATTCTGCGTAAATGGACTCTCAGGTTTTACACATTGAGTTAAATACCTAGAAAGAGCCAGAAAAGCCTTTTGACTATGTGTGTCATCACTCATTCAGTGTGTTTGACATACAAATTTGATGTGTTGGAATGCAGTTTTTACTCCATGAATGTACAGTACACGTGGGTGACTATTTAACCTTACATGCAGATGGATTAGTATTTCATTGTGTTATTGTTTGAATGTATTTGCTATCACTAATTTACAAAAATATATATTTTGTGATGTACAAAGCAGAGCCTTAGACACCTCACATTATAAATGATGTGTGTATGTTTATTTTTCCAGAGCACTGCGAAAAGAAAAGACTGCATTGCTGCAGGTGAAAAATAACATGGCAGCTGATCTGGAAAGGCTCCTGAACCACAGAGAGGTAAGTGATGTGTCAGCAGATTAAAAACCAGCACAATTCCTTAATTCATTCTTTTCAGTGGCATCTCATGCGTTTTAGAAAAAAATATGCTAATCTACCTAATGCACCGTGATTTATGTTTTAGTATACTGTTTTATTTCAGATGTTTAAAAAAAACATACAAGGCAGTGTTGATTGGAAACAACCTTTTTATTACTTATTAAATATACTCCCATTACACAGTTTATTACCTTACTTTTTTATCGTTATTTTGAGACGCTACCAACCCAACATTTACATTTGGGTGTGTCATGTATTGTGCATCCCACAGTGATGAATGAATTACAGTTACATTTTGTCTTGGGTGGAGACAGTCATACACATGATTAAGCTGCTATATTTTGTGCCATACATTAAGTGCCGTCTCTGGTATTAATTTAATGATATGTTTGGTGTATTATGTTAATTACATTACATTAATGCGTCATTCTGCAATTGCAGTGGCATTGCCATATAAAAAATAAATCTCATCACCAGTGTGTTATACATTCCCCTCTATGTTAGATCATTTGTATTGGCTTGAAATGACTGGCTGCATCTTTTGTCAGTGGTGTGACGTGCTTTTTAACCTAATTAAAGGTTATTAAAACCAGCAATACTACTGACATAGTTTACGGTAAAGGCATAAAGCATATAATAACTGGATAGAGATGCTACATATCGCAGGTATTCGCAGACAATATGTCTTTTGTCTTGATAACCCTTGTCTCCTTTATACTACTCTACATAAATTCAGCCAAATTTGACAGGATTTGTTTGTCGTCGTGATTCATAAATGACGTGGGGCGTCGGAATGCAAGATTTGATTGTTTCGTTCTGTATAGTTTGTCATAGTACTGTATATGACAACCAACATTGCACCTGCAACCCTTCACAACGTTTCAACAGATAAACTAGCATGTTTTCCCACGTCCTTCACAACGGGTTGTCATTGCCAATAGGAGCACAGACGTAGCTTTTAAACAGTGCAAAACGAAAAATAAACTATTATATTTGATGAAGGAAAGGTTCGTTGAGATATGGCAACAATACTTCAGCCTTTATGATGTATCGGAAAAGAGTGATAAAAGGTAAATGCTTGTATCGGATGTGCTTTGCAACCCAGTGAGTACTTGGAGCATTAAACTAGAAAATCATTCATTGTGACGATGCGACAGCCAGTACAAAACACACTGTTTGTTGACGCTCTTGTTTGTGGAAGTCACTCGCTACTTCCGCCTTTCTCAATGACATCACACACATCATAAAACATGAAAATTTTACTTGTTGGGAAACAACGTATAGTGACATTGTTTCTTGCCCATGACAAGATAAGAATTTTGAAGCCAAAATGGCATAATCTGACAACGTGACTATCGTAACAGATAAAAAATCATGCAGCACGCATTAGATCATTTTGATACATTTTTATCTTCATCCATTTTTATTAAATACAATTAAAATTATTACCACCATTGATAATAAAATTAGTGAATACAGGAGACTTTCAAAATTAACAATATTAAGAAATTATAAATAATTGCAACACGCAATATTTAAAAAAAAGAAGCTACTAATCCATTGTAGCTTGTCGCATATCAGTGTTGTGGGCAAAAACTCTAAATACCATGGAAAAGAAAAATATTTTTTAAAGTTGCAACATCACATCGTGTCTGGTGTGGACACTGTGAAAGGTGTCTTAAACATGTATGCTGTACACTAGTTTTACTTCCATCTGAAGGTAAGTGACAGCGAGTATTAAACAGAAAAGAATAAAACTCACACATTATAATTGGTTATACACAATACCTTTTTTTAATTTACATACATTGTCTATTAAAAGTGTCCATACAAGTTTGAGAGCAAGACACACACACTAGGTGTGTCCTTGTTCATTGTCATCTATCATCCAGCCCTTCCATTTCAAACAGCAGTTACAGTACATGTATCTGCACTGTCTAAACAAGTCATCACCCTGTTAAAAGGCCTCTTGGGCAAACGTGGCTCTAACCGATCAATGGATTTGTTGCTTTGTTCCGAATGCCTTAACATTTCACCACAGCTTGATCATTTGTAGTGAAAGCTTTTTTAGAAGTGTTTGAGGTACACTCGCTAACTAGAAAATCCAGTCGTTCAGGTCAACTGTTTCCCATGATCAAGTCGTCGGACTAGTCATAACTTCGCAAGAGTGCCTGTGGTTTTCTGACAGACATCTAGTAGATTGCCTCATTGTGAGGATCTGATGTGTGACACCAAATCTACCTGACCCATATGTTTTGAATGTAGTGTTTTGAAAGGTATGGTATGAACTACTAAACCGGCAATCAATACATCGTATTGGTTTTGTTTTGAAAAGGTTATCTTAATTTACTGTTCTATTGCATCTGTATTCATTTTATGGTGTGATGCTGTATTGAAAGACAGATTTAAGGTACATTACACCTCTTCTGACGTTCTGAAGTCTCAGGATATTAAAGGCAAGGCGTAACTGATTAAGCTCTGGTGAAATCTGGAGCTATTTTCAACCAAATACTGCTGGCACACACTGTGCCGACTTCACAACTTCCAGTGGCATGTTGGCAGAAAGCATGCAATCCTTACAGACAGCTGCTCCTCTCTGGCACTTTTTAGCATACCAGGGCATACGGCCGTGCAGTGATAAATAGAAATATTGAATGACTCTTACGCATCAGGCTGATCCACATTGACCACTGAACTGGGCTGCCGTGTACTAGCAGGAGATGTTTTAAATCGTTCACAAATTTCAAAATTGGTTTATATTTTGGATTGCTTTTTAACAAGTAAAAATAACTGTTCACAAGTAATATTATATATTTTTTTACTGTGCTTATAACTTTTTGTTTTATTCTAGAAGATTTTTCACTCTAAAAAAAGTTACTGTTGTTTTACGTGATACAATTTACACTCGAAAAAAATTTGTAAATTTTTAAGGTGTGAAATTAATAAAATATATTGTTTAAATTGTGTAACTGTTAAGTAAAAAAATTAAGTAAATCTGAAAAACTCAAATGTATCTATTAGAATTCAACAAAAATATTAAGTGTATATTAAAAATATAATTTATTAAGGAAATACTTATTTGTTTGATTAAATAAACTTAAATAGTATATGTCAATTTTAGAGAAATTAACGGTTGGGTTTTTAATCACATTTTTTTCACATCACAATATGTCCCGCTGAAATAATTAGTTAAAGTTAATATAACTGTTTGTTTTTGTGATATTTACTAAGCCACATTCATTATTTTTTAGAGGCCATATCTGTCACTTTCCTTTGCTTTTCTTTACTGAAGGAGATTTAATGTCCATGGTTTTAGCAGCATGCTGAAACAAGAAGTTGCTCTTCTCCTGTGATCTTTGAGTATAATTAATTTATTCACTTAAGTCAGGTAAAAACTTGAAGAGATCTGTTTAACGCAGCCACAAATGACTAATAAGTTGTAGTTAAGACAAGACTGTGGTTGAACGCAAGGATTATAAACATACATTAACTGATGTATTAATACACAGTTGTCAGCAAGTATTTGAATTGTTTGCAACTCTACAGTACAAAACCAGATAATATATAGCAAATAATTCCAGATCTTGTCATTACTTTAAGTAGCTTATGTATTTTTTTCTTCTATTCATTGTTTTTAGGCCACCTTACATCCTTAGGGCCCTATTTTCACAATCTAAGCGCATGGTTTAAAGCGCACGGCGCAGGTGCACTCAGGGCGTGTCCGAATCCACTTTTGCTAATTTAACGACGGGAAAACGGTCGCCGCCCCCGGGCGCATGGTCTAAACGGGTTGTCCCGATTCTCTTAATGAGTAATGGGCCATGTTTTGTGGGCCAAACATGCAGTAAACCAATCAGAGTCTCATCTCCCATTCTCTTTGAGAGCCAGTTGCGCTCGCGAAGTTAAAGCGCGCAAGCAGACCGTCTACAGGACAAGCCGGATTTTTATCTTTATGTCCACAATAATAATATTTTACATTGTAATCCATTTATTTGTAATATTTGGCATTATTGTGTGCTGCTGCGGGTCCCTCTGTTTGTAATAAGCAGAATGTACGAGCACTGTGCACCCGCCTATAGGCGCATATTCCTAATGTGCTCTTTAAATAACAAAAAAAATTGCACCATTGACTTTAGACCAGGTTTGAGTTGGTCTTGAGTTGAGTTGGTCTTCAGTTCCTCAAAATAGCAATGCGCCAACAATGCGCCTGAGCACACCTCTTTTTTAGACCAACACGCCCCATGGGCGCACAAATGAGCGCAAATGCATTTGCTATTTAAACAACGCGGCGCAGGATGGGAAAATGAGAACTGCGTCGGGCGGAAGCTAGCAAAAAACACTTGCACTGCACCTTGCGCCTCATGTGCAATAGGGCCCTTAGTGTCTTAATGCTATGAGGACAACTAAAACAATTATAAGAAATTGGGTCATTCTTTTTTGTCTGTTTTAGTCAGCTGTGTACACAAATATTTTTCCGTAAACTTTTATCTGTTCTCACAATTCTCCGAACAGAATTATACGAATTATTTCAGAGTACAGTGAAAGAAAGCTGTGTTGTTTGAGGGCGTTTCCTTCCATTGATTCAGAAGTATTTACAGAAGTAGAGCCTTGTTCTTTGCATAGGTACTTTCAGGGCACAGATTTAAAAAAATAAATAAAGTGTCTGAATAATTACAACAAACCAATTACTCTTTAAAACAAAAATCATTTATGCACAAGTGGCCTTGTTTATATGTACACATTAGTTAAAACATTGATTATCATTTGTGTGTTTGTGTGTCACAATTCAGACATGCAGAAATACACCAAACATTAGGTTGTGTGATCCATCACTGTCCATAGTTTCAATGTCAATTGTCCTGCCTAAGGTCATAGCACTCCTGGCACAACAATGCTGTAATCCAAGCACTTTAGAAACTTTTGACTTCTTCTACCTGTTATCAAGAAGATGGCTTTTGTGGGATGAAGGTTAGATCATTAACCATGGAGCTAACACTGATTTGTTCTTACTCTGTTGCAGGAACTGTCTGTGATGAAGCAAGTCTTGATTAACATGCGCTCACAGCAGCGTGGTGAGCATGTTTCTCTTTCCCTACCTGAGCTTGAGACAGATGGTACAGCGGTTCACAGACACAGACAATTAAAAAACACAGATGAGGAGCAGTATAACCATGGTCCCAAACCCACAGTGTTTGTAAGTTTTACCTGCCTGTCCATGTAGAGAGCCTTTCAAATTGTATTTCTGGACTCACACCATCATAAAAAAGGTAAAAAGCTGACACTGGGATGTCACTATTTAAAAAGGTACATATATTTGGTACCAATGTACCTGTTAAGGCACTAATAAGAATTCTATAGGTACAAAGGTGTACTTTTTGACAGGGCTTCTGCCCCAGTGACAGCTTTTGTAACTTTTATGTCAATATTTATTTAGCTTGCCACTTAGCTTGCCATTTAGCCTCATACTTATTGCTAGACCCACATAAACGTTTGATACATTTGTATAAAACTTTTCCTCCAAGCAAATATTTAACTCATTTTTCTTTCTTCTTACAGACCAATAAAGAAGTTCCAGATTGGTACAGAAAACTAAAACGGAAAACCGAATAATAGACTTGTTCAACCCGTTTAAGAGTGTAACATGTCATGCAATCCCTGATGAAAGCATGTTTAAGCTATTAGACGACTTATTACATAACTAGTTACACAGGTTTGCATGTGTTTATGTAGCCTTCAAGTACACAGACAAAGAATTTCTTGCCATTAAATCACTTTTATGCAGTTGTATAATGTAAATCTTTGAATTTGTTGTACTTTTAGTGTGGGTTGAATTTAACTGTAAATTTCTATTTACATTTCATGTACAAACTAGAAACTACAAAAAGAAAAAGATGAACCCTGTTAAATGAAAAATAGCTGATTATGTAAATGTGTCATTTGATTGTAACAAGATCTGGATCCTGCGTTTTGATTCATAAGACGCGAGACATGCGGTTGATAAAAATAGAGGAGTGCGCGCATACCTTAATCACAGCAGCATCGCGCGCTTATTTGTGTCATCTTAATGTTACGCGGCGCAGTCTCGAATGTCCAACAAGAACAGCAGTAGAAGAGCTTCATTTTGTTGATTCAGGTTGAATTGGACTTTTTATTTCCTGCATTATATTGCTTTAAAATTGTGTTGGACCTTGATTTTATGCTTTGGATATGTTTACTGTTTATAACAAGGTCTGTTTTTCTCACACAATCATTTATTTACTCTTTATCGATGCTCGTTTTGACGGTATGCTCTGCAGAAATTATTATTAATAAGGGAACGTTTCGTGACATTTTGATTATAACCCATAAGTAAATATTTCCCCCAGCTTTATTGAGCGTCGTGCTGTCTTCACGCAGGTAAATGGCTTGACATGTTTAACTCCAGCACTGTTTTGACGGCTTGCTTCAGCTGTTACAGTAACACTCAGCAGTAGTAAAGGTGTAGTCGTCTCGCTCTCTGAAAGTCACGCCCCGCCCTTTCAGTGCTCATACATATGCCGGGGCTCCAGGAACGGAGGAAGGCAAAACGGGACGTTACTACCGAAAGCACGCGCACACACGGGTGTCATTCCATGCAACATACTGTACACTCACCTCCTCCTACCCATCGTCTTTCAAAACACATTTTTGCGGACGCTCTTTCCATCGCATCCACGGGTTTATGGCCGCTACACTTCTTACGATGAGCTCCGCGCTCGCGCCGGGACAGGATGAGTTTCTCTCGTTTCTCAAACCCTCACTATCCGACGGCTTTCAGGAGGACTCCTCTCTGTATTCCTTTGAAGTCAAGAATCCCGACACTGAAAGGGGCTTATCTGGCGACTACTCTCAGGTAATTGTTCTTTTTTGCTCTGTTTGCTGTTCTCGAGAATGTCTGTTTGACTGGATGAAGTAGGCTAAGGTTGATATGTATCCAGTCACGCCGTTGCAAATTATGGCGCGTGCTCCACGCCTGCAGTCCCGTCATCGTCGCGTCTTTTTAAAAGCTTATTCAATTAAATAAATGTACAGTGTTCGGTATTTTAGAAGGATTCGGTTATCTTGTCGGGATTTCCCCGCGGCTGTAACGGAGGGGAGAGGATGGGCTGGGTCGGATAGACTCGTGTCAGTTGCTTGCAGTTGGTGTCTTGGCTACCGAACCGTCAACAACTGACTCCCCCTCCTCGCCCACGCGCGCACCGCACCGAAACTTCCCAGCAACGCCGAGCCTGGATCTGAAAACTTGTGAAAGAGATACATGTCCGGCGAACAGCTGGAAGATCTAAATCCAGAAATAGCTATGCGTAAAGAGCACTTCAACAGCCCTGGTATTCCGAGTGTGCGAGTTATTTTCTTCCCTCTTGTTTATTGCACAAGTGACTCTATGTAGAGATAATGAATGAACATTGATGCATTATATTCTACCGATTACGGTTTCATGATAATTGAACGGGGTTCGTTCGGAAAGGCTGAGCAATCTTTCCAGCATGCTTTCCACCTGTCAGCAAAGTCTGTTTTGAGCTTGTGGTATGAGCACTGTTTTACAGTCTAAGGCGGAATCTAGCAGAGACGTATTGAAGGAGACTTGATAAATGTTTTACCTCTGACTGCTCTATGCAGCTTTATACAGAAGTGCACGCGCTTCATCCTCTCTTGTACCTTTTGCGTGATCACAGATCATACGTACAAATAAATCATATTTTACTAATATAGATTTTATGGTTCTTAGCTCGACATGTTTACAGATGTTGTGAACTTGACCAGATATTGATAATACAAAGTTATGACTTTTATTTAAATCGTTTGTGTGTATTTTTTTCTTAGCTCTCCTGGAAGCTTAACAAAACAGATGTCACAGATGTGTCATGCATTGAGTTTCACCTGCTTCAACATTTTTGTCTGTTGTGAACCCCACCTAGCAAGTACAGAATGGAGACACTATAACGTCTAAATAAATGCTAAACTATTTTACCATTAATTGTTTTGCATAATGCATTTGTATAGTAAACCATTTAATGCCTTTCAATAGCCAGTATTTCCCTGAACATGTTGGGTTAGCTGAGTAAGCAGGGCGGTTGGCCATTGTTGCAACAGTAAGTGAATATATATGCATTCCTGCAAGCTTTTCTAAAATTTTATGTATACCGTGATTGTGCTCAGCCAACACAAGCAGTCCCAAGAGATCCTGGTAGATTTGCTGACAGAAGCAAAGTATGCAATATTCAAGCAGTTGCAGAATTATCATTCTGTTTATCACGTTTACCGTTGATGGCATTTACAACTGCAACACAATCTTATGATTCTCTCTTTTACTCCCCAGGCTAAATTAGAGATGGATAAATATCTATCTCCACAACCTGTGGCTCTCCCAGAGCCAAAGAAATCACGGCGAGACAGTGCTTCTGTAGTGGACCACTTTTTCGGGGATGACCAAGGTTCCCCATACAGCATCAACATGAATGTCTACCTGCCTGACATCGCGTATTTAAGAACCGGGCTGTGCCGGCCGACACGACATTCAGTCCCCAACCAGATCAAAACTGAAACCGTGACAGCTCCTTTTTCTCATCCAGAGTGCCCGGTAAGCACAAATGGTCCATCTCCGCCAACGTTACCAGAATTCACCAGCATCTTTAATTCGAATTCCACTCCGGGGTCTGGAATCAACACGGTGGATGACAATAGCTGTGTCTTTATCAAGCAGGAGATGCAAGGTTTTGACATACCACAGGATGGGCCTCTCTTTCAGCTCCTCAATTCAGAGCTGGATATCCCCCATAATGCTGTCACAGACTCTCACTCCCACCCTCATGCTCAGTCTATGCACACACAGATGCCCACTTTCCACGACCTGCACTTAGCAGCCCAACAGACTTCTGCCAAGACATACTGTGGCATGCACGCCACCGGGTACCCTCTCGGCCCCGGTCACTTTGTTCACCCCCAGGGTCAGGCCCACTCGCATCTCAAAATGCCTTACCTTCCTCCCTCACCGCCCACTTCAGAACCAGGCAGTCCTGACAGACAGAAGGAACTGCTTCACAATCTGACACCACCGCCATCTTACGCCGCCACTATTGCTTCCAAAATGGCCGTCAGCGCACCCAGTCATCCGACCCCCACCTCAACACGAGCTCCTGCAACCACTGGGTCCATGCCTGTCCGATACAACCGAAGGACAAACCCAGACCTCGAAAAGAGAAGGATACACCACTGTGATTTTCAAGGTACGTATAAACCACCCCTTCCCAATAACATCACTGTAGCGAGACTTCTTATTTCAGCAATAAATCTATATTATGCAATTATAAAAAGCAACGGTTTTCATGCCCAGTTCACATGTACAGTATAAGGCCAAGTTCAAAAGAGCTTGCACGTTTTTCTACCATGCTTTTTACTCACGCTCGGATCCACTGTTAAATAATTCAGAGATGGCTAAAGCCTTTTAACCAGGGCTCAAAATGAATGCCAAAGAGTTGACGTCAGGCTGATTGTTATTGAATCTTGTTGCATCAAATTGACTGGGCAAATTGTAAAACAGACAAGCCTCACAGTGCCATTAATAGTGCATTTACGCTAAGAAGCTGTATGTCTGAAGCGACGCGCTTTGCAATTTAGAACCCATCACTGCTTTGCCTCACTGAGTGGGGTTTTATAGCTCAAGAGTTGAGATGGGCTTTGGACTCCTAATTGACAAAGAAAGTAGCCTGAAACCAAAGAACCGGATGTTCTCATTTGTGACTGTGGTGATGAATGAATGAACTGATTCTAATGAAACCATAAAACGATTAAAATCAAACACAAAAATGCTTTTTTGTTCCTTTAACAATTCTGTCAAATGCAAAAAATGTTGTTTTAATATATTTTTAATGTATTTCTTTTTTTAGGTTGTAAGAAAGTTTACACCAAGTCGTCCCATCTAAAAGCTCACTTGAGGACACACACTGGTAAGAGTTCTCCAATTAAAAATGGTTTTATTTATGCTCGATAAAGCTGGACCCGTCTCCTATTTTGGCACTTTACTGTCGTGTTGCTGGGCAGAAGCGCGTTGTTGGCATGCACATGTGTTCATTCTTGCACGCCGCCTGAAAGTTATCGTCCGTCGCCCCCTAATATGATGCGCCAAAACCGTGCCCAAATACATGCACACATGAACAACCTTTTCATGCGTTTCCACGTCAAATATATAAATGATCTCAATGCTACATTTGTAAATATCAGCATTAGTTGTTTGTGCTCTGTCTGTATTTGGAGAAGCAGAATTAGGATGAACATGAGCAGTCTCTTCTGTGTGTGTAAATATTCATAAATATTCTTTGCTATGTGACTTGGATAAACAAGCACTTAATCACTACTTATCAGGCAATCCGATCCGATTAGAATTTTCCAGGTATAGATTTGTGTCACCAAGTCGTCGAAAACCTAATCACTCACACATTGCTTTTAAACCACTATTATGACAAGACCACCCACTGTTTTCCATAGGACTGCTGTATATAAATTAACTGAACTAAAGCGTGTCAGAGTGGACATGACGATTCGACTCTAGGTGCTACTGTCAAACTAATATTATGACATTTAGTCAATCGCAGCCAATTCTGATGCCAATTCCATCTATAGAACAGGGTAGCCAAATAAATGTCAAACAGTGATTTGATACTAAAATTGTTTTTAAACGATTATTTTAAAAAAAATTTTTTATAGAGTAACAACAGGAAATGTGAGATTTTTGGGTACTGTAGACTTTTGATATTATTTTTGTTAAATGGACACAATTATTGGTCAATGTTGATTAATGGGTCTGTATTAATATTCCAGTCTATGAATAATGACTTTGACCTTGATAACAGCTGGCAAAAACAGGGGACTCTGATTTCTCTGTTCTATCCCCACACTCAAATTCAAGTTTTTCATATTTTTTTACTTATAAATGTTCTTATTTAGTTCAATTATATGAACATCTACCACTATATCGTTATTCAGAGTTTAAATAGTTCACCCAAAAATAAAAATTCTGTCATGAATTACTCACTCTCTGGTTGTTCCAAACCTGTATACATTTCTTTGTTTGGTAGAACACGGAGAAATATATTTGGATGAATGCTTGTAACTAAACAGTTCATTTTTCCTACTATGGGAGACAATGGGGTCCTAGAACTGTTTGGTTATAAGCATTCTTCCAAATATCTTTCTATTTGTTTATCAGAACAAATACATTGATACAGATTTGGAACAACTCAAAGGTGAGTAAATGATGACAGAATTTACATTTTTGGGAGAACTATCCCTTTAATAAACGGGGGATTCTCTTTTATTTTTCTTTGACATAGAGAACCCTCACCCTGAACAGATAACCAGAAAAGAGAGGAGCCCCAGGCAGACAGCATATAAGATGAGCTATTTAAACAAGTCATTACAGGATTCCTGTTTGAGGCTTTCGTCATGCATGTTAAAGCCCCACGACAGGCACATTTTCTGACGTTTGGTTAATCGTTTTTGGAAGTGCCGCGCCTACTGCATGAGGTGGAAACAGCTGAACTCACAGTATCACTCTTTATAGTCTACGGGCTTCCGTACTTAAAGACAACAACCATGAGAACGATAACGTGTTATGTTGTTTGCGGGTGGTGTTCGGCCATGCTGATATTTCAAAGAATCAAATAATATTCCAAGTATTGTGGTTTCAGTGCACATGTGTTGAGGGATTATCAGACCGGCCCTGTTTCTGGAAAAAGAAATGAATTTTGTATTGTCTTGGAAAATTGGCTTTAAATCCAAGAGTTAGAAAGACAAACATTGAGTAAGAAGACTGGCGCATATGGATTTCGTCTTGTCAACACGCATGAACACAACTTTAATCTTAGTGATAGATTAAGTGAATTTTATGTGCTTTATCCACACCTCTAATATATGTTTGTTATGGTTACCACAGCAATTACACAGAGAAGCGTTACACAGATTAATCATTTAGTATTACTAATGCATTAGTAAGGTGGAAACAGGTTAAAAACCTGTTTTAACTGAATGGAAACAGTTTCTGTCTTGTTCTAATCATTACTGCATTTACCTAACCAGACGTGGTACCTATTGTGTTCTTCAGGTGAGAAGCCATACAGGTGCACATGGGAGGGCTGTGACTGGCGGTTCGCTCGTTCAGATGAACTGACGCGTCACTTCAGGAAGCACACGGGAGCCAAACCCTTCCAGTGTGCCGTGTGCAGCCGAAGCTTCTCTCGATCCGATCATCTCGCTCTGCATATGAAGAGGCACCAGAATTAAACACAGAAGCCCACACACAAGCACACACACACTAACTGAAAAACACATACTTCTTATTATGCACTTGAAGTAAACTTATATCTTTGTCTATGCCATGACGAACCTTATAATGTTTGGGGGAAAACTTATTCTCGGATTTGACGAGACAAGTTGTCAAGGATAAAATAATTTTTTTATATTATGAAATCCAAAGTCTTTGCTAGTAGCTGCAAATGCCATAGTCTTCATTTACAGCACCTCATTCATTTTGAAATTCTCTTCAATGCAAATAAGCTGTCTTGTACATGAAACTGCCTTCTCAGCTTCTGATGTAAAAAAGACTTAAGTGGAAGATATAAGAGTGCAGTTACTGTACGTAGTTTTAAACATTTTAAAATGGAGCAGTAAAACATACAGAATTTGTGAAATCATGTACATACATCTACAAAGCACTAAGCCATCTCCCTTTTTACTTTGCACTTGAATTTGACTGGAAAAGATGTATATGTGTGATAAATGCTTTTAATATATATCACTGGAATAGTTACTCCTCAAACAGGACTTTTGATTCCCTCTTCAGGCTGCCTCAGTTGCTGAAATATTTATAGCTTTGGATTATAATGTGCTGCTACTGAACAGCTATTATTTCTTGAATTATTAAACAATGGTATAGAAAAGAAATGAGAAGTGGAAAGGGCTTCAGACAGCTGTGTGATTTGTACAGGCTTCTTTATACAGAAGCATGCCGACCCATTTGTTTTCCAATTGTCATTGACGCATAAGCTCATATGAATGAACGAGACCATGACTGTTCTTTTGAAGTAAAGCCTTTGGAACACATTTCATCTTAAAGTGCCTTTTGATGTTTGTTTTTATCAGCATTACATACTAAAACTGCTCTGTTGTTCAAAAAGGCGACAGATCATTCGGAGAGTCATCATTATTTCACTATTACAGCAATTCAGGCATTTGACAAAAAGAGGGTTCAGTTTTACCCCAGATCTTTCTTGTAAAAAAAATCAATGTATTTATTGCATTGGCCTTGTGATGTGGAATTTGACAAGTTTTGTGTAATTGAAATGCCTTAATGTAAATACTATAACATTGTAAATATTAGTTTGGTTTATTTTGTTGCTCTGTTCTAATTTTGGGTCCTGGCCGTGTGATATACGTTTTTGATTTTTTTTATATATATTTTCATCTAAACTTATTTTGTAGATTTCCAGATTATTTCTAAATTGATTGTCCCTGTGAGATTTTTTGTCTAATGATTAAAATGAAATCTAATAAAATCAACTTTTTACAAACTGAACTTCACTTGCATGTTTGTGTTTGTAAAATATATAATGTTCTGCTTCATTTCTATAGTTTATATTGATGGACGACTAAAGCTTCCTGTTCACTCTTTGTGGTACTATAAATTTGTTTTAATTTGTTGATGTTTCCAAGGCCCACGAAAAATAAAGTTTAGCTACTGACAAAAAAGGAAAGATCAAACTGTCCAAGCATATAATTGTTTTAAAGATCATTCAAGCCCATTCAGCGACATTTAAATGTTCTTATCTGACATTTGTCATCGTTAAGAAGCAATTTTAAACAAAGCCCCAAGCTCTGAGGAAGAAAACTAATGGAAAATCCTTTCAGTGTCAAAGTATTACTCAAAGGATTGAGAGACATTAGCTTGTGAAACAGTGACAACAGTTTACAGTGCCTCAGTGTTAGATTTTATTATTCAGTGGAACCCAATTAGAATTTTATGAGGTTGCACATGTATTGCACGCTAAAAAGCATTACTGTTATATGAAAACAACAGCATTAGAAACCAATAAAATGCTGAAACTGAATATGTTGAAACCTCACGTATTCTGTGTACTTAGTGTAATTAGGTCTTGGACTTAAAGAATTCTATATGAACACTATAAAAACTACATGTATAATAACTATATAAAATCTGTTTTAATGGCTTGTGTGTAGCATACAGCATGTTCATGATGGTTCCCACAAACATTGCAAACTTCAGCTTACAGCCTTTAAAAAAACGATGACATCGTAATTGTAGATCTCACTACCGGAACATACAGAATTTCTCTACTTACAGATTCATAGATCGTGGTCTACTGTATCACTTAAACCAAACCTTTTCACATTAATTTCCCCTGTAAAAAATTCTAATTGAAATAATATACCTTCATATTGTGCATCTGTTTCTCATTTAGTTTACAGAACGAAAATGTCCCAGAGTTTTAGGTTCTGAGAAACTTGCCAGTGTAGATGGACACTGTTGGTGAGTGCACTGTTTGCTTTAAGCGGCATCAGTGGACTCTCGCAGTGCAACCGAATTACAAGCTGCCAAAACGTTAGGGACCCCTGTGAGCAAAGAAACAATACAGCTTTTGATATGAGATCAGGAAACACCACAAAGGAAAATAAATGCTTCCATTGCTTTTAAAGAGAAGGGGAATGTCTCCCCCTCTTCTACATATGTTCTTAGTTTGATCCCTCGGACAAACCTCAGCCTCTGGACATAATGAATTTCAGATGTCAAAGACAAAGGCAAACAATGAAAGCTCCGCTGGACCCAATCAGGAGGTTCTTGGAGGTTCCTCCTGAGAATTGTTACTCCTACAAGTCCTCTTCTCCCCTCTCTCTCCTCCACGTTTTTCTTCCTCTCCGGCCTCCCCCTTTCCGTAGCCTACATGGAGGTTTGAAACCCCCAGGGTGAACATTATTGCTCTAATGCATAGGGCCCCTCTGTTTCAGACCTCAAAACATCACAAGCTGCACTTTCTCATAACCTGTCTCAGTCAGATCGATATGAATGAGTCTTTTTTTTAACAAAATGATGAGATATACTGAATGGATAGTGAATGATAGAAAGGGAAAACACAGTCTGATAACCCGAAACTCATCACGTTGGTAGTTTACCCCAACACTAATATCTAATGTGTGCTGAAATGGTGTTTCTTTTCCAAAACTGTGCAGGTGGGAATTATTTTGTTTGGATAGAGTATTGCATGGCTTTTCCTCTCTGAAATATATAAGGAATATCAGAGGTGGGAAGTACCTGAGTAACTGACTTTTTGGAAAAAGATATTTCACTATGTTATAAATAGCACACTGTAAAACTTTGCTGTAGTTTTTGAAGCAGGTTTGCCAGTAACTTACTGTAGATTTAATTACTACTTAATATACTTTCCAATTACTACTGTTTTTAATTACTTTAATCAAAATTAAAACACTTTGTTTTCTGTAAAAATATTAAAAACTTCTTAAATTATGATACATTTAAATAACAAGAAAATTGACCCAAGATATTTAGTCTTGTTTTATGAAATAAAAATATATAAACTAGGTAAGTTTATGCTTAAAACAAAATTGTACATTAAATTTACAGTAAGTTACTGGCAAACCTGCTGCGAAATTACAGCAAAGTTTTACAGTGCATATTACTGTATACTTTTTACTCCACTACATTTCATCAATACATTTTTATGTGTTGTTCTACCTTTAATACTTAAGTACTTTGTACATTAAAAGTCTACTTTCTTACTTTTCCTCAAGAACAAAATGAGTACAATTTTCATGTACTTGTAAAAGTGTAAACAAAGCCCCAAGCTCTGAGGAAGAAAACTAATGGAAAATCCTTTCAGTGTCAAAGTATTACTCAAAGGATTGAGAGACATTAGCTTGTGAAACAGTGACAACAGTTTACAGTGCCTCAGTGTTAGTTTTTATTATTCAGTGGAACACTGTAAAACTTTGCTGTAGTTTTTGCAGCAGGTTTGCCAGTAACTTACTGTAGATTTAATTACTACTTAATGTACTTTCCAATTAGTACTGTTTTTAATTACTTTAATCAAAATTAAAACACTTTGACTTTTGAGATTCAAAATGAGCAAGAAGAGACTGGCATTAGCACAGCAACCCTGAAAAAAGGACATTCTTCCTAAGCTTTTTTCTCTTGTTTTCTGTAAAAATATTAAAAACTTCTTAAATTATGATACATTTACATAACAAGAAAAGTGACCCAAGATATTTAGTCTTGTTTTATGAAAGAAAAATATATAAACTAGGTAAGTTTATGCTTAAAACAAAATTGTACATGAAATCTACAGTAAGCTACTGGCAAACCTGCTGCAAAATTACAGCAAAGTTTTACAGTGCATATTACTGTATACTTTTTACTCCACTACATTTCATAAATACATTTTTATGTGTTGTTCTACCTTTAATACTTAAGTACATTAAAAGTCTTTCTTACGTTTCCTCAAGAACAAAATGAGTACAATTTTCATGTACTTTTCATACGTGTATTAAATGTAAAAACTAGACATGTATTTATCCAATGTAGTGGAGTAGAAGGTATGATGGATTCTAATGTAGGAAAGTACCATTTTTCCAAAGGAAAAATACTGATAAAATACTGATATTTTGAAAATGTACGTGTGAGTAAAAATACTTAAAGCAATAGTTAACATTCTTCAAAATATCATACAGGTCATACAGGTTTGAAATGACAAGAGGCTGGGTAAATAATGACAAAATCTTTATTTATGGCTGAACTACGACTTCCCACCTCTGAGGAAAATGTATTATTTTGTAAGCAAAAGACCTGTCAACCAAACAACCAAATTCAGGTTGACATAAAGACCAGTGAAGTGAAGATTATATGGGCCTATAAGTAAAGCAATAAAGTTCAAGCAGTCAAGGTCTCAGTTGTTTTGCAGAAACATCAGCCTGATTTACAGCACCCCACATATCACCCAACATATTCAATTTTACCTCTTCCCTCAAGCGCTGCTCAGCTGGATGGGGGGGGGGGGGGTTGGGGGTTGTGAAATTTGGAAAAATAAACCTATGGCCTCTTCTATTCTCATAGGGAGTTTGTTGGACACTGAAAACATCAGCTAAATGACTATATGTTTAAGGGGATTTAAATGCATTTCCAGTCTTGGGTAAATGTACAAATAGCGTGGTGCACATAATGTACCAACTGGTTGAATACCTTACTTTAGGAAACATCTCTTTTTGGAACATACTGCAGCAATATTGTTCAGCGTTCAAGTGCACCTTATATTCACACTGAGTGTGAAAGGAACTACTGCCTCACTGAAGAGATTAAAAACAATTAATGTCACATCTGGGCTTCTGGCTGCAGGCCGATACAACATGCTGCTTTTGGTGCAATTTTTCCAGTGTAGCTTTACAGACCACCCACACAGAAAGGAGGACCTGTTCCCAACACACTGTGGAAACATAATAAGCTTTGAATGAACACATGGGAGCTTGAGCTTATGGTTCTAATCATGTTCTTAATACCTTAATGGACAGTGGTTTCAAATGGGTACTTTCCCCTCTTAAACATCAACAGTGCTGCTCCGGGAGTGGGTTAGTGGGCGTGAGTTGCTCATGACATTTGTTTACCATAGCTGAAGACAAACTTAAGCCTACAAGACAGCTTGGACGCTGGTATCATCTACGTGTTAAACAGAGGGTGATTCACTGGTCTGCATCCGTGATTCAGCCACTCGGTACACTCACACCTCAGTGTGAGGAAAACAAAGTGGCAGACGCGACCTATGAAGCACTGCAAGTTTCCCCAGGACACCGAGAGGCAATATCATGACCTTATGCACTAAAACTGCTAAAATAGCTTGCATGGGAACATTTCATTACCTCAGTCATTCGACAGTGTCATTGCGGAAAGACGTCCACATCTGGTTACCACTGTGTTCATTCTGACCCATTGTTTATCAAATACTATTCAATCAATGTTCTGTGTAGGAATGGAGCTTTTAAGAGCGTTACAATCCTACTTTCAATCTGAAGTCAAGGGAGAATAAAAATGATTTTGCATTGTTAACAATTCAAGGAATCTTGAGGATGATTAAATAATTAAATTAAAATAATTAAATTATTACATTCATTGTTCATTTATGATAGTATAAATGAATTTGGAAGATACATTGGGTTAGATTTGTAAATCGTATATGTACTTAATGTATAAAGCAACATGTGGTATAAGGAGTGTCACCTGGGGCTAGATGTCACAAGGCAAAGTTTTTAAAAAGGTTTAGGAACTCAGAATATTTTGCATAATTTTTTTTTACATTTTTACTGTATCGTGCTGTAACATTACTGTATCACAACTGAAGAGTTTATTTGCAAAAAGTAATTATTACTTTACCAAAACAACCCAACTGTAGTTTGATTGATATTACTTGAAATGCACAATAAAACACTTTTCAATAGTAAATTATTAATTAACATTCCTCTAAATTAAAGAAATTGTAAAGATTATTGTCCATTGTTTCATTGTTAGTTTACATTAATTACATTAAGTATTTTTGATTTAACTGTTTAGCTGTTAGTTGCCATTAAATTTAAATGATTGTAAAGCTTTACTTACTTTTTAAACCCTTCTTACCTTAATTTAAGTTAAAAAAAGAAAAATTCTTTATATTTTGCTGTTTGCGTCGCATAATTTTTGTCTCTATTAATAATTATTCAACCATCATCCTATATTGATTTCTATAGGGTTTTGCTCAAAGTACACAGTAATAGGTTACCATTTTATCTGTTAATATTTCTGTGAATATAAAACTAAGGTTAAGACCCTTTTAAGTGTGCTTATGCTAGACCCCATTGCATGTGAGCACTCCTCTTCACAGCTGAAAAAAGTCAAGACATGAATGAGAGTATTTATTGATTTACTATCTGCTGTCACACACACACACACGCACGCACGCACACACTCACACATGCCATAAACCTGACAGATATACTCATTGGCCACTTATCAAATGTAGAACACACTGTCACACAGAACAGGAGACCACCTCCTTCTGTAAATAGACCACTCGCTATCCTGTTCTCACCTGCACTCCAGATAAATGATTAATGGTGGTTATTCAGATTTTAAATGAGTTTTGGGTAAAAGGCTAGTTTATGCCCCCCCCCAAAGGAAATCCTGACTGTCATGTTATTCCAAACCAGTATGAATTTGTTTTTTGCAGAAAACAAAAGATATTTTGAAGAAACAGCACTGAACCCCATTGACTTCCATTGTATGGACACAAAGTATTTCTCAAAATATATTTGTCTGTGTTTCACAGACAAAAGAGTAATGGGTTTAGAGTACAGGCTTTGAGGGAAAATGAATAATGACAGTTTTTTTTAGATTGAACAAATTTAGTTTCTTAATAAATGGCATTGAATTTAAGAAATCATATATGAACACATCATCAACTTTTTCAACCCACATTGATGTTTCTGAATTAGGCTATATTACATTTTCAGCATGTTTACATATTTTGTAGCTTTTTGTATCTTATTTTGTAGCTTATACATATTTTCATTTTCAAAATTAAAATGAAATGTACATAAAGATATACGTATGTAGGTTATAAAAAGGTTTAAAAAAGTTATAAAAAGGTAAGAAAGAGGTTGTTCTTTAAAGAACCTTTGCCTGAATGGTTCTTTGTGGAATCAAAGATGGTTCTTCTATGGCATCGCTGTGAAGAACCTTTCAAGCACTTTTATGTTTAAGAGTGTACTGCAACTTTTTCTATGAAAAACAAATGAAGTGTGCAAGTTTAATGCATAAGGTTTTAGACAATTAAAAACAAACCACCTACACTGTCATAAAAATTGTTTTACCTTTAAAATGTTTACCTTTAGTCTATAACAAAGGATGTACCTGCTGTACCTTTATGGCGTAAGACACGTATTTGTACCTTTAAAGGGTACAGCAGGTATACAGCAGGTACTTTGTCAGGGTACTTATAGAATTGCTTTGTGTTAAGTTTTCATGTTGTAATGTTGTCATGTCATAAAGGGAGAAACGTCCTTTATTATATTATTGTTGTGGATCTTTTCCTTTGAGACGTACAGTGATGTACAGAGAAGTGATGTTATTCTACAAGACCAGACTGTTAATTTGCTATAGATGCATGCACAAAAAAGCATTTACAAAGGATTAGCAAGGGAACACTGTTTTGTGTTTGGGCAGACAGAAAATACTTAAACAAATTATCTAGGTATTAAGTCATAAGTTATGTTTTGATAAAGGAGCACAAGCATGTCAGCAATATGACAGTTTGAAATGCATAATCATGCGCAATAGACAAGCAAATGGCAAGCAAATGCCACGCAAACAGGAGCAAAATTCTCTAGATGGGTCATACCTGACCAGACTCATGAGAGTTATTTCAGACAATCCGTCATTCAGGTTAAAAATAAATAAAACGTTCATTGTCTTATATAGCCAAGTTCTATTAATGGCTAATCCTCACCTGCATGCTATACAATGATTGGCAGCAACCCAAGCTTCCATGACAACAGATAATTGAAGCTAATGGATTCTCCTAATGTTTATATTCACTCTATACAAGCTCTCTGTAAGGTGAGCACCATCACTGTCGGCTAGTGAGCGCACACCTGTCACAAAGCACACATACACAAACAGCAAATGTGAAAGTTGTTGGGTTCTATTACAGTGTTTTTGTCCCGTATTACAAATGTTTGAGTAGTGCCTCAAAGCAGCTCTCTTTCATTCTCTCGGTTTCAAAACTTGGGTGATGCTTTAGGAAACAGGTTATATGTGTTTTGTGATGTCTGCAGGTTGGAATGGGTCCTTCCAGTGAATGTCAGTGACCCTGCCACAGGGCAGCAGAGAACTCCCTCAGGTCCTTTCTTGGTTCTTTCAACCTCAAATGAAACAGACCAGGTGCAGCCTCTTGTATCTTAAAGAATTTGGAATTTCTGTGCATGTGGGATTGTGCCGTGTATTTAACTCTGTGAAACACAGATGACTGCAGATTAACATAAAGTGTTCATATGGAGTATAAAGGTCCAGGCAATATTTACTTTACGCTATATATACTTTCTGAGGCATTTACTGTATATTTCTATTAAGCAATTTTTTCTAACCATAAAAATCAAACAGTTTACCCAAGTCTTAACTGCCCGCGTGTGTTAGAAATAAATTTGATTAAATGTGTTTGCCATATACATAAAACAGGACAAATTTTAATGCTGTAAACAAATATACTGTACATGCTTTAACCTAAGGCATATTTTTGTAATTTTATCAGAATGAGATCGGGCCGAGGACTGGGTGTGGTGTGTCACCCAAACATTTTTAATTGATCTGTTTCTGTTTTAATGAAAAATAATTATATATATACACATTATAATTTTACAATATTCATTTAAAATAAAATAAGAGGAATTCCAGCTGTAATTTTAAAAGTTTTTTTTTTTTCACACCAGATTTCTTGACTTTCTGCCTCTATAGTGCAAATGCACAATAATAAATGTAATAGATAATTGTTGACACAATTTCTACAAGGAGATTGAATGGCGGGTGAAACACTAAACTGACACGTGACATCACATTCTGATGGACTGATGAGGCACAAACAATTTGCTCGAAGACTTTTAAACCCTATACGGATCAAGCCTGTCCATCACCATATGATAAAAATCTGATTCCAATTTCCACTAAACCCAACCGTAACTCCAACAATCCGCGAGCCGAGTTTGTGTGGGTAGGGATGTAAGAAGGGTCTGTTTAACTTTTAAAATCCCAAAGTATTTCTTTTCTGTTAGTTTATAGTATGCATATAGTATATCTCAGAGGTGGCGATGCGATTTGGTGCGCGGGCGGACAGCCATTCCAAAACTTTCCGGGAGAATTGATCATCCTCCACACTCTTCTCCTGGGGGATCCCTAATATGAACTGACCGTTCTTATTTTCCCATGCACTCACAAGCTTGCATTTTTACGCACATGCACACGATACACACGTGGATGAGCACAAATGCACTTGCACGTGCACAGAAATAGTCTACCTGTCTAAATGATGGATCAAATGTCTCCAAATCTTGTCCGATCTCTTTCTCTGTCTGTCAAATCTTCATCGTCTGCATTCATTCTCCACAGTGTTGATGGAACGCAGCATTCAAAACTCCCTTTTCTAATGGTACATAAGGGACCTTAGACACAATAGCTTAGAAAAAACACCAAATAGAATTCTGCTACTGACCCCTAAACCCTCACCTCCCGCCCGCACACACATTGCTGACCTGTGTGGGATGAAGCTCCTTAGCTCATTCCGCGGAAGAAAGACTACAGATGTTCCTCAATCACTTCCATCAGGATCACTGGGCAGATCAGGCTTAATGTTCAGCTCTAGACTTCATGATGAGACCAACTTTATGATCTTTATTTTATATTCGGCTTTCCAGAGATGCTGGATGTGTTAGCCTTTATTTTTCATTCTAATTCTTAACACACTCCTCAGAATGAATTATAACACTGTAGGCAGATATTACTGCAGATTTATCCCATCTGTTGTATCACAAGTAAACATGCACTTTCAGAAGTATCACTGGTATTCAGATTATTCACTTTTTCTGTTAGGGCTCAGTTTGACCCTAGAAAAAACATACACTGTACACAATAATGAATATAAACGAATACAAAAATGAATACAAAGCAGCAATAATAAAATCGTACCGTGTTAAAATTCATTGCACTTAATACAAAATAAAATGGAGGATGTTTGCAGAATGTTTTATGTCAAGAATGTTTGAAATAATTAACCCAAAAATCTGAAAATTCTATCATCATTTGATCACATTCATGTCGTTATAAATCTTTCTTCTCTATAACACAAAAGAAGATTATTTAACGAATATCCATTTGGGTGGATTCAATACAATGGCACTGATTCTGGTTCGTAGTGACTCGCCACAATAGTTTTAATTCAAAGTAACCAGATATTTAAGCAATTTCACCATAAAATCGTAACTGCCGCCATGACACCTCGAGCAATCTTGAGTTAACAAAGTCATGAAGGTTCTACCTGATACTTCAAGGTATTAAAATGGCTAATAAAATGAAAATAAGAATTAACGTGATATGTCACCCAAAACGAGTAAATGATGACATGATTTTTATTTTTAGGTGAACTGTCACTTTAAAGCCCATTGCACATTGAGTCCGAAATTTGCGTCCAAAATTTCCGCACGATAAAAAATAAGTATGACCTCACGTTGTGTCAATCACATTTATACACTGCCTCCGATATTTTCATCCGTCATAAAAAAATTCGGACCGGGTTCGATTTTCTGCGTTTTTCGCATCCGTCAAGCATTTTGAGTGGCCTTTTTTAACAATTCAGAGACACCATACAAATGAGAGCCAAATACGTAAAAACGCATCCGAAAATTTCGGACTGTATGTGCAAAGACCTTAAGTCTTGGTTGGATTGTTAATATTGCATCTTGGGTTTAGTGACAGGTGCAGTATGTTATAGATGCTGTATAGCATATGCACAGTATTCAGTTGAGCAAAATTGAGTTTCAAACATGGATGGTCAAAGTGCAGCTGAATAGCTGAATTGAATATCTCGCTACTCTGGAAATGGCAACATATTTGGTGGAGACTGATGAGTCAAAGATGATGCATCATTGAAACAAATAGACGAAATAGGCAGGGATGTGTGGCACCACTCTGTAGACAGATGCCTTCTGTCCTGGGCCACCTCAAAAAAGGCCATGAAAAAGAAAAGAGCATGGGACAATGAGAGAGAAACCCGACATCAACCGCCCTTCCTAATTACTCACCTTGTCGCTATACGCATCTTACAGTGCATTCAAGCAAATGTGTTTTCCATGTACGCTCCGTGTAAAGTGCATTGAGTGTCAGAAAAGCACTGTATGTGTAAATCCATTCATTCATTTCATCAGTACATGCAGCCTCTGGGGATCAAACCCTTTACATCAGCACCACCACAGTCATGCTTTACCAGCTGAGCTGCAGCAACACAGAAAACGCAATACACTCATGATTAACCATGGCTTTCACTCACAGCCTCTTTTACATAGCCGACGAATACGGATATATTGCCAGTCTTGTTCCTGACACAGATAGAGGAATTGCCAAATATTTACCAGAACTCCCATCCCCCAGGGTCAATTAGCTGTATTATAAATGTAGTCTCAGAGCTGCCTGTAATGGGAGTAAATGGGAAGTAAACAATTACGTGACTGCATTTGTTTAGCTGCCCAGCGGTTACACAGAAGACAGTGACTATGGAACGATATGTCAAAATCATTAACAGATTTTTATGTTAAGGTTTATATACATCCTCCTTATACAAAATATTACGATGCGGTTTTTCAGGAATCAATCAAAGGGCTGGTTCACTGAAAGCAAGCGATTTTGCAATATCTAATAAAATGTGACCGTGCGGTTAAACGTGTCATTTCATCAGCATTCTGGAGGCCGACAGTATTTAGACTTATTTAGACATTTAGACAGTATAACGACATGCGACATCATAGACTATTGTGTATAACAGGAATGATCCTTGTGAATATATCTGACTTCAAAAACATTCTTTCAGCCACCATGTAAATACAAACGATGCCAACATTCACTCTCTCTCTCTCTCTCTCTATTGATAAAACATTCCTCCATAACCTTCAAGTTTGTTCATGCAGTAACAAAAGGTGACTCAAAGGGTGGTTATAAAAAGCACACCTTTAGAATTATCAGTTTAGCCTTTGAACCTGTGGGCGTAATTTTGCTATAATGGCACCAGTATAATTGTGACTAAAGTACGACAGAGACTTTGTGGAGTCTAGCAACCTGCAGTGTGAGTAGAGCTATCACGTTTTGTTGACTTGGCAAACTCCTAATGCCCCGAGGTCTTCTGTGAAACCTGTAGATTTTGGAGGAACACCTGATTCTTGCTCAAACCTGCACTGCATCGCTAAACGTCCAAGTTTCGTGTATTAACTTCTGCACGTCACGTAAAATCGATCTTGCCAATTTTTTCTGTGCATGTAACTTACGTAAGAGCGCCATTTGATTATCAGGGTATTTACTTTAAAGACAGGAGACAACGTCTTCAAAGGCTTCAATTTGTTTAAACAGTTTCTCAACTGCCCACAATATTTTTTATTTTTAAAGAGATAAAGTTAGAAAAAAAGGCAAGAGAAGCTTGCGCGACTACGAACGGCCCCCTCTCTCTCTCTTTTCATGCACACACAACAATTTCTTTGTTTTGCTAAGTGCACAGTGGTTGTGTTATGACAGAAATTATTTTGTTTAGGTTATGAGGCAGTAGAAAGAGGAACAACAAGACTTACTGCTGTTTTTACTGTCAGATGAACAATATTTTCATAAGGTGTTTCTCATCCTCTCAGATCAGAGGGAGATGACTGATTGAGACATGCAGGATCTATTTCCAACTTACACAAACACAAAGTGTATCTGCCTCCTCCTGACAGTTGTGGAGGCGTGACTCTGGCACTTATAGCTTGATAAAACAGCATTGTGAAACTGAAGAAATCCAAGCTTAGCTTGTCCACTTTCAACATGTTTTTTAAACATTTTTCATTCAAATGTTTCATACACATAAAAATCATATAAGGCTTCTGGGCAGAGCACTGGTTTTATTTTTTGAGAAAGAGCTAAATTATGCGTTGTTAGCAAGATTACCGTAAAGTTACCAGATTTCCAGCCACTTCATTTGGTTAAATTAGAAACAAAGAACTCTATATCAACATGTGGTTTATTTCCACCATAACAATTAAACACCCATTAATATATTTAGGCCTACACACAAATAAGCAAATAGCTCGTCAGGGTTTGCCTTAGGTAAAATATAATAACATTCCTGACGAGATTCAGCTCACGCACATGTAACATGAAAGAGACGGCACGACAGATACGAGAGGTATTTCAAGATCAAGCTTACGCAGACAGCACCCAATGGAAACGCATGATATTTTCAAATGTTTGCCATAGCCAGACTTAACTTCGGTGAAAGGTTAAATGTCTTAACTTAACTGCCCCGTATAATTAGCCATGATCCATAAATCTGCCCGAAGTGATGTAGGTTAACACTGGTGTGCTTCTGCACCCTTGTGGTAAATTGGAAGAATTACACATTAACTTTACATGCGCTCATTTACAGTTTACTGGAGGACAATTTTATTTTGTTGATTTGTTTTACTGTAGCCTATATTTGCAAAAACATACGTTAAATAAACAAAATGACTGCAAACATGTATTTTTCATGAAAAGGTTTAGAGTTAATGTTTGTGTTGTAATATTTGTTTCTTTTTCTTTTGACAGTGAATGGCAGTATGTAAAGTGTTGCTTAAAGGGATATTTCAAATCTAAATATTAACAAAGAAGTACCCCTCATCTTTTTTTTACTAGTTATTGCAAACATATAGCCTACACAAGCATTTTTATTGGGGAGGAAACAGCATTTCCATCACTCTGGTTTTATTCGCATTTTGAAGTTTCGCATCAGTTTCGCATAGCCGGGTTTCCATCCAAAGTTGCGAATTTAGCTTATGCGCAAAATTGGAATATAGCATAAAACATTTTCGAATAAGCACCGTTTCCATCCAACTAGTCAACCGTCACTTCCTAATAAACTGCTACTAAATATCAGTAAGAAAAGTAAGAGAAGCCACTGAATATAATAATTTTCATATAGGCCTATAATAAAACTTGCGCAAGCAGACGATTACGAAACACAATAAATGCGGTGCTTTTGTGGATGCCTGCTGTTTGGGAAACACAGTTGTGTGCAATTACAGAATAGCCTACTTTGACGACTTTGCTCAGGCATTTAAGAATGACCATCACAATATTTCTGATGCTGTGTCACAAGATCAGTAGTCTGGTCAGGTTACGCAATCTCATAGTGCAGTTACGTGACTTTTTGGAGGAATTTATTCGGCAAATGCGTTTCCGCTAAGCGGGTTTCCATCACTCTGGTTTAATTCGCATTTTGAAGTTTCGCATCAGAAACGAGTGATGGAAACGCCAAATTTCGAATTAAAAACAATTAATTCGCAAAAAGGTTTTACGCTCGCTTGAGGTGGTTTTTCACTTTTGCGAAAAAGGGTTAATGCGAATAATGGGAGATGGAAACGCATTTGCCGAATAAATTCCTCCAAAAAGTCACGTAACTGCACTATGAGACGGCGTAACCTGACTAACCAGAGTAGCCTAGGCTACTGATATTGTTACACAGCATCAGAAATGTTGTTATGGTCATTCGTAAATGCCTGAGCAAAGTCGTCAAAGTATTCTGTAATTGCCTCTTAGAAACGCATTTGCCGAATAAATTCCTCCAAAAAGTCAAGTAACTGCACTATGAGATTGCGTAACCTGACCAGACTACTGATCTTGTGACACAGCATCAGAAATGTTGTGATGGTCATTCTTAAATGCCTGAGCAAAGTCGTCAAAGTATTCTGTAATTGCCTCTTAGAACTGTCACAACTGTGTTTCCCAAACAGCAGGCATCCACAAAAGCACCGCATTTATTGTGTTTCGTAATCGTCTGTTTGCGCAAGTATTATTATATATGAAAATTATTATATTCAGTGGCTTCTCTTACTTTTCTTACTGATATTTAGTAGCAGTTTATTAGGAAGTGTTGACTAGTTGGATGGAAACGGTGCTTATTCGAAATGTTTTATGCGATATTCCAATTTTGCGCATAAGCTAAATTCGCAACTTTGGATGGAAAATTATTCTATTCTATTATCATTTTCTGCAATTTAGTCCTTATGCACCAGCTTTCTGGTATTTTGGACAGGGTCTTGACAGTACCATGTCTTGTGTCTTTGTTGCGTTCTGTGTGGAGACACGTGGCCTTTGTTATGACATTGCGCCACATGTCCTTCTGTCGCGCGTTTTGGCCCCGCCGCCTTATTTCCCCGTTAACTACCCCTTAGTGGTTTATTTCCGTCACCTGCCGTCACCTTCCCCGTGTAATTATCCCCCGTTAGTGATCCCTTATATTAAGCCCCAGTTCCCGCTATCCCGTGGCGGTTCGTTTTGTGCTTCAGTGTGTTTAGTTCCTGTGAGGTTTCCCTAAACCAAGTTTCTTGCCTGCCGTTTTTAGGATTATTTGTTTATCATTTTGGACTCTCTTAGTTTTGCCCCCTTGCGGGAAGTGATTTTTTTTGAAGTCTTGTTTTTGTTAGTTTTTTGCTCTCCATCGTGGGTTTTGTTTGATTCGTGTTTAAATAAAGTGCTTTTGTTTTCTCCATTTGTCTGCGCCTGGGTTCAGTCTGCGTAAGCGTGACATGGGGCATTTCAGAACGGAATGCAGGAGAAATCGACACCATGCACATAAAACAAGTGGGTGACTGTGTAGAGAATATCGTGTTTGCTATACACAAGATTTGTAGCAGAGGTCAAGGGTATAGAAGTACAAAGGACTCTCGCCCTCTCTTCATTTGGCATGTTTTCTGAAGCATTAATCTTTCAAGCTTGTCTGCACTAGTACTGCATAAAACGGTGGCAAACCAACCTTTTTGTAGTTGCTTAAGTGTTAATTTTTCTTCAACATTGCATTAAATTTTAAAACATTATTTAAAGGTCCAGTGTTTGAAATGTAGCGGCTTCTATCGGTGGGATTTACGAATTTCAACCAACGGCTCCACCCCTCCCTTTCGAAGCACTACGGTGGCTGACACAGAACTAAGATGGCGTCATGTATTTGCTTCTATACTGTAGGAGATACGGGTGAGTCCGAAATCGCATACTCAATGAGTAGGTACTCAATTTCAGTATGTACTCAATGGGGCTAAATGGGTACGTACTGCTTTCCCAGAATGGGTGTAGCATGAATGCGATCGGCCGTTGTGTGCCATATTGATGATCTTTTCCTTTTTAATGGCGGGGAGCAAATTACGTTTGTGGTGCATATCTGCCACCTACTGTACTGGAGTGTACATGGGCCAGAGATTAACCATGCCACGTAATAACAAGCGCAACAACTTAAGTTATGAGACAGGTGCATTAACATCAGTAATGCTAACTTTACCTTCCATGAGTTTACAAACATGTTGCAAATGCTGGGAAATGCCTTCACAAAGGAGACGTCAGCAGCTGCTCGACGATCTCGCCTTAGGAGAGCACTGCTGAGTTTGTCAAGGAATAAAAGTATTATTGCTTATAAATTAAGTGTACCCTAGAAATGCATTGTTGGCCCACACCTACACTTGTGCACAGTATTATTAAGTGCTGAGAATACTTTTTCAGGAGAAAAAAAAATGATATATTGTATTAAAATAGTCTACTAAATGTAATTGTATTGCCATATATGCATTAATACAGAGTACAAAAATGTGAATGCGTATGTTTTCAGCGAAGCAATGACATAATGCATGAAGTAATGTTATTTACAGAAAACTATACAATAAACATGAATCAAAAATACGTAAATTTGATGTAAGAAAATAAATGAATTTAATAATTAATAAGTAAACATCACATAAATCAAAGCTTTTTCAATTTATTGTTGTAACAAATGATCCTGTATCTACAGGCGTTGAACCCCACATCCTACTGCCATCTCGCAGCGGACCACCATTGCCACCTTCGTGATTTTAACGAGTGTGCTCACCTGTCCCTCTAACAGTCAAACAAGAGTCAAGTGACCTCTGTGGTTTGTGCTCAACACTGCATTTAAATGTGGAGGTAGTTGCGCATGTGTTAACTCCAGGGGCGTAGCCAGAACTTTTTTTTTTAGAGGTGGCCAGGTAAGACCCAGTGATTTTATTAGGGTGACCAAAAAATCCTTACAGACAGAAATTCTTTAACTTCTACTGTAATTTACACCAATTCTTCATTACACATAGTTTGCTGGTCAAAAACATACACAAAGAACGTAAAGTAAACAATTTATTTGCAATGCTTTCATGTGCTAACATCATTTTAAAATAATTTGCTCGCTATCATTTGCAGTAAGTTAGCATTTTTTATAGGAAATAAACATTGCAGTACCTCAACTTAAACATTCGCGAAAATCTAATTAATGAATGAAATCCAGTTAAACAAGATTGATTTTACTGACCTGGAGCAGGCTGCACCAGCTGTGCATAAGTTACAACCTAGCCTACTGTAGTTTTGACTTAAACGGGCATTAAGTTACAACTTACGCACTACAAAATATTTTTGAGTTGGACCATTCAACTTAGTTGAAGCGTAATCTTATGTATAAACTAAATATTTACGGAAGCCTCCTAACGGAATAAGCTCGTTTCACTCGACATTCTTCAATGATTTACACACATGATAATCCTGACATTTACAGTCACTTACCTTTTAAAATAGAGAACATTATGTGATGACATTTAATTTTTGACTGCTTTAACACGAACTGTCCTAGCGCACCTCCGTGTGTGTATATCTGCCTATGTTGTGCACGTCAAAATGAAATGATCTTTTTATTTAATTGGCGGTTGGCAGTAAAATGAAATCACCCATATTGCATGTCATTTATTATTGCATTAAGTAGGCTGTATTGTTTTAAACGGCATTTGTTTATTGATCTACTTTTAAATATGTTATTCATGAACGGTAGTATTCTATATACCGTTTTTACCGTTATTATGTGAGGTAAAATAAGTTTAAATCAAGAATGTTTTGAAATTCACAACATTTCAACACAACTTTTTCTCACAAATTTAAAGGCTGCTATTGGACTGTTGAAGGTAAACGTCATATTATGAGACTATGCATTACTTTACGGAGAGTTTACGAACTAGCTACGTTCTGCCTTATGACCAAATGGTGCAACTGAATAACATACAGATTTAGTTACAAACTAGCTAGTCTAGTGTGGACTTTACGTAAGCCTCTAGTGTGGACTTTACGTAAGCCTCTAGTGTGGACTTTACGTTCACGTTTAAGAAAGAACTTACGAATGGCTGGTGCAACCCTACCCTGATCCTTCTGCTCGCAATGAACTTGCATGGTACGCAGACAGTAAACTGTCACGAAGTGAAGAGGTTAGCAGCTGTTCAGCTAATAGCGCTCAGACTGTTTGCGTCAGTGCGTCAGCGTATGACATCATATTAACGCGAGAGTAATGTTCTCGCGTTACTTTCAGTGCATTCGCTAAATGATCTGCGCAGCACTCTGTAAACTCCGACACGCATCTCAAAACTGCTTCGCACAACAGAGGTGGCCAGATAGGTGGCCATCCATCATTCAGGGGTAGCCGTGGCCACCCATGGCCACCGTAGCTACGCCCCTGGTTAACTTGCTGTTTATTCAACTCAAATTTTCCTGAATTCATCAACAGTACTAATGGACAAATAAAATGTATACATTATGTTTAGTTACTTAAGTAAATATGTTTATTTACATACTGTATATGTATCTATGCAAGCAGTGAATAATGCTTTGTACCACATGTTAACAGACGTAAGCTACATTACTGTGATGTGTATTTCATGTTGTGATGTGCTCATTTGCAATACTTTATCGAGAAAATGACAGGACACATGTTACACAGACATTAAAAAGCGTCTTTAACTTGCGTATGGTTTTAATATATGTAACGTTAAGTCTACTTCGAAGACGCGTGTGTGCGTGGAATGCCACTTTAAGCTAGACATATTAAAACACTGCATTTTCACATCAAAATCACAAATATACTTTACTATGTAGCATCTTACAGGTTAACTTTACGCTACAGCACTTTAACAAATGCGACTGCAATGCAAAGAAACACGTTGTTGGCTAGTAATACTCACTTTTGAAAACACTTGCCTCGCAATTCTCCGCTATGCTCCTGTATGAACTTATCCTGTCCCGTGGGCTCATGGGATAGATAAGTATCCCAAGTATCTGTCGCTGGGTGCTTCAGAATGTGGGCATAACCAATAAGCCATCCGGGAATTTCTCACCTACTCTTTTATGAATACTGAGGATTCGGACATACTACTGTGTTTTCTCTTATTATATAATAGGCAAGTAGGCATATTCGGATGCAACAGTAGTACGCACGTCCAAATCTCACACCAGCCGGGAAATTCTCGCCTATGTTTTATGAAGACCGAGGTTTCGGACATACTATTCGTTCGCCTACTGCTTTTCGCCTACTATATAGTATGGCAGTATGCGATTTCGGATTCAGCCAATGTATTTAGAGCAGTAGAGCAGTTTGTCCGTTTAGGGCTACTGTAGAAACAACGTGGTGAATTCCATGTAAGGGGACCCTCAGAGTATTTAGATAGAAATAGTTCATTCCAAGATCATAAAAACATAACGCTTCAGTATGTAAGGTCTTTATACACCTCTGAAGACATAGCTAGTTATGCATATAATATGTATATTCTGTCAATAGATCCTCCAAAAAATTACACATAGGACCTTTACAGATTATGGTATGTTTTGAAATTGCCTGTGGTTACATAGGTCACCTATTTTAACTTGGGGATAACTGACTTACATCATGACAAAATCTTGCGAATAACTGGTTAAAAGCAATTGCAAAAATGGCTAAGAAAAGTTAACTCCACAGTTTTCATTAATTTCTTAATAAGGTCTTGCGCTGTTTGTTTGTGTTGGTTTGATCTAATGCGGCAAACAACCTCTGCACCCATTGTGGCAGCATAAAATAGATTCAATTCTATTTAGTACTTATTTGATCACAAATGCACATTCTGGGGCTCTGATGGTAAGGCCTTCAGTCACACAACTTTTTTTGTACATACAAATCGGTGCCTTTATTCATGCGATAATCTGACATATACTGCATTTATGTATAAATTCACAGTTAAATCCATATAAAATGATACATTTACCATAACATAATTTACAGATACATCATTGTAGAAGATAAAATAAAAGGAATGCCCATTTGACGATCATTTACACTCATGATTATTAGTCATTTGGTATCCCTGTAACACTATCAATTTTGGCATCACATATTTATGGACATAAGGGTGCAAAATCTTAGAATACAGAACAAATATATGATATACAATACAAATGATCAAAAATGATATACCACATGTTGAAGCCTACAAAAAATATACAGACATATGCTACACTAGTTTTGTGCACAAATGATGCAAGGAAAAGTTGCGAGACAACTTCTCTCTCGCAGACAGCGACTGCTGAGAGGACAGAACACTACAGGTATATTAATGGAATATGGCCTTCTCTTCACATTCAAACACGATGAAACAACCCCTTCAGCTTTCATAATAAAGTGATAACTGGAGCCCATGCAGAGTTTGAAGCTAAAATATGAATTTAATAACTATAAATTGTGTACATGAATGTCTACTTTTCTTTGTTGTATGCTTTGCAATGAATCTGATTTGTACTTTGCTCTACAGAGTGAGATTTAGCTGTATACCTGCAGCCATGCCATCATTACACTGCAATTTTCGTTTTTGTATCAAAGTGACTTTTAGTCACCAAATGCATAACCAAACCCTGCTCACAGAATTGATTTCAATGATCTGCATTGCCTTTCAGGCAAAAAGAAATACTAAGAACTATTCTTCTTATGAAAATACTTTACAGACTGGTGTGAAATAACTACAATTCCATGAGGCTGGTGGATCCCCAAGTAAACCTGAAGAGGATTTTAAGGATCATATACATTTGTAACAGCACATGGCTTTTATGATACATTAATAAAATCCAGCACTTACAATGGTCAGTGTAAATTGTCATCTTGACTGACCTTTACAGTATGTTGATTGGAATAAACCTCACAAAAAAGTGCAGAATATAAACTGATGAGGGAAAGATAGACACTTAAATGCTAATGAATAATCATAACACACGCACGCACGCACGCACGCACGCACGCACGCACGCACACACACACACACACACACCTCATATCAATCCCTCCATCCCTGTTATATCTTTCCTGCCGTACTTTTCTTTCACCTGTTTATTGTTGGTGCGGGGAAAAAATCCGGACCTTCTCCAACACTAACAGATAGAGTCCAGCTCTGTCTGTCTGTTTGTCCATGAAATGCATCTATCACACTAAGCATGTCTGCGGAGCGTGTCTGCGGCGGTGGAGAGCGAGGTGATCAGAACGGGAGAAGCTGCGGTCACAGTCGCTGCATTTGAACGGTTTGACACCTGTGTGTTTACGGTAATGTCGCGTCAGCTCGTCCGAGCGTGCAAACTTCCACGTGCAGTTATCCCATGTACACTTGTATGGCTTTTCACCTGAGAAAAAAAGATATGTCATATAAATGTCATGACCTGACATAAAAATACATAATTTCTCGAAAGCCTAAACAATTAAGTGGGTTCAAAGGTTAATGTTGAAAGACTTACCTGTGTGTGTGCGTCTGTGGGCTTTTAGATGAGAGCTTTTTGTGTACACCTTATTGCAGCCTTCAAATTCACACCTGTGGATGCGTCTTCTCTTCGAGTCTGGTGATTCTGAGGGCCTGGGCCTTCGGAGACTATCAAAACCGAATGGCAACAAGGAACTGTAAGGACAGGAAATAATGTATTTAGTAAAACAATAAAGGATATCATGCTTTTCGTCAGCAGACTTAGTCAGATAAACTTGCATTTTAATAAACAATGGAGGAAAACTGCAAAAATCAAACAAACAACATTTTTTAAATCAAATTTTATCCCTGTTGTCGTATTTAAAGAACTGTGTTAAACTATTTTTAATCAAAATAAAACCGACTAAATTGTGTCAGGAACGTGTGGCTGAAGGACAGAACCCAAATGCAGGCAACGGCAGGTAAGGGGTTAACAGGGGTATTTTATTAATAAACAAATAACAAAACAAAACCCCACGTGGGGGGTAAATGGCAAAGACAAGGGGAATAAATGATAACAGGAAAACACAGGAACCAAGAACTATTAACTAGACTACTAAACACTTGACTTAAACTGACATAAACAAGACCACCAATGACTCACGGTGGGAACAAGGAACATCAATTTGGACAGGCTTGAAATACAACACGAGATTACAGGTACCAGGAACATAACGTAATACACGAGCACAAGACAATGAAACAAGAGGACTATTTAAGGGGAAGACAAACGAAGGATAATGACACAGGGCAGGTGAGGGTAATGAAACACTCAGGGAAAGTTAACGAGGAAACGAGATGGCGGGAACAGAGAAGCGACCGGAGAGAGAGAGAGTATGGAAAGCCGAAAGGTCAACAATCTCTCTCTCCACATAAAACCTAAGGCTTTGTCATGACTCTGCTACAAGACCAAGAATAGACATGACATGATGAAGCAGAGTCATGACAAAATTGACAATAACTGTAATACTTCAAGTGCTTATGTTAATAGAAAGATCGATGGCAGCCTCCTGGTGTGTTTGAAATATGTTTTTAAAAATAAAACTGTTATACCAAACTTTAGTTTGATTTGCATAAAAATTATGCAAAAACTATTGTTAAGTTTTATTCATGTTATTGTACATTTTATGAGCTATTTTTGTTGAAACTATTTTTTACCATTTGAATACTGCAAAAGTCAAACTAAAAAACATTATTTAATTTTATCCCTCTTATTGTAACCGACCAAATTACAATAAATGGGCAATCTTTTGGTGGCACTATTATTAATTTTCATCCATGCTATTGTACTTTTTATGAGCTGTGTTGAAACTATTTTTAACCATTTTAAAAATAAAAATAAAAACTATTATTTAATTTAATTCCTGTTATTTGTGATTTTTATGCACTGTGTTAAAATACATTTTAATTAAAATGAAATCGACCGAATTGCAATAAATCTAATAGCCTACTTCAAGTGGCCACTAGAGAGTGCTTATGTTAATAGAAGGATCCATGGCAACCTTTTGGTGTGTTTGGAATATAAAAAAGTGTGTAAATATTTTTGGTATCAGAAAAACGTTGTTATTTAGCCATTTGTAATTGTCTAATTGTAGAGGTTTATGTGAGTGGTATGTGCCCAGAACATTAAGCATTCACGTTTGTATGCTGTATTAACAACACTGATTTAGTATTTGTAGCATTTTTTTTCTGTTTAGTATATTTTACATAAACAAATGTTGAAACATTGCTACTTAAATTACTCACAGTGCATAGACATATGAACAATACCTACACACAAACATCCCCACTGTATGTACCTATGCTGGTACTTTGGAGGGAACTTTTTATTATTGGGAGTGTTTACTGTAACCCTCCACAGAGCCACTTACTTTTTCTATTGGGCCGCAGGAGTGCAGGGTGTCAGTATTTGTGTATGCGTATGGGGGTGCACCTGTAGCTTTTAGCACACTCCATCGCTTTCAGGGGCCCAAAGAGGAAAATGAAGAGAGAAAACATCCTAGCACTTTCCTTCCCCCTTAAATGATATCTAGATTTTCAAAAATGCTGTCACTATTTTCCACATATTTTCCACATTCCACTGAGTGCCTACGTGAAGCGTGGAATTTAAGGTCAGAGGAACTGCAGCTGAACTGACTGTTTTACAGTAGGAGCCTGTATGTTAGACTGTTGTCAACAAGAGCGACAAGAAAGAAACGGAGAGGGAAACAACAGCTGCCATCAGACTAAACTCAGCACAGCCATTTATGTTCCGTCTTTTGTTTGTATGTTTCCCATTGGAGAATACTAGAGGGGCTTTCCAGTGCTGGTGACGTGCAGGGCATCACTCTTTAGAGATCAGTTTATAAAAGAGTATAATATAAAAATGATGGTAAAACTGGAGCATGTTCACGTGGCTCCGGGCCCAGGGGATACAGAATAAACCTGTACTGACCTCTGCACATGTGTCTAACACTTTCAACCTGAAGCAAACACTCCCTGTGAGACTGGGATGTTTATATTTATGCACACAGAGACCTTAAGCTACTGTATATTGCTGGGGAGCTACACCTAGAGCAATTCTTTTGTTGGTGGTTTTATTTTTCTGATGTTTGATTGGATAAAATCTTTGATAAATTCCAACATTTCATAAAATGCCACAAAATCTGTGCCTGCCTGGATCCATCTTGGCCCCCTGGGTGGCCCCCAGTTTGAGAACCACTAATATAGGCTATATATAAACTTAGAGTTTACACTATCTGAATGGCTATATCCAATTCAACAGGGCCATTCGGGAAATCTTTCTCACACTGTATTTTACACTTATTTTCACCTTAGTATAAAACATACTGTCACCTGCATCCTGTCCAGACACATTTACTCAGCCCTGCCAGCTGTTTGCCTCTATCCTTACCTGAACTCAGAAATTTCCATTAGTGCCCAAGGCCTCGCAAGTCCAGCCCTCCTCATCTAGCTATTCTGATTATTGTGGGCTGCTTGTACCCTATATTTAAATATGTATATATGTAACATTTATGATTTAGATGGAATACATGGATTTACAAGAATTAAATGCAAATGTCATGCAGTAAACTCTGCAGGACAATGACTCTTCAGAACCTGAATTGCCCACCCTATTAAAGGCTGTTAAGGATATTGAGAGTAATAATGTTCGTACTCTTGCACAGCGCGGGCGATGGTTAGGGCGGTGGAGCCTGTTTCATTCACACTCTCCAAGGTCACGTTGGGCAGGTCATCATCCTCGCTGTCACTCAAAGACCGCCGTGGTGACAGTCCATCTGCGATTCGCTGTGTGACTGCATATAAACACAAGGTTGGAGCAGATGAATATGTGCGAAATCTTTGCATGCATGTTGATTTTAGACATTTCTCACAAACGTTCAAATTTAACAAATGTTTTTGTTTAATTATACTACATATGTCAAACAATTCCTGATACCACATGAATTTGTACAATGTAGGCTAGTATAACTCTACGTATGAGCCTAAACAGATGCCATCTGTGCAATGCTGATCTTTGATGGGAAATGGTTGATGGGAAGTGGTTTGGTCAGTGGCTCTACTATCTGTGTCTTTGGCCAAAGCACTGATGCATTAAGCCAAATGATCAAGATCCTAATCTAATGACAACGAATGATCGGTAACACTTTACATTAAGGTTCCCTTTATAAAGCATTTGTAAATGTGTTCATTGATGATTAATAAGTCAATTACAAATGCATTATAAAGCAGTTATAACTGCAAAAATAAAAAGGAATTCTAACGAAATACCTTCCAAATAGTGAGCCATTTTTAACTCACATGTTATAAATGCTTAATAAATGTAGGCTGAATAGGCTGTCAGAATGGAAACTGTATGGTGTTATGTTGGTTTTTCTTATTATTGTATATTTCATAAATGGTTCACATGAATCCACTATATCAAGGCACACTTTCATGGTTTGCTAACATTTATAACTCTTAACATTTTTTTGTAGTTTGGTGTTTTGAAGTTGTGAATGAATACTTCACAGGCATCCACTTTTTTTTTAAGTGCACTTTCATGGGCATTCAATACTAATTCTAAATGTATGATTCACATCAGAGATGTGTTTACAACAACCTACAATAACCTTTGTGCATTTAGTGTTAAAAAGTGATCAAAAGTTTGATGAATTTATCTTGGTAAGCAAGAAAAAACTGCTTTGTATAAGCATGATGATCTGAAAGCATTCTGGAGGGCACCGTAAGACATTCGGAATCAGATCAAGTAAGCAACATGGTTTGAAAAGTGACATAAGATGTGAAATATACAATAATAAGAAAAACCCACATAACATCCTACAGTCTCCCGCCTGACAGCTTATTTTGCAAACAACATCAAGATAACAATGAATCTGCTTTCGAGTCAAATATATAATGAATAAATACATTTATTAAGCATTTATAACATGTGAGTTATAAATGGCTTACTATTTGGCAGGTATTTTGTTAGAATCCCCCTTTTTATTTATGCAGTTATAACTGCTTTATAATGCATTTGTAATTGACTTATTAATCATTAATGAACACATTTATAAATGCTTAGGGAACCTTAATGTAAAGTGTTAACGAATTATCAGATATAAACTATTCTATATGTGTAATGTTATGTTTTATTCATTTGTTTTGTTGCAATTTCTAAAGTCTCTGTTGTATTCATGTCATCCTATGTCCTGCCTTGTTGCCATGGATACCTCATGAGAGACTGCAGAGCATAAGGGTAGAGCCCCTCAAGATAGGGGGCTGGTCTCTGTGTGTGAATCTTGAATGTTTTTAATGAACAAAATTGGATCATCAAAGTGTGAACTGCACAGGTCTAATTATGTGACAACCTGCTTGCTTGCACACACACATACGCTGTGTGCTGATGTTGATAAATGCCTTCTTTGACTGGTCAGCTTTAAAAGACACAAGACACACACACATACACACTAATAAAAGACGAAGAGAGACTTATATGACATTCGACATTTCTAACCTCTGTGTCTATTCCTACCCCCGGAGGAAACAGGATGAAAAATAACTAAAAGAATGAAAGGAAAGCCTTGCTATCCTCAGAGCCCATTAAAAGCAGCACTCTTGCCCAAAGGCAGGCAAGCTTTCCTTGTTCAGGAAAATGTTTTGAGTTTATGTGTTTAAGTGTTGAGAAATTGCAGGGGGTAGTGTAAGTGACTAATGACCTTATTATTAATCACACTGTAATTGGCATTTTCCATAAACAGCATCTATACAGAGGTCCCAAAACTCTGTAGTGTATGAAAAATACATGAAACATCTCTCAGTATGGGGAGTATATAGCTTAGGACCAAACCTCTGTTATTGATAAAAAAAGTCAGACAAAAATGAGTTTGATCATTTCATAAAAACACATTCAAAACAAAACAAAATTTGTAAACATTAAAGAAAAATAAATGGCATTATTAAATTGCCTTCTTGTCATGATGTACAGTACAGTATGTCAATTGTTAATGTGAAGAGTCCAAATAATAGAACCTCTTGTGAAATACAGCAAAAAGACATTTTAGATTATAATTAGATTTCTTTATATAATGATTTTGATTGTTAAATGTAGTCAAGACAGTCAAGTCCTCTGACAGGCCAAAAGCACAGTTTTTAAACAGACAATTGATGCGCTACCCTAGCTCTCATGTAAAGTTATTTTCGTCTTCTAACCATTTCTCCCATTTTGTATCTCTTTAACCCTGCCTCTCGCCGAAGCTGCTATTGTGTTCTGTGCACTCTGTCCCTTATAAACCCAGGTGCCCTTGTTTAGCTGAGCAGCATTTTTTACCGTAGCATCTACTTCCTGTGGGGATATTGGCTGCTGCCTGTTTTGAGGAATATAAAGAGGCGAGCACAATGGAACTGCACTTATAAGAGCTGAGTCTGTCTAACACACAGCCAAGCTCTGGGCTTTGTCAATGACCCTGCCAGGAACACGGGAACTCAAAGACAGGCTTTTAAAAACACCGCTGTCCACCTACTGAGAGGGAGAGAGACAGCCGGTGAAAGGAAGAGTATGAAAGGCGTCGCATGCGAGGAGGAAAGAGTGGGTTCTTCCTCTCTCTCTCCATGATACTGTAAATTAGAACAATAAATCAATTCTAATTGGTCTCACGAAGAGATTTGAAGGAAATCCATTTGAAAGTGAGCATCACTAGCGCAGTCATTCTGAAGGGCTGAGTATTTGAGTACTCTGGGGATGAGTATTCAGAAGAGAGCACTGTAATTTCATAGAATTTTTTTACAGAAATTTCAAGTAGTCTTGAAATACAGTATAAAATGTTAAATTACGTAAATAAACAGCACATTTATAAGTTAGGTGTGACATGAAAACCATATAGTTTTATTTTACTGAATATTATGCTTTTTAAGGGATTTTTTACAGTGTAGGGCAGGATTGCTTCAAACTCTATGCGCATGTTTTGTAAACCTTATATGAGGTTTTTTGTCACTGGCACATAGTTGAATTTTTTTTACATAATAATGCATTATGCTTATTTACTGAACATGGTTTAGTGTGAAAAACACATACAAATGAACAATCAATTATTGAGAGAAGCCTTCAAAAATAAATGAAATATTCAAAACAGCCTTCTTACCTTACCCCAATTCACAACAGTAAGCTTAAAATAATGTTTTGTAAGGTACAATTTTGCTGGAAATTCAGTCTGACATCATTTGACTTCAACCCTTGTGAATATAAGTACATACAACTTATATAACTGAATATAACTTCACATAGATAACAGAATAGAGATTATACCACACTAAAGTCATGGTAACATGTTTACTACATCTTGTCGCTACTTTAAAAATATTGATTTACTTTTTTAAATAAAGTAACAAGTAAAAAATGACTGTGAATTGAAATTGATTTATTGCATTACACTTTACTATATTAACCTTATTTAAAGGCCCTGAACAGAGTCATTCAGTGCTTGCTTTCATTTAGACCTCATTAGTGCCCCCTTTACTTCACTGTAAAAGAAATCTGTAAACAGGTAATATTCTGGCAGCTGGGGCACCAGAAAAAAACAAATTTTAATATTTTGTTACCGCATTCCAATAATACATGAAAATTCTGTCAAATAAAATAGAATTTTCTTACCTTTCCTGTGCATCCTGTCTTCCTCCAGCAGTGGCATCATTAGCCTGCTGTTGCCCAAAGATCCAATCCCAGGGTAGACCACAGGCATGGGCTGCACTACCACTGGCACCCTGCGGGGGTGGAGGTGAACGGCACTGGAGCATGGAGGCATCAGCTGGGGTATGTGCAAAAATGACTGGCCCCTGAGACTCCTGGATAGGGGAGATGCCACCACTGGACCAGGGCTGGATGGGGACATCTTCAAACGAGGAACGGGGGTTATGACTGAAGTGGAAAAAGATAATGATGATGGTGAAGATGAAGATGAAGATAACACAGACTTGCTGGGAGGAGGGGACCGCGGACAAAATCGTATCGATAAAGAGGATGATGAGGGGGATGAGGACAAAGATGAAGAAGCAGAAAGCGATGGGGAGGTTCTGGCTTTGTTCGTGGACAGATCCACAGGCTCAGTTTGTGTCTGAAACGGGTCAGATAGGAATCGCATTTCTTCTGCCCGAAATCTGTGGTTCAACACCAGCACGCCCATCTCTGTGTAGTCATGGATCACAGGAGACTGAAAGGCAACACATATGAATGAATCAGTTAACTACATTCCTTTTTTATAAATGGTGTAAATGAGCAAAAGTAGAAACATATTTCCATATACTATTCTGTGTACTATAAATCAATAAATGGGATAAACACATCACAAAAGGCACAAAGAAAAAAATAAGTAAAAAACAGCCTTTCAGACATTTACTGACTCAGCTGTTATCCTGAATTAACAAATTGAAAAAACATTACAGTTAAACATGTCAGAAGCACTCACTCAGGCTCAACGAAACCATGGACAGAAAGTGGTCAGATGGCAGCATCATTTCTAGCCAAAAATTTCCCCCTGTTTTTTTACTGTGGTTGACTTGGAGTCTGTACAGCCAAAATGGAACATGTTTTGAAACTTTATCTCTACTCCATTTCTCTCTCTCCCGGCTCATGCTTCACCTTTCTCACCCCCCTGTCCCTCCCCTCCCATCCGGCCCTCATCCAACCCCGTGTATGGGGGGCTACCAGTCATTATGGCTAATTTTCCGAATCCGAATAGCTTCTGGTGAGGATGGCTTTAATGACGGGGGTGCATTTCCAAGAAAAGGGGCCTGGCGTTGAGCCCGTTCAAACAAGAAACACGTTTCAGTGTCTGCACTGCCTGTTGATTTAACGCACTTCAAAGCGGGGCTGCGTGGCCCACGCACATCCTGCGCTCAATCTCTCCCATCAACGATACAAACAGTACAAAAATGGGTAAAGCAGGGTGCAACTGTGTAGGATAGCAAACGTAGATTTTGTTTGGTTATACATGGAAATGGAGAGATAGCTTTAGGGCTGGGGGAAAGCATGTGTATATGTTAAAGCATACGCAAGTAAATTTCCTTGCATTTGCTGCTTGGCAAGTGTTAATTTAAGGGCCTGCTTAAATAAAATGTCAGCAAGTCCCAGATCTTGCCTACAAAAATGGAATCTCAATGCTGTGCATACTCAGTTGTGACATACTGTACTGTAGCTATGACCTCTTACCCGCCTCTGTGACTCTGCAGGATCGATTTTAACTGGCAGGGCTGGCATTCCATCCAGCATCAGCATCCTGATATCACTGTGCCTGCAAAGAGTGACAGAAAAGAAAAGTTAGACTCAATTCAATAACACAAAGTGTTAAAACGATTGTTCAGTCAGCTTCTGTGAGGAATGAAGAAATCAGATGGGTTTTGGTAAAGCTGTGATGACACCACTGGCAACACCTTTCAGCCATGGATTTGTCGATGGTTCATATATGGGCGTTGCTTAGTGTGAGACCACTAAACAGAATCTCTTAGGTCAAAAATGTACAGAGTAGACCACTGCATTTAATAAAGCATTATCATACAGTCCAACAGTTCCAGTTTCAAGAGTACTGATTCATGTAACAAAATGCTTGTCTGTTGTTGCAGTATTTCAGACAGACTGTCTATGACACGTAACGTCGATCCTAAGATTACTCAATGACAACTTCTTGTTTATTGAACTGTTATATAAAAGCCATATCACACTCATCCTGGGCCCTCATTTTTACGGTCGAACAGCCGTGCTGGCGTTGAGTCAAACAGCGCCCTTGTGTGGTAATGCTTACAGTTACTATATTTCAAATCCATGTCGTCAAAGATGAGAACAGATGCTTTTGTTTGTAATGTCCTCCTATAAATCATTATTAAGCCCAGGCAGAATTTTATGAATGACGGGCATTCAGATTGTGCTTATATGTTTTTTTGCTGAGACCTGCAGATGCAGACTCTGTGTGGGCCAGGTCATTAATTATCAATTAGAGAGTTCTGTTTACATCCCCATACAGCCACTTAAAAACACTCTATGGGACTCTGCTGGCACAGAATTATTTGCACTCTGTAGCGTTTAAACTACAACCCTGAATTTGTAGTAAGTTAACTAAGTTAACTAAATAAGGTACATTCTTGTAATATAATAAAGAATATACTGTAAATGTAGACTACTACCCGAGAATCATCCTCTAGCAATCCCCACATATTAAATATCATATTTAAAATTCTATCATATTAAAGACGCTGTGCATTGGGTCTTGATCACACTGTTGAGGTTTATTTTGCGATAACAACTGGCTGGCTGTACATCTTCATGCTTACTACACTTGCCTTACCTTAATTTATCAATTTACCTTTTAAGAACCTTTTATGAAATATTGATTTAAAATACTTCATTAGGCTTACTTGTAACAAATGCAGAAGTTCTATGAGGAAAACCTGATTACGTTCTGTTTTAAGGCAAGACACAAAGTTAAAATGAGAGGAACACGCAGTTTGGTTTAATCATTTGTCAACATAATCCCATACAGTGTATGTATATGTAGCAAGGTCTCTAGGCAAGGAAGGAAGGAGGCGGGAACCGGCGAACATTTAACACACTTTAATCAAAAATAAACAAACAATAACACGGAAGTAAAAGGCCGGCAGCCACCTCACGGTCGACTGCCGGCCACAAACATAAATAAAACGTAACATTTCCGGGCCCGGTCCTCTCTCGTCGGCAGTCCCGTCGCTCGTCCTCTTATGCTCCCTAGCTCCCCGTGAGGCATGCGGGACCGGTGCGCGTACAGCTGATACTCATTATCACTGACGCCACCGGCCCCGCCTTCCTGCCCCACGGCTCTCGTCCCGCCTTCCTCGCTACAGTATGTAATCCCATTTTTGAAAAAGGCATATTTTTATTTAATTTATGTGTAATGTTAAACTGCACTTGTCAAAATGACTCACAGTACCTGGATGACTTGAGGAATAACTGATAACTGCCTGACTGGCCAATCATAATTAAGTATTCCAGAGCACTCAAGAAATTCTATTATGAAATAAATCTAGTCCCATCACTATAGTCTTAGTCATAGTCTTGCCTTCACGAGATATTACAAAAATTCTACTTACAGAAAGTTTAACTTCAACCACCATTTCATGAAAGAAGCACAGGCAGCCATGCGCTCACATACTTACATTACAGCTTTCGGAAGAGGTGCAAAAGTGTGAACGCTCCCCTGTTCATTGGAGGCGATGGGGTTAGTCCGGCTCTCATAGCTCAGCAGCACTGATAAATGGAGGAGGTGTATTTTATCTGGAAATCACCTGATTTCTTCCTCTTACTGCAGCACTTGCAGATTCATTAGAGAGGTTGGAAACTGCTGACTGTTTTGGCTTCTGTTGACCTGGTTAGTTTACTTCTGTGTGCTCATGTGTAATCCCTGGCAGGCAGGAAGTTAGAGGAAACGGGTGGGGTCCCGATGGGTTGGGCACACTTAAAATCTCGGCTCCTGAGTGCTTTGGACATCCAATGCTTAAACCTGCTGTAATGGCACAAATCTGAGGACACTGCACTTCCTGGCAGAGGAATCTTATACTGTAGGTTATAGTGTTGTTGTTTACCACAGCCAGGTGCAGACCACCCCACTTGATATCTGAATATACAGGGTAGGGCAAGAGAAGCTTTGTGTTACACAGATGTGTGTATGTTACAGCTCATACAGCATCTATGGAGTTTTGTTCTCAGATACAACCATTAGATGGGTTTAACTGCTTGGCATATTTAAAATTTCTTTTTCTTTTTCTGCTCTGATGATTTGGTCATGTCTGGCGTGAGTTTTTTTGTGCGTACGCACATTTACAGCTTTGTCCGTACGCAATGTTTTAGAATGGAATCAACGCAAGTTTTCGTACATGAGGCCCCAGGTTTGCACATTTGTCAGGATATATTTTAGTCCACTCCTCTGTAAATCTTTAAGGTTTCTTGGCTGTCGCTGAGCAAATTGGAGTTTTAGCCTCCTTTACAGATTTTCGACTAGAGACTGGCTAGGACATTTAATGTGCTTCTCCTTAAGCCACTCTTTGGTTGTCTTGGCAATATGTTTTGGGTCTTTGTCATGTTAAAGGCACATCCACGACCCATCTTCAGTGATCTAGTTAAGGGGAGGAGGTTCTCGTCCAAGATTTTACGGTACATGGGCCTGTCCCTCAGCCCCTCAATGCGGTGAAGTCATCCTGTATACCCGTAGCAGAGAAAAATCCCTAAAGCATAATGTTTCCAACACTCTGCTTCTCTGTAGGGATGGTTTTCTTGGGGTCATAGTCAGCATTTCTCTCCCACCAAAAACAGGAGTCAATTTTGGTCTCACAGCAGTGCCAGCACTTTCGCCAAAGCCTTTTCTGAATCATTTTGATGTTCATAGTCAAAAACTTGCAGGTGCTTCACGATTTCAATCTATTGTGGCATAACGTGTTACCAATGGTTTGCTTGCTTTTACTGTGGTCCCAACTGTCTTGAAATCATTAACAAGCTTCTTTCGTGTAGTTCTGGGCTGATCTTTAACCTTTCTCATGATCATCTTTACTCCATTGGGGAAATCTTGCAGGGAGCTCCTGAACAAGGGCATTTGATAGTTATTTTGTATTTCTTCTATTTCCAAATAATAGCACCAACAGTTGTCTCCTTCTCACCAAGCTTCTGTCTGTAGCCTATTCAAGGTTTGTGCAGGTCTCCAATCTGGTCCCTGACATCCTTTAAAACCTATTTGGTCTGGACCATGGTGGTGGAGAGGTTGAAATGGAAGATACAGATTCTGTTGGCAGGCATCTTTTATATACTGTACATAACAAGCTGACTTAAGAGTACTTTCTTAAAGTGACAGGACTTATCTGTGGTCCATATAGGCAGATAACCAATCTGTGGAGCCAGAATTCTTGCTAGTTGGTACGGGATCAAATACTTATTTCACTGAATGAAATGCAAATCAATTTATAACCTTTATATAACATGTTTTCCCCTGATTTTTTTTTAATATTCTGTCTCTATCAGTTAAAATAAACCTACCATAAAAATTATAGACCCTTCATTTCTTTGTAAGCAGGCAAACTTACAAAATCAGCAGGGGATCAAATAATTATTTCCCTCACTGTATTTTGGGTTTGAATGCTGTCTCAGTTGGTATTCATTCATCATTGGCATATTTCAGTCTGTAATGTCTTCACTGACAAGAGATCAGTGACTCAGCATTTTAGTGGTCTAGTTGGGCAGTCTCATTAGAATGTGACCTCAGGTCAGAGCTGCTTCCTGCCCACTGCCATGGTTCTGATAAGCAGCCTCAAGCCTTACCCATAATGCCTTCTGTACAAACATCTTCCACATCTCCATTCTTCCTTTTTCTCCTTCCTCGTTGTGTAGATAACAGACACATCTGGGCTTTAATTCACAAAGCCTTGGGATGTAGATCCAGGATGAGACTTTTTCTTTTTCTCAAATGAACTGTGCTGAAAAACTGAGCAGATCCATAGACAGCTCTGGATCCATCCCCAAGAAGTAGACTTCTTCTGGATCCTCCTGCTTTGCGTAATTGTCTCTTGCCAAGAAGCCCTGAGTGACTTCAGACTTTCCATTTCAACAGAGCTCATTTTCCTTGGCAGGAAAACTTCTGTCGGATAGAGCCAGGTCATTGTCAAACCTCCAAGAAAGAAAAGCTGAGAGAAAGAAGAGGACTGTGTGTGTATGTGTCGGGAAAGGTGTGCTGTCACACTATCTGAGTCAACTGGAGTAAAAGAACAGCAACTTTTAAAGAACTGACTGGCCAGAGCATTGCAGTTAAACAATGCCAGGAACAGCTGAGGATGCAAATGTAAACATTCCAGTCATTGTAACTGAGCTCTCTGTGTTTATCAGTTTCATCTGAATGTGTCCTGCCACAAATAAAACATAAATTATGTTCTCTATAAATTTTTTGTTGCCGAAAGAAATTCTACATAGTGGTATATAAAGCATTCAGTACCACAGAGTAAGGGCCCATTTCACTCACACCTAGCAGTGTTCAATTTTTGTCGGTAGCTGTAGAGCGATTTTGGAATTACAACTACAAAAATAAAAGTTACAGACAAGATGTTGATGTATGAAAACCTTGAGAGCTTTTTTGTGGATAAGCTTCACAATCAATGCTTTGTCTGAAGATTCATCTGCCTCTCACAGGTTTTAAAATAAATAAAAACTACAGAATGTCTCTTGCAGATTTCTCAAATTTGGTCCTGAAATCAGACTTTTGAATTTTCCACTTGCCTTCAGAGGGAACTAGGACTGAACACGCTCACTTGCACATCTGTTATTGATTTGAGGGGGGACCTGGAACCTCTCCGCTTAAAGCTGTCAGTATGAGCAGCGCATAGGTTAGTATTTACTGACCTCATGTGGGACCTTCTTGCCTCTTGCCATACAGGTGACAGCAGGTCAAGTATTTTTGTCTATGAGTGGAAATTCCGTCAAGTGTGTGGCCGTGTATCACGTATAGTGGAAGATGAATATAATCTAAAAAAAAAAATTCTGTCTTACAGAGTAAGTTACTTCACATTTGAATGCATGGTTTGTAAAGTCACAAGCTGTTTTTCCTGTTACGCAAACATCTCGACAAAATTTCAGGACATGGTATATATTTTTTTCTCCCGTCTCCTGTAGTTTCTTCTTCATCTGCTCTTGTCTACCATGGCACTGCATGTTATAAGACTATCCAGAGTGCAAAGTATGTGGAACAACTGTTTTTACATGTCCAAGACCAGTTTGAGGGTTCCTCTTACAATGGTGATGGTCGCAACCTTAGCAAGCAAAACTGTTTCCAGATCAGGTCGAAAAACCAACAAATGGCCTCTCGGTCACAGCTTGGACTGGTTTGCTGTGCTGTCTTCCATGAAGACAGCAGGCCAGAAACATCTGAAGCTCTCTCTCTGGTGTTCCATTGGACAGGGTGAGACAGATGTGTGTAATTTGACTTGAACTATTGAACCGCATGCCGTCAAACTGTTTATTATCAGAGGTCTGGCACACACTGGGTGAGCAATATGTGAAGGTCATGTTATTAGGCAATATTGCACAACGGCGCGGCGTCGATCGTGAGGAGTTTGTGAAGAATACGTTACTAAAGAATGAGAGCTTTAAAAAGCAGGAGCACAGGAGTGCATGTACAAGACAGTGACTTCAGCCAATCCAATCATACAGTGATAAAACAAACCATCATCCACAGTAACTGTGTGGAGGCGCTTCCCGTTTTCCATTAGGGCAGCCGCTCAGACTCATTTTTGGAATGAAACTGGTCTAAATCATAATTAATGACCATCACTGGAGTCTAGAGCCAGAGTTTATTGTACTCCGCTGAGCACTCCATTGTGCACTTTGTGGGGTTCTCTGTCTTGCTGCCTTCACACCTCTGATTGCTTGCGGAATGGAGCAGTATGTATATACAGATACGAATTGCTGACATTTGGAGAGAAACAGTTTTAGAGAAAACAGTTGTCTGTGTAACTGGTGCATGACTATTTGTATAATGGACATATTTGAGTGGTTACAAGGTGAAATCATTACATCAGAGAATCGTCTTGAGAAAACTCAAAGTTGCCAACACCATTTTTTAAGTAAATCTTCATTTTTGATGTGAAGCTATAAATGATTCAACACTCTCATATATGCCTCACCAAAAACAGAAATTCTGTCATCATTTACGCATCCTCATGTCTTTATGACCTGTATGACTTCCTTTCCTCTATGGAACACAAAAGAAGATATATTGAGAAATGTCTCAGTGCTTTTGTGTTCATTTGATGGAAGTCAGTGGGGTCCAGTGTTGTTTGGTTACCAATGTTCGTCAAAATATCTTCTTTCTGTTCTGCAAAAGAAAGTCATAAATGTTTGGAATGATGTGACGGTGAGTAAATGGTGAAAGAATTTAGATTTTTGGTTGCTCATATTGCCAAAGAAATCACCAATATATTGTGAATATTGTAATTGCTCAATCCTGATAAGGTGGTTGAAACTTTTGCCTGTTTCACAGCTGGAAGAGATCTGCCTGCATTCCCAGTAGATCTTGTGGACTCAGGGGGCAGCGATAGTCCTCCCCAGCTGTCCGCGGCATTGTAAGAAAGCCTGAGCCTCTTGTACAGCGGTGCCAGAAAAGATTCAACCCCTAAAGCGCAATGTGAGTGCCAGTAACCAAGCATGCTAACTACCGTGACCGTTAACCACCCAGAGACTCAACATCATACAAAGAGTAACCCTGCTGAAAGAAATGGAAGAGAGGGGAAACTGGGTAAGAGCTCTTCCGAAATGCCCATAATCATGACTAAACAATGTTGTTTCTGACGAATCAACACACGTCTCTTTACTTACAATTGAGGCACAATTCCTGAACGGTATTACCCCTCTTCCCTGAGTGTTGTGATGCATCTGCCCGTAATGAGCAAGGCAGCTGTGTTTGTTTTCCAGCAGTGCATGCTCACACAGGGCTGGGTAAGAATTGTTTTTCCTTCTCTGCCCTCCGTGAAACTGGAAAACTCGCAGCTGCAGCTAAAGACGAAAGCGTTGAAAAAGAGGCGAAAGTGAACATGGGTAAATTACTGTAAGCAGAAGCTGCATGTCTGTTCACACCCATTTTAGACCGAAGTGGTTTCTGCTTCAACAGCTCTTTTTCAGATCATTTGGTTTAAATTGAGAATTTGGTCACTGTCTTCTTCACCTCTGAGCTTGCCAAGGTTTAGCGTATGTAAACAGTTCTATATCTGATCAGGACTTGAACCCAAGTCCTCTTTCACATAAAACCAAAGAATAGATTGAAAGTAGAAACGGAAAGAGGTAGAGAGAAGCAGGGAGGGTGAGCACAACCTAGCTGTGACAGACCTTTAACCTGTAACAGATCCCACATGAAGCTCGATCTCACTCTTCCTCTCACTTTTTGCCGCATCAGGAGCGGCTGTAGGGTCAGAGGTCAAAGTTCAGTTCAAGTGTTCACAGGAAGTACATCCGCTACAGGCCCTGGTTAAAGCCTTACACAGAGCTCTGTTTAATGGCCCAGGCAGTCACTAGGGAGACCCTCTGTTTCCCGTATTGTACAGGAACCACCCTTCAATCTTTGTAGGCATGTGAGTCACAAAGGAGATTTGGTTCCTCTGATTTCTATTTACTGTGCACATATGTGTAGGTGTGTGTGTGATGTGCGAAGTGCACGTCTGTGTGCAAGCATCTGGGTTCCTGTACCATGAACAGCTAGAGAGTTTGAAGACAAAAGGTTGAGCTTATCTTTGACTTGAAGTTACATTTCCATCCAGCTTTTTTCGGTTTCAAGACTACCCGTTGGAAAGAAAAATCAGTTATGTCTCATTGAAAACAATGTTAAGATTAACCAATGAACAAACTGGGATTTTGGATTAATTTTACTGTTTTTTTATTTTGTCATGAGATCCTTTCACATCGGCCAGGATAACAAATTCGAAGATCTTTATATGAATCCAAATATTTCCAAATGTTGCTTACAGCGCCAACATTTCTAAACTAGGCTATCCACAGTAACAATATAGCTCTATAATCCAACCACATTCTTGCTATTTTATTTCTCCTTACCAATTAAAAAATATGAGATTATGTATGAAAGACTCCTCCCTTACGACTACTGATACTAACGATACTGACTTTATATCTTAATAAACATAATATGTCTCTTATCAAACCCACAACTACATTCACCCTGACAAAAGAGTTCACATTTTAAAGCACAATATTGATCGCAAAACCTTGTTATACAAAACTTTCTCCACACCTGTTTAACACCCCCTCAAATTTTTGATTCTGATCATGTTTGCACAAAGCCCACACATTCAGCCTTCAGCACCTCTCCAGTTCTTTGGCTCACTTTGTGAACATAAAGGCCACGTACAACAACACAACTCGCCCCCCTCCAGAGGTGAACCAGCTAGAGATGCCTCGCCGGGTCATTTAAAGGCCACAGCGAGGGGAAAGTTTGCTTATTTTATTGATGTTTCAGGTGGAGAAACGCTTCCAAAAACATGAGACCCAGTGACCCCCGAACTTCCCCCCATGCAACTGCAGAATGAGGCACATCCGGTGTAGACACGACAGACACTAGACTAATTGACACTTGGGAGGAACTCTCAGGTGCGGTTTCTATTCTGCGGTGCAGTTGGTGCTGTGTATTTTTAGATACTAAAAATATATATTTAACTTGAATAGTGTTGTGGTTTTCTTACTGATTTCGAATTCATTTTAAGAGCTTTGAAAGTTAACACGTCTTGGCTGGAAATACCATGTTGCATACCTGAGAGGGAAACCTCTGGCAGATGGAGAGGCAACACCAGCCATGTCAAATCAGACCAACAGATGCAACAGTCGGAGAACAGCTCTACTTCCTCTACTTAAAAACAAAGCTACAGGACTACAGTAGCCTACATTCATACCGCATTTATATATTATACCTCTTCCTGTAAAGCTGCTTTGAAACAATGAAACATTGTAAAAAGAGCTATATAAAAATGAAACTGAATTGAATTGATCAGGCATTGTTGTTTTAAAGACATAAGTCGTAGCTGTCAGCTCTTGCAAAAGCATGAATCAAATGAAAGAAGGATCCATGTAGCATTGATAACTGGCTGCGAGAGGCATCATATACATGACGCTGCTGGTGAAGCACTAAATATGAATCTCAGTGTTTCACAAACAAGACAAATTCAAACAAACACAATACAAAAAAGAATCTATGACATCAACTAGCATTTGAGAATATGATACGTTTAAATTGAGGTGTGCTAAGAATTCGGACCAAACTATCTAGGTCAGAAAGTCAGAAGCCACAGATTATACATGTACTGTATGCAAATCCACCAAAAAAATAAAAGTGTCAAAAAAACTATCAAAATGGTGCCACAATAGCGAGGTCCATAAAGCAAATCAACATACAGATTATTGTTTATGATCATGTTAAAGGTTTACTGTTTAAACACATAAATATATATCTATACATATATTATGTTAACACTGACAAGTGTAAATGTATTTTCTAGGTATTTTCAGTTTATTTATAGGGTGCTCACGTTTACATTTGTACCTTGAAGCTGAATGATATATGACAAGTCCAAACTAAAAATCTAAAGCGTGACAAACCTAAAGGAAAAACAAGTTGAACAGTACTGACCTTGTTTATCAACCTCAGTATTTGACAGCGAGAGCCACAATCCTCACAACGTCCCTTTATCTTTCTTTTCTACAATATCTTATTTTCTTCTGTCGCACTTTCTGATGTTACCCCCTTCTCACTGGTTCCTCCTCCTCCAACTCTTTCTCAGGAGGAAATGAATGGATGGCTCACACGGTGCAGTTCTACTCACACAGCTCAGGTCACATGACCAGGCTGAATGAAGAGAGGGGGTGGACCCTTGGGCTGCCAGGCAAGAGGACAAGGAGTGTGTGTGCTTGTTTGTGTGGGCGTGTGGGTGTCTGTATAAGTATGTGTGTGAAAAAAAGTGCCAGACTTTGACAATGGTGTGGGTGTTTAACTCTGTATTTAAATGTGTTGGTACAGTTGCTTTATTTGAACTTTTTTAGTGGAGAAAGTGGCGAAGAAAGTAAAAAAGCAAACAGCAACTCGAAGTGAGAAGCCACTGAACTAGAGGATAAAAGACACAGAATCATCTAAATGACCACATTACCACATTACCTTTAGGAGCATATCCTGCTTATATGGCGAAACTGTACAAAACCCCCGTCTGAGCCAGTGCTGAGCCAATTAACAGAGCCCCAGCGTGTCACTGACCTGCCCATAGAAATGGTGTGTGTCCTGGTCACCAATTACAAATGCACTCAAGTGCGTCGACAATCTGTGTAACATCATACAATGAGACCTCAAAAATAGCACTTAAGATAAGATAAGGTAGCTCTACTGATCATTTAAAAAATATAATTGTAACTACCCAGAGCCAGCACTAAAGCCCTCCTAGCATATGTGTGTGTGCACGCTAATTGAGGAAGTCTGGGGGATGTGTGTGACTCTCCTTGGAGGCCACTAGTCAGTTGCCATGGCGACCTGCTCTCCCACCTTGTGTTGGTCCTGTGCTTTTGTGGAGGTGTGAGAGGAGGTGGAGGACTCTCTCTCTCTCTCTTTTTCTCTCTTCCCACCCCCTCTCTCTGATATTGTCTCTCAAAGCTGTTAACAGCATCCTTTCCAATCCAACTATTTGGCTGTTAAAGTGAACGAAAAGTTGACTGTAATGAGCTGTAATGAAAAATCTGCTATGCCTGTAACAAGTGAAATGACAAATATGGTAACACTGTGTGTTTTGTTGTGGTTTTTACAGTACAGCAGAAGAATTGAAGTGTTACATGAAGATACGTTTAAGGCTGAAATTGTCATTTTCGAAGAGTATGTGCAAGGTGACATGATTGACAGGACATTATCTGATTTTGGTTTTTACTTCACAACACAGCTCATTTTACATCAATCAAACTGCACTGAGTAGATGTTTGGACTGTTGACTTTGGCTTGATCCTAGCAATGCTTAAAATGGATTTCTTTGGTCTTGTGTTCACTAAGCCCCGCGATATCAAGAGAGCAACGAGGAAGAACAGCATGGAAAAAATATCAGTAACTTTAAATTATTATGCATAATTACCAAGCTTCTGCAGAAGCTAGTATGGTGGCTTGTGAAAATAATTTTTGCCACTCGCCCTAGAAATAATTCAAGCAAAGGACAGCAAACGTCAGTTTAGTCACATTGAGTGAGTTGTTTGGAAATATTATGGGAAATATAATCATGTAGTACTCAAGATGAAGCGATAAACTGAAAGAGGTCTGAAGAGGTTGGCAGTCTCTGTGTATGTACAGTGCAAGCCAGGTTGCTAAAAGAGCCGGTGGAGCATGACGTTAATGTGAAGCCCAGGGCAAGCGTATGCCTGACTGCTCAAACAGTTGCTGTTACCTTAACACACAGCTTTAATAAAGAGGAAGAAACCATAGCAGAACCAAAGTGTTCATGAGTGTGATTATGAGCCCCAGTGTAAGATCATTTTAGACCGGCATGAATTTCTATGATGGTTAATGCTGAATTGATCAGCAGAATCATGCTGTTCACTAGCAAAATAATACTGGGCAACCAGCATGTTCCAGCATGGAAAAGCAAACTACAAGTATATATTTATAGTTTTGTAAAAAAAGTTCAGATATACAGTATTTGTAAGTACACAATCCACATACTTACCGTACTTCATTATACTTTGGAGTATATCTTTATCGAAAAATTGAGAACAAGTACAGGCCAAATGTACTTTAATATAGTTTTTTCTTTCAGTATAAGTCAAGTAAGTGTGAGTTATAATTCTGAGAAGTACACAAAAAGTAGACTGAATAGTATACTTTCCTTTGTTTAGTTTACTAGAATACTAATGTTGCACACTACGAGTAACGCTGTCGTCCTTCTGAAACATTGTATCTCCATATTTCCTGATTATTATTTTATGCATAAATCATTATTAATAGTCACCCCTTATGTTTGTCTGGGTTTTGCAAATATGTAACCAATGTAAAGTCGTTTGAAAGTGCTTGTTGACTTAGATAACAAAGTATTTAAACAGAAGGACAGCAACGATAAACTTATTATAAGGGAGCTAGTTAAAGTGAGTTCACCCAAATATTTTAATTCTGTCATCATTTACTCACCCACTTGTCATTTAAAACCTTTATGACCTTCTTCTGCAGAACACAAAAGAATATATTTTGAAGTACGTTGGTAACCAAACAGCATTGTCCCCCATTGACACAAAACCAAAGTGAATGGGGGCCAGTTAACAACATTCTTCAAAATATCTTCTTTTGTGTTCTGCAGAAGAAAGACATTCATACAGGTTTAAAATGACAAGAGGGTGAATAAATGATTTTTTATTTTTGAGTGAACTACCACTTTAAGTAGGGACATCATTCATCCTTAGTGGCTGATCATTAATATGAAGAATTTAGACATTGACATGGAATCACATCTATCTCAGTCACTATCCACGTGCTCTTTTAGGACGTACTGTTGTGTACAGATTTTGTACAGATGCTATTGTGCACATGTGGATTTGTGTTTGACTTCCAGTTGGACCTTGTTACAAAGGATGACTGAGTAGCTGGCATAAAATGAACCCTGTCCCCTTATGCGTGTGCACACACACACATACACGCATACACACGCACACACACGCACGCACACACACACACGCACGCACGCACGCACGCACGCACGCACTCACACACACACAAACACACACACACACACGCTACACTAACCTAAACAAACTTTGATATTGTTTCAGCTGAGCCAGACTGTGAGAATAAGAAAGAGGGAGATCATGGTCACCTAAACATACAGGATGTAGTTAGTGTTAGACAGATTGCTTTTAATCTTTTAAACAAAAAAAAGATAAACACTGTGAAATAGTGCAGCTTATTGCAACAAATTTCAGGCTGGATACAGGCTGTCAAAGCTCAGGAATGAACCAGGCATTCACTGAAGTAACTAAAGTGCAGCCGCACAGAAGAATTTCAGATTGCGCTCTTTGGTTTTAAAATCCTTGTGTTGAACAGTGACAGACAATACTTTGATCTTTCATGAATCAGTCAATCATCGCCGAATAGGATGTGCCGAGGTTTGTTGAAATTTAGCTCAGTGTTCACAACATGCATGGCAAGAGTTGCTTTTGTAATCTTAAGAAGGATGTTTGTGTTTTGTTCTGAAGCATTACACTCCCCCCGTGACACTTATCCGTTTATTACCAACACACACAAATACTAACAGCATGCACACACTGTGTGGTATTATGGGTAATTGATTACACCAGGCACATCAATATGTAACATATTCAATTCAATTCAATTTTATTTATATAGCGCTTTTCACAATGTGCATTGTTCCAAAGCAGCTTTACAGGAGCAAATAAGAAAAACACAGAAAGGTAAAACACAGCACAGTGCATGGTGTTTATAGACCAAGCAAGATCATTATAATAAATAATATCTAATAAATAAATAAATAAATAAATAAATAAATGCAGTCTCCCGGTGAGCAAGCCAACACTGCACTGCTCTGCTGTGGCGAGGAACCCAAACTCCAATGCTGAATAATGGAGAAAAAAAAACCTCGGGAGAAACCAGGCTCAGCCGGGAGGGCCAGATCTCCTCTGACGTGTCATAGCTGCACTCAGTGACCCCGACCAAAGCCACCGAGCAACGTCCACGAAGAACAGGGAGAGCCCACGAGCCGCGACCCAGGAAGCCCCACCCGCCGAAACCGTGCAGGTCCAACCCGGTCCCATTCCGCGATCAACAACAGACAACAGAGGAACAACCAGGGAAAAGTAGTAATGGCATAATTAACTTTATTCCTCTGTTGTCCGACATCGACCACAAAACAAGACCAACCAGACCAGACCCACACAGTCCCAACAAATGAAACGCCCCGAACCACAACCAACAAGCCCCCCCACTCCCTACAACACCCACCCAGCTACCTCCAATCAAAGTCACTGAGTGCAGCCATAACTTCAAACTGCTGTCATGTGATGTAAGTTTAGCATTAAATACCAAGTATTGTAAATTTAGCATTTATGTGACAGGTAGTCCGTCTTTGCTCTCGGTTGGGGATGGAATTGTCTGAGCTGGGCCGGCCAGATGGTCGCCTTTTTCTTGGGTGGTGATGGAATTGCCTTGGATGGAGCGGGATGGTCAGTCAGTCCGCAGGCTCTCGCAGGAGGATGGCACGGGATTTTCAGATGTAGCTGGCGTAATCTCTAGTTGTGGATGGGCATATGACGTTCATCTGGGCCTGGCGGAATCTCTCCCTACCTCGGGATGGGCATCCCGAGGCGAGGGCAGAAACAGAAAGAGAATAATTAGCGTAGCTGCTGTTCATTAGCTATGTATTAGTGAATGCTTGGCTGAAAAGATGTGTCTTTAATCTAGATTTAAATTGGGAGAGTGTGTCTGACCCTCGAATAGTATCGGGGAGGCTATTCCAGAGTTTAGGTGCTACGTATGAGAAAGCTCTACCCCCTTTGGTGGATTTAGTTATTCTAGGTGTTATCAAAAGTCTGGAGTTTTGAGATCTTAGAGAGCGTGATGGGTTGTAGTGTGGTAGAAGCTCTGTTATGTAGGTAGGGGCTAAACCGTTTAAGGCTTTATAAGTAATTAAAAGAACTTTAAAGTCAATACGATACTTAATGGGTAACCAGTGAAGGGTTGATAACATTGGGGTTATGTGATCGTATTTTCTGGACCTGGTTAGAACTCTGGCAGCTGCATTCTGAACTAACTGTAGTTTGTTTATTGATGATGCAGGACAACCACTAAGCAGTACATTACAGTAGTCAAGTCTTGAGGTCACAAATGCATGAATAAGCTTCTCTGCGTCAGCCACACATAAAATATTTCGCAATTTGGCAACATTTCTAAGGTTTTTTGTGACATTTGAGATGTGATTTTTAAATGACAGGTTGCTGTCTAATATAACGCCTAGGTCTTTAACTGTATTTGTTGGAGTAACAGTGCAGCCTTCAATTTGCAGGTTATAATCCGAAATATTCTGCTCACGTGTCTTTGGTCCGATAAGTAATATTTCTGTTTTATTAGAATTTAAAAGAAGGAAATTACAAGTCATCCAATGCTTTACATCGTCGATGCACTCTGCCAATTTGGATAGTTGGAAGGAATCATCTGGTCTTGATGAGATATATAGCATATTGTGACTATCTAAGATCTGATTCGAGCTAACTCCCAACTCTACATTCAGTAACATTCAGTATGTGAATCACCTTCATAACCACTTCTGAATCAATAAGCAACTCTCCCAGAACAAATCAATACTATCCCCTGTGTGTTATACAGAAGACACATATTGCATAGTGCCCCGATTCAGACCTCTCCCCAATTTTACCACAAATTTAAAAGCTTGGACCTCTCGTTCCTTTCAGCCTCATATTTGCCTCAGAGTTTCATTGTCAGTGGTTTTGCTTTCCAGTATGTTTTCCGTTGTCAAAGTTTGATATGTTTTTGGGGGATCCGTACATAACGTATTTCTCAGTGTTGTAAGAATCCTTTAGACTCCCAGTGCCAAAATCAGCCTTACTGACCACCCCCCACCGAGTCTGCAGGGGGCCGAGGAGTTAATGCTTGCTGAGGGAGTGTGTGCGGGAACATTGGAATGTGTGTGTGCGTATGTGGGTAATTGTATGTGCGCTTGAGGGAAGTGTTTCCTCCTTGCTGTTATTCCCACAGCCTCCATTTTCCTGTTGTATTCAACATCTCTGACACACACAAACATGCACTAGCAAACAAAATCTATATCATGTTCATTGTAAAACTTTCTTTCTTCCCATTTTTTCCCTTTCATATCCATCTGTTAGTTCATCCCTCCGAAGCCCAGCCAATGGTTATAAAAAATGCATGGTTGGTATCAGTAAAATTCCTTTCTAAACCGTTGTACTGTAGCTGTTGAGGAATTATTGCCAGCGCTTACTGGTAATTAATTCCAGAGACCGTATTGGTCAGCATCATTTATGGGAAATGTGTTTGAACAAAACACATCATATTCATTTGACTGTACCCATAGGGCATGTGGTTATGCTGGTCGACTAAAGACACACATATGCAGGCATACAATCTGCCACGTCGTTTGGGGTCCACTCCCTGGCCCCCCTTACAGCCCACAGTGCAGACTAGAGGAGCGCAGTGGGAAAATGAGAGACAGCTTTTCGGCATGGTGGAGGGAATGCTCGGACGATGAGAACATGTAGTGGAGAGAAGTCAATAAGGGTGGGGGGAGCAGGAGGGGGGCTGCTTACTGGCCTGTGGAAAAAGAAAGGAGAGAGAGAAAGTAATAGGTCAGGATTCAAAAGAAAAAAGAGTTTGTTTTACAACCGTGTTCACATTTAGGAGGATTTTAAATAGATCAGTCTATGTTAAACCAGACAAGGAATCAATTTCACGCTTCCTCTGGATGTTGAACAAATTAGTGTTAGTTCACCCAGAAATGGAACAATTCTGTCGTCCTTTATTCACCTTTGTATTGTTTCAAACCCAAATGACTTTCGTATTCTCTAAATTTGTATTTTCTTTAAGAATGTTAATGCTGTTCCTTTTATCCGTAGAATCAAAGTGAATGGGGACTGAAACATTCTGGCTCCTATTCTTTACCACGGAAGAAAGAACATCATAAGGTTTTGGAATAACATGAGGATGAGAGAATGATGAGAGAATTTTTATTTTTGGGTTAGCTATCCCTTTAAATGGTTTGGCAACCTAACTAGGTTAACAAATGACTTAAACGAACGGAATGTGACTACTACTTCAAATCATTTGCCTGACTCATTTACTATTGGCACATGCAAACCGTATGGCATTGGGCTGTCATGCCTATTACCGTGCATCACAGGAAACAACCTTACGGGAATCATTGCTGATAAAAAGAACCTGCGCTGATGAAATTCCTTGCACAGTGTTTTCTAGAGTTAGTTCATGGGACAACTTGTGGAGGTTACATCTTAGGGGGAGTATAAGAAGAGTGGAAAAGAAGCGGAAAAGAGGCAAGAAAGAAATGAAGGGCCAGTAATGTGACAAAGAAATGGAAATGATAGAGGGGCTGCAAAAACTAAGGGATGAGTAAGAGAGAGCATAAATAAGAGGTTATTTTGAAATAAGTGCCTCAGTTGGAAGACAAAGGAGAGGACGCGAGAGACAAAAGAGAGGGAGAGAGAGGTGGGGGTCGGTGTGGTCTGGAGTCCCTGGCTTAGCTATGAGTCTGTCTCCTAATGGGTTCAGAGCTCCCTGATTTTCAAGGGAAACATGAGCACAGACTCTAACCTCAGCATTCCAACACACGCTGTCTCTCAGACCAACCTCAATATTCATCTTTCTATGTGTCTCTCACTCTCACCTCATTTTACAGTAAATAAACCCTTTCAGTCCAACCTCAGCCTTATGCAACTCATTTTCCTGCTAGGCCCGCTTCATTTGACCTTTAAAGGTCCAGTGTATGAAATTTAGCGGCATCTTGCAGTGAGGTTGCATGTTGCAACCAACGGCTCACTCTACCGCTCACCCCTCCCTTTCGAAGCACTATGGTGGCTGACACAGAACTAAGATGTCATCACGTTTTCGCTTCTTTGCCGAAAAAGATCATGTATTAATGAACCGCGCTCCATTTAGGGCTACTGTAGAAACAACACGGTGAATTTCATGTAAGAGGACCCGTGGTGTATGTATAGAAATAGCTCATTCGGAGGTAAACACAACGCTTCGTTATTTAAGGTCTTTATACACCTCTAAACACATAGTTATATTATATTGCATTTCTTTCTATAGATCCTCCAAAAAGTTCCTTTAAATCCATATGGTGTTGATGTATGGATCCGAATGATTGGGTGGGGCATATCAAAGGGTCCATGCCATTTGAAAATAGCCAAATAGGCTTTGATTACAACACAGTCATTAAACTACAGGCTAGTTCCAAGTATTTATATTATGGAAGGGACATAAAGTACATTTAATCTATACATTTCATCATTATGTGCTTCCTGAGTTTGAACCTGCACCAATTATATCAATTTTAATAGGCTATTTTATTAGCACAATATTGCATTGTTGCATCATTATATGTACACTTGTGGAATACTCATGGAATTGCTTTTGTGTATTTTATTTTTGCATCATTTGCATATTTGTCAGAGATGGGGGAAATGCAAGGGGACGGAGTCCAGGGAGTGCATTTCAAGCTGGAACGGAGTGCCATGCAAATTTCATATGTAAATACAATAAGATTTTCTGCATATATGGTTTAAAAATATACCCCCAAATTGAGTCCCCCCAGTGAATCTCTCTGCCATTTTTACTCCTGATGTTTTTCCATGTTTGTTATAGAATTTATTTTAATCTATGTCTGAGTCAAAATAAAATTGACTAAATTCATCACAGCTAAGCCACTGACAGAACCTCCGAAACCTTGCTTTTACTCTGCAGCACTGTTTTGCCACAGTGAACAGGCTGCCTATCTATTCTTCCGCTGCCTCACCACAATCTGCCTTTGCGTCTGTCTCACCAGACTCTGCCTTGAAACTATCTCGCTGCTCAGCTGAGTGCCTCTCTATGGCTGTATTAGTTTGACTGTGACATTTCAAACTCTATTACAAACTGTTCCGAAGTGTCTCCGCTATCACAGAAAGTGGAAGGAGATCCATCAGTTGGTGTATATGTGAACTTTCTTCCATCTGACACACCAGTTTGTTCTCACCCCTCTGACACCACAAGGCATCACCATAGCAACCTCTCACTCAATCACCCACTCTTGGTGCTATTTAGAACACACACACAAACACACACAACCTCACCACAATGTTTAATTCAATAGAAAATTAAAGTGAAAACAAATGGCTTCATTCATATTCTAATACGACAATTGTCATTAATGTTGCTAATATATACACTAATTTCAACCCAATTTAAGCAAAAAAATAACAGTTGTTCACTTGTCATCAAATATTTGTGATCTTTGCAATGGGTGTTGGTCTGCATAGTATAGTGGTAGAAGTTTGCTATGTGTGTTAACATGAGAAAAAGTTGCCCTTGGCTGGACTAACACATCTGGCCGCCCAACTTCCCTCCCTTATCCCTCCCTCTACTGGGCAATGCAAGATCAGGACAAAGCTACAGTGTTCAGGGCTCTGTACTGCTGTGCCAGTGCTACTCTGAACAGCTGGGCAGCTCCAGGTGAAATAAACCACCAGTCAGTGGGCAGGGACAAAAGATACTTCCTCAAATGCATGCACTCACTTTCACAGGCTTTATAGCAACTCTATATGAAGCATTTCAGTGGGTGGAGCACAGTATAAAAGCATGAGTATATCGATGCAAGCAAAATGGAGTAGACATTTAACATTATTTTAAAATTTGCTTGTTAAAAAGCTGTGAAGTCCAACCTGTGTGCAGGGTAGATCTGACTCTAGTTAGATGTTTATTTTATTTCCAAGCGTCTTTGTTTATTCATTTCTGGTACCGTTTTCATATGTGGGCCAGTATTTAGCTATCCATCCAAAACCACATACAGTATTAAAAAAAGAGTAAATGTTTAAGCTAAAGAAACAGAATATCACCTTTTATTTGTGTGGTCGACTTCATTGCCACTCCAAACTGTACACTCATTTTATTTGCATGTTTCTCTATATAGTTTATTTCACCCAGGCTTTCAAAATCCAAGAATCACAATAAAAATGTATTATTCCAAGATGTGAATGGAAAACGGCTGACCTTTTAGACATATCTGCCAATGGATGCACAATTTATTTTTTAGATCTACTGTACTTTAAACTCTTATCTGTTCTCTGCACATGAACTGTACACCTTTAATTTACATATTTTTCTAATTTGCAATAAAGTCATTGTAGCGAGGAAGGCGGGGCGAGAGCCGTGGGGTGGGGCCGGCGGCGTAAGTGGCAACGAGTGTCAGCTGTGCGACCGCCGGTCCCCGCATGCCTCACGGGGGAGCTCGGGAGCATAAGAGGACGAGCGACCGGACCATCGAGAGAGAGGACCCGGGCCCGGAAGTTAAGTGGAGTCAGTTTGTTTGGCCGGCAGTCGGCCGCCGGCCTATTTTATTATTGTTTATTTACTTTCACGATTAAAAGTTTATTGTTTGAATGATGCCGGTTCCCGCCTCCTTCCTTCCCTTCTATTGAACTTTGTTACAGTCATGTTTACAGTTTTAAACTTTCACATGTTACAGACATTTCATCCCTAGTCGTAAGCCTCTCTATTGTGCTGCCTCAAATGAAAACATGGCGGGACATATAAATGTTTCTTGCATAAGATCTCTCTATCACTTGCTAAAGAACTTGACAGGGGGATGATGGGTACAGCCATTTTAAGAGTGTGTGACAAGCAACAGGTCAACCACAGGAATAGAGAAATAATTAATATAATTCACTTGCACATTAGGCCTACATATTTTTTATCATGAAATGTTAAGTTAATAAAAAATGCAAATGTATGCCTTATTTATTATTTATTTATTATTTACTAGAAGATTTAAATATATGCGTGATTTACTACATCTACATATATTTAAATTACTTTAACAGAAACCGCAAAACTGGTTACAGCTGAACAGCAAAGGACATTTTCCACCAACATCCTTTACAGAACTGCCATTGTAACCTGTGTCTTTGGTTTCATCAGACAACAACAACAGTGAGATAAAGTATTGGTGTGTGTCTGACAGTGTTGGGTAAGTTACTCTGAAAAAGTAATTAATTACTAGTTACTAATTACATATTCAACAATGTAATTAGATTACTGTACACATTACTCTCTCCAAAAAGTATTTAGTTACTAATTACTAATTACTTTCTATATCCTACATCAACTTTGTGATTCAAGGATAGGCATGAAACGACTCTTTTAATTCATTCAAATCAATAATATTAAACTACATAAAGTACTCTTATTAACTGACCAAAGTATTACAAGTGTGAGAATAATATTAAAGCACAGATTTTAAAGTTAGACTTTGAATTTTGATGTCAATTCCACTATTGCACACACATATATTACACAAAGTATTTAGTTTAATTACATCAAAAGTAACTGTAATTAAATTACAGAAAAATAAGAGTAATCCCTTACTTTACTTTTTTCAAGGAAAAGTAATTAAATTACAGTAACTAATTACTTAGTATAGTTACACCCAACACTGGTGTCTGACAGCAGACTAGTCACACAGGAAACCAGTGGGCAGACAGGCTTGTACATAGCTCCAGCTTTGGTTAACACTTCCTGTCGCTGGATGAAGCACTTCCTGTTTTAGTTCCAGCTGCTGAAAGCACGTCTCAGTGTAAGTTATAGCCATGTTAAGAACTTCAAGTGATAGAAGCTGCATCTTTCATGCTTAACTGGTTTTTCATGAGGTTTGCCTTGAAACCCTTTAAACAGGAAGCTTCTGTATAAAGGGAGTGTTGACATGTCTTTTCAAATAGTCAAAAGTATATTGTGACACCCTGTTTAATAATTCTGTGTAATTTTAAAAAAGTTGTATGCAATTTACTTATCATTATGATATTCCAAAACCATACTGTTGTTTATTTCTACGGATCACAAAAATATAAAAAAGATACTGTACGAATACATTTTCTATAGGATAAAGTACTGTATATAGAAACCAGACAACTAGAATACCAACATAAATGTACTTTTTGTCGCACAGAACTATTGTATGACCTCGGTGGACTTGAAATACAGCACACGTTTCAATGTTCTTGTAGGTTTTTAGACCTTTACAGATGAGGTTACTATGGACTGTAACTGTATGTAAAATATACTTGAGAAGCTTAATAAAAAAAACGTGATCAAATAAAATGGGAGGTGAGTAAACTGTTTTTCTTTTTTTTAGTATTTAAATTGTTCGTACCTACAGTATATTGATGAAATAAATATCTTGCGCCATCTGCTGGTTTTCGTTGACAAAACAGGTGAGCGCATGTCATCACTCTTCACAGCAGCAGGGGGCGTGGTTTATATTTAAACAGCTCATCACCGCTACATAGACGCGCTTGTCTCTGCAAACACGTCGCTGTTAACCCTGTCCCGTCGTTTAACAGAGACTTTTCCTGCTGACATTCAAATGCAACAGGATCGAGGGAAAAAGTGGTGATTATCTGAGTCTAGCAGCTTGATGTGCAGTCAATGTGATTTAACAAAGAAAGTTTGCAAAAAAGTTGCAGTGGAGGCGCGCAGTGGTAACGGGAAACACCTCGCGCTTCAGAAACGAGACTTCTGGAAGTGAGAATTTAACAATAATTTCGGCAAATAGATCAACGTGATACAACTTCCAGGGATTTGCAGGTGAGTTTGAGGAAATGTTGAGGTGTCTGTCAAAGTTCACAGGTGTGCAATGAACCTGTGTTATATTTTGAGGTTTTAAACACTAATGAAAGTTAACGCTTTTTTGTGAAATGCACACAGGTGTGAGAGATGGATTGGCGCGTGCAGTCTGCAGTCAGCTGTGAATTCGCCTTCCTTGAGGCACAGAGATGGATCGAGGTAATGATGACATCAGCAAGTGTTTCCTTTACTCTAAATGTAGTTTTTAATACATTGTCTTAAAAACACTATAGTTTATCTTATAAATTCAGAAATCATGTAGGGAGGATCTAAGAGTGTGTGTTCTCAGGAAATGCTTTATTTCCTGTGAGCTATTTAGGGGTGACAATTAAATGGAAACGAGACAAGATAGGTGTGCCATCATTGAAGGCTTTTATGTTTGCAAAGCAGCTTTAGATAACCTGTTTCATTGCAAAGTAGCTGGACGCCATCAACTCATGTGTCTTCTATTCGGTTATTGATCGTTTTACATAATGATGTAATGTTTTGCCTTCTATTATGTGGCTTTAATCATCATTTGATCACAAGACAGTCTGAACCAAGTGTCTAGTACCAAGAGGCACAAAAAAGTTTTGTGCTTGTGTCAATACAGGGATGGTGACGTTAATACTCCGATAAAGCACATGAAAATGGTCTTCATTCACTATGAAAATATATTGGAGCATTTACATATTATGATATTTCAAAGGTTAGTGATAGTGTTCAAATAGTGATAGTGTTGCAGGTCTGGAAAACTTTTATTTTTTTGTGTGTGTTTGGAGCTTGCATGATGGATGCTTTCTTGAGTTTCAGTTTGTTTAGCACTTGCGCCGCTTGTTATAGAGCTCATAAGCAGATAGAACTGAAATCAAACCACCATTTCCTGAAGACCTGCTACTATCATCTGCTACTAGGAAGGCATTACTTTTTGCCTGCATGTGATTTGGGCTTATGAAAAACTGTGACTGTTTGCGACACCTTACTCTAATATTTGCACTCTATGCAACATTTTACATTTCTATTCATTAATTTAGCAGTCTTGGTTTACAACTGAGAGCATTTTTGTATATTTATGACACACAATATGGTATAAAATATCAGAATGGCTTGTTTTAGATTTAGGATGCTCTTATGGGGAGTCTTTTGATGTAGTCTGTACTCAAGCAGCCATTGATGTACATTCCATGTGCCCAAACAAGCTTATGATCAGGATGCAGGATTGGGAAAGCACCAGGCATGGATGCTTCAGTGCCTCTCAGTCCGAACACAAAGGCCCCCTTAGCTGTTTGCTACATTTTGCTTGCCAAATGCCTAGAGTGGTACAGTCAGGTGGCTGCTTGCTTGGGGAGGAGAGTGAGTACCAGAGAGTACAGTGAGGGAAATAAGTATTTGATCCCCTGCTGATTTTGTAAGTTTGCCTACTTACAAACAAATGAAGGGTCTATAATTTTTATGGTGGGTTTATTTTAACTGATAGACACAGAATATTAAAAAAAATCAGGGGAAAAAAATGTTATATAAAGGTTATAAATTGATTTGCATTTCAGTCAGTGAAATAAGTATTTGATCCCCTACCAACTAGCAAGAATTCTGGCTCCACAGATTGGTTATGTGCCTATATGGACCACAGATTAGTCCTGTCACTTTAAGAAAGTACTCCTAAATCAGCTTGTTATGTATATAAAAGATGCCTGCCAACAGAATCTGTATCTTCCAGTTCAACCTCTCCAACACCATGGTCCAGACCAAATAGGTTTTAAAGGATGTCAGCGACAAGATTGGAGACCTGCACAAACCTTGAATAGGCTACAGACAGAAGCTTGGTGAGAAGGAGACAACTGTTGGTGTGATTATTTGGAAATAGAAGATATACAAAATAACTATCAAATGCCCTTGTTCTGGAGCTCCCTGCAATATTTCCCCAATGGGGTAAAGATGATCATGAGAAATGTTAAAGATCAGCCCAGAACTACACGGAAGAAGCCTGTTAATGATTTCAAGACAGTTGGGAACACAGTTAGCAAGCAAAACATTGGTAACACATTGGTAACACGCTATGCCACAGTAGACTGAAATCCTGAAGCACCCGCAAGGTCCTCCTGCCCAAGAAGGCCCGCCTGGCTCGTCTTAAGTTTGACAATGAACATCAAAATGATTCAGAAAAGGCTTTGGCGAAAGTGCTGGCACTGCTGTGAGACCAAAATGGACTCCTGTGTTTGGAGGGAGAGAAATGCTGACTATGAGCCCAAGAACATCATGTCTACAGAGAAGCACAGTGTTGGAAACATTCTGCTTCAGGGCTTTTTCTCTGCTACAGGTATACAGGATGACTTCACCGCATTGAGGGGCTGAGGGACGGGCCCATGTACCGTAAAATCTTGGACGAGAACCTCCTCCCCTTAACTAGGTCACTGAAGATGGGTCATGGATGAGCCTTTAACATGACAAAGACGCAAAACATATTGCCAAGACAACCAAATAGTGGCTTAAGGAGAAGCACATTAAATGTCCTAGCCAGTCTGTAGACCCTAGTCCTATAGAACCTCTGTGAAGGAGGCTAAAACTCCAATTTGCTGAGCGACAGCCAAGAAACCTTAAAGATTGACAGAGGAGTGGACTAAATGTATCCGGACACATGTGCAAACCTGGTGACCAACTATCAGAAATGTCTGACCTCTGTGCTTGCCAACAAGGGTTTCTCCACAAAGTACAAAGTTATGTTTTGCTTGGGGATCAAATACTTATTTCACTGACTGAAATGCAAATCAATTTATAACCTTTATATAACATTTTTTCCCCCTGATTTTTTTTAATATTCTGTGTCTATCAGTTAAAATAAACCCACCATAAAAATTATAGACCCTTCATTTGTTTGTAAGTAGGCAAACTTACAAAATCAGCAGGGGATCAAATACTTATTTCCCTCACTGTATGTGCCTTGTCATTTGAGGCCCTGTTTTATTGTGCTTAATTGTAGTGTGAAGTTTGGTTGATGACCTTATTAGATGGTCATTTGGATTGACATGATTCATTATGACAATTTTGCTTTGAGAGCAGCGTAAACTGCTATGATGATGATGATTGTTTAGAGACTGCACTTTTTAAGGTTTGAAGAGAGAGGTTTTTGTTTTCCCTCAGTGAATGATTTGGACAGTAGTTTGCAGTTTGATGGATTTGTCTTAATTACAGTCTCTTGTATGTTAATGTTAAATCACAAAACAATTGTGTGGATTACTTTTGCACAACATAAAATGTATGTTTGGAGTAGACAAAAGCGTGCTATGTTTCAGGTGGACTGTGGTTTCCTGTCTGTGGACATCAGTTTCATGTCACAATCAACCATGTGTTTGTTTTGAAGATGAGTTTTCATGTGCGAGGAGAACGCTGTTGCTTAATAAAGCAATAAGCCCCGCGAAGCAGGGGGTTACGGTGCATTTTATAGCATCTAAGTGCACCTAAAACCCCCTTAGCTGTTATAAAATGCACTGTAAGCCACTGCTTCACGGGGCTTATTGCTTTTATAAAACAGTTATTCCATATGCATAGCAAGGTTTCATAGCCTAAATATCACTTTATTTACTTTATTTTATGTAATGCGTCAGCCGTTATAAATCGGGGTATTTTATAACGACTTAGAACTCTGCTCAACCAATCAGAATCAAGGACCAGAACTGACCGTTTTATAAAGTGCATTTTATAACAGCTATGTGCGTCTAAAACCCCCTTAGCTGTTATAAAATGCACTGTAAGCCACTGCTTTGCGGGGCTTATTGCTTTTATAAAACAGTTATTCCATATGCGTAGCTAGGTTTCATAAAATAAAGTAAATAAAAGGATATTTAGGCTTTGTAATGCGTCAGCCGTTATAAATCGGGGTATTTTATAACGGCTTAGAACTTGGCTCAGCCAATCAGAATCAAGGACCAGAACTGACCGTTTATAATATTTTCTAAAAAAGTGCTGTGGTATGTCTGTGTATTAATTCTATTATCATGTTATACAACGTATGTGACTTGTTTGAATTTATTCCTGGACAGAATGTGACCCAAAAGCGTTTTGGAAGCAAATCTTTTCGGGTAGCTTTAGAAGACGGGGTCCTTCTGTGCAAGTAAGTGGTTTTGATATGATCGTTTGCTATTATGATATAACAATGGAGCCCCTACACAACATTTAAAGGATCACCTTAAATTAATCATTAAATGTTTTTATGTTGTCTATCATTTGTTTTTAGCCTTATCAACACACTTAAACCAGGAATCATCAAACGAGTAAATAGGCTGTCCACTCCTATTGCAGGCTTGGTGAGCATATTTTAAAACCAGATTCATTGCAGAATTAAAGGGATAGTTCACCCCAAATGAAAACTGTCATCATTTTCTCACCCTCTTGACACTTCAAACCTGTATCCCAGTACCTTTTTTACCTTTGTAGAGATGACATATTTTTGTAGGCTCACCCGGAAGTAAGCGCCGCGCTTGCTCCCACTACCGAAAGCCTATGCATTTTTCCCATAGACTTTTGGAAGATCGCAAAAAATAAGCTCTGTGATTAACAAAGGTTTATGATGTTTACACGTTTTGTCTATCAAGATAATCTTCAAAAATCAACACAACATTTGTTACATTTGAAGCCGAAATCGAAAGTAAAAAGCTAACACGATGCTATAAACAGACTACACTTAAGGTTGCTCGATATCGAGGTCCCCACCACCAAGCCTCCGACAACTCTTTCAAACATGATCATAAATGTGTTCCCTGGTAAGTAATTACTCCGTGAATGAATCCGCATCTACGTTTTAAGCGATCTGTGCCCATGATGCATTATTTGTGAGCTTTATAAGCGCGAGGACGTCTAACGTCCCCGCCAAAGGAAGTAGTCGCTTTTAGCAACTTGTTAGCAACTGCCGTTTTTAAGACACAATAAGGCTTTAAAAAATCACAAGCGGGTTATAATTGGTTTGTTTTATGTCATAGAATAAAACGTGAAAATATTTAGAGGTTTTGTTTACCACAGACCTTATTTTGGGTGATTTACCAAAAACCCATTAAAAAAAACCCATAGACTTTGGAGCGATGGAACCAGAAGTCCTAAAATGCTAACACGCTTCTGGGTTTTACATCATCATCTCGGCTCCCTATTACTTCTGCAAAACGCAAAAGAATATATTTTGAAAAATGTTGGTAAAAGGAAACCGTTGTTCCCCATTGACTTGCATTGGTTTTATGTCCACACGGTAGAAGTCAATGGGGACCAACGGTTTTTGGTTACCAACATTCTTCAAAATAGCTTCTTTTGTGTTTTGCAGGAGAAAGGAAGTCATAAAAGTATAAAATGACAAGAGGGTGAGTAAATGATGACAGAAGTTCATTTTGGGGTGAACTATCCCTTTTTTTTTTAAATGTTTTAGTTTTAGAAATTTAAATGTTTAGTCAACATATTTCTAAGTGTATATTGTAGAGTATACTTATATAAACACTGCAGTCATGTAAAATATCTTGTGCACGTAGGATTCCAGTTTTAAATGCTGAGAATTAAATGTGGGCCAGCACCTGACACTCTCCTTCTTTAGTTCCCACCCCTTTTCTGTTCAACCAGCCCATCTCCTATACTGGTGTCAGTGTAACTTTCCAGACAAGTTTTCCAGACATGTTTGAACTGTGTATAAACTTTGAGGATTATGTTTAACCTGATATCTTCTTTAGCTCATTGTTGATCTCTTCTCCTTAGGATAATGTGAATGTGTTTCTCAAAGCTTGTGAGAAATTAGGGCTCAATGAAGCTCAGCTCTTTCACCCTGGAGATTTACAGGATGTGTCCACTCGCGTGACCGTCAGGTGAGCAGAAAAAGGCGTAATTCTTATTCCTGATTTGGTGTTTATAGTGAAGTTAAATAGGTTGCCTGTGTTTTTTCAATATCTTAATATTTTTTTATAATTCAACAAAGCTTTGAATATCAGGAGCATATCCTTATGTCAATATTTAAGTTCTCCCTGCAGGTTTGAAGAAAGTACTGTAGGCCTTTTCTCTCAGGAACATGGGTTTTATTTAAATCGTGTTTGCAGTTATATTTAATTTCCATACCAGATAAAAGGCTAGTTGGATCTGGCACTGAGTCCCGTCATACATTTCAAACAATGACATCTGACCAGTCCAGAGTCGTGTGTCAGTCCTTGCGCTCTATGGAAATGCATAGAATAAAATATGATGTTATGTAAATAGTGAAGCAGTCAGACCTAACTCTGTCATCATTCATATCACAGCTAGGCATCATCTGGTGGTCGTGAATTGCTGTTTGCAAACCATTTACTTGCGTGATGTGTCTTATTTCTGATTGAAAAAGTTAAATTGATGAATTGACTGGATGAAAAGTGGTTTCAGTACCACCAATGGTTTAGAGGGGGGTAGTTAAAATAAGAAGACTTGATGATGTCAAGTGAAAAGAAAGCCATTTCAGGAAAGAACAACTGTAGATATGTTCAAAAATAGTTTGTTTTGAAATATGTTTAGCTAACAAGAGAATTAATTATCTTTACTATTAAACTGGTGTAGCACCAATACAGATAGTAACATTTAAAATAGTTGAGTTTTAAAAGGATTTAGACTAGGGCTTTGACACACAGTTGTATCCCTTCTTTTCGGTTCTTTTCAATTAAAGTGACAAACACATATGGAGAAAGTTTATGCATTCCCTATTATTGCCTATATATGTTTTTTTCTTGCACTTCCTGATTCATCCAAGAAACCGTGCCCTCCTGAGAGTTTCATGTCAAAAGAGACACAGCAGGGCCACCATGACTCCTAAATTTAGCCGCAGATGGCTCTTCCTTCAAACCAAATGCTATGGCAAAGCTATAGTGGATCTGCTATTTTTAACTTGCATACTTTCCCGCGGTCCTCTTGATTTATGGCTCGACAACACTTTCACTTACTGTAGTAACTTCAGAACAGCAAACCACCAATTAATGCTACCGAATACACCCTGTCTAAAAGATTTAAGATAAACAATGTGTGATGTTTTAATGGTGACATTGATTTAAGTATGTTTGTCAGTCTATAGAGACAAACAGATGGCTCATGTGTCCAGTGTCCTGCTGTGTGAATAAGGTTGTTCTTCTCTCAGATGGGATGGTTTCTTTTCACCACATGCTTTGTTTACGTTCTTGATATACATTAGCATTGGTTTATAATTTGTAACGGACTAACTTGAAAAGTGTGCATGACGAGTGCTTACTGTAGGGGTTAAGTGGTAGGTGACTTCCATTTATAGCAGTGACTTAATTTTATTGGAGGGTATGAGATGGGGTTAGTTGCTGTGACTGGAAGTTAGAACTGATCACACATATCGTTCTGTCGGTGAATGCTCTATACATTTAGCTACCTTTTTTCTTTCTATCCAGGCGTGAAGAGACTAGCAGGAGACTGAAAAACGTAAGTTGTTTATTTTAAAAGATGTTATTAATGACAAACTACTTCTGAGAGGTGAATTTAGTTGGAGTTGGAGTCATTTTATTTTATTTCTTTCTCTTTGGACTGAATTTGGCCTTTGACTCCTTAGTTTGCATACCAAACAATCATTTACTGTAATCTCATCAGTCCTCTGCTAAATGTGTCAGTGCCATGTCATTTAATATTGACTAATTTATGTGAGGTCACACGAGCTTCTCTGCACTACATGGTTCATGGTCTGTATATGCTTTATTAATTCAAATGTAATACAATATTTCCATATACTGTATAAAGCCTTCATCTAATTTACTCTAGTGTTTGAGCTGTGATGTGTACAGTATTCAACTCATTATGTATATTGGTTTTAAGTGCTGTCCTGACTGTAACTCATTTTGTGCTATGATTTTCAAGTAGTTTGGGGAAAAACAAATAAACAGTATTGAAGACTACACAGTTAAAGACCGGTTAGGTCTAAGGCAGGTGTAATGAGACAGTTGTGTAGCTGCGCTGTGTGTGCGCGCGTGTGCTTTTGTCTGTGGGGGGGGGGGTAATAGCTTTCTAGATGAAGAAAAAAGCTGACCTGTTCATGCCACACACACACGTTGGCTTTCTATGTTTTGTGGGAACTGGGAATGATTTTTATGCTTTACAATTTATCCCCTCACCCCTAAACCTAACCATCACACAAACCTTTTTTCCATTTTCAAATAAACATCATTTAGTTTGATTTGAAAGCTGTTTTCCTTATGGGGACCAAAAGTAATGTCAAAAATGAGTGGTATTACTTTATTTGTGGGGGCATCTGGGAAATTCCGTGAAAATGTCAGCCTTACCATGAAAAGTTTTTACCAACGGTTTTTACTTTGGTAACGGCACAGATATTAACATTTGGTGGTTCAAATACCCATGTGGGATCTCTCTTCAAATTTGTTTTATTTTTTGTGCATGATTTTTCATAGTCAGGTAAGTGCCATTTTCAGGATTGTAACACCCATAACGCTACATATTCCTCATAAATGAACACATGAAAATTAAAATAAAATAACTATTTTATGTTCTATAAATAGGCATCCCTTCTCCATTAATTGGGTATTATTGCTTCAGGATTGTGCATTTTATTTTACAGAAATCCTACAAAGTTTGTCGTCTCCCAAAAAACGCGTCCTTTTTTGTCACATCCATAACGCATGTTTATTTCCGTTTTTTATAATAGAAAATTTGTTCATAGACTGACATTTTTTATGTTTAGACTCTGTCAACAAGGGTTTAGTAAAATATCAACAGATGGTTCAATATATTTGTAACAAATTCATTCTCTGAGCATTTTTATGTCACGTCCATAACGCAAAATGTCACGTCCATATGTCACAATTGCCCATTTGGTCCCCCACAGTGTAGGGATTATTAGACATGCACATATCCTTGGATGCTTGGTTTAGGGCTTCTTTTTAAGATGTATTTATGAATGTCTATAGAGTAATTAATACATTATTTTTGTGATTTTTGTCCCCAAAATCTTTTCCATCATGTACAGGTTTTGATCACTATATACTGGCTTGGAAAAAGGGCTCAGGCTGACCCATTGTACACTGGACCACAGCTTAACCTGAAAGCATTTGAGGTATTTCCATTTTGCTGTAATTTTAATTGTTCTTGTATCTATGCATTAGACTAGAGAATCTGTAGAATTATTTGTAAAATATATTGGGAAAGATTTATGTTTGTAGTGTCTAGCTTAAAATATCTCAATAAAAAAGACACTAAAAATAATAAAATATTCTTTTACCGACCCATTGACATTACACATACAGTTTTTGAAAATCGCTAACATTGGTACAAAGCTGAATTTGAATTGGTGAATTGCTTCTTTGAACTGTTAATGTCTCGCCTCTGTAAGGTTGTGTTGGGAATCTCATGTGATTTGGACTCGCTATGTCCATTCACAGGAAAGACGTTGCGCAGATCCAGAGCTCCTCATTAATTTTGAGTCCCTGATTAAAATGATTCACTCAGGCGTAGCTCTGTCTTGTCTGGCCTTGAAGAGTAATTATTGGTGCACTGACCAGCATACTGCTCATTGCTTGGGTCAGAGAAATGAAAGGCACAGAACAAATCCACGGGAGCTGAGTTTTATTCATTTAAATTTGTTTGCCTTGCGCCTCTTTTGTGTCCGGTTTGTTCACCATCTATCAGGCTCTGGAGGAGTCTGTGCACTCCAAGTCGAATGTGAGGGACAGTGGCTTTGCAGAGGGCTGGTTTTCTGACAGGGAGGATCTATACAGCTTGAAGCAGTCGGGCTACAGGAGGGAGGAATCAGTCGAGAGCTTGGATTCGGTGGAGTCTCGCACGCTCAGTTTAGCTTCAGACTGCACCCTCAGAGCTGGCAGTGAAGGTAAGAGTGTGTCTTTTTTTATTGGGAATAAAAACGAATATGCAAATTTTATGAGTTGCTGTAAGACTGGTCAACGAATTGGTTTTGGGAATCCTTGTATCTTAGGCTTGTTTTGAGTTCACCTGGAGCTAATTGGAAAAGTCTTTGAGCATTGTTTTAAGGCTTTTTTGCCCAGAAACAACTAGATGAAAGGCAATGTAATGGAAATGAATTCAGAAAAAAAAATGTTGAAAGTAAAATAAAGCTCATGAATTTTGAGGTCAGACTTAACTTGTGTTGGTTAGCTCAGAAAAACACAGTGTGATGTAACAACAGAAACTTCATTAGGTATATTACATGTTTTGATATGAATAATAATGAACTTTTTTTGGTGCAAGTATTGTTGGGCCGTTAGAAAGTTGTCTATAATAATTTTAGTTGGAACTTTAACTGGACCTTTTAGTTCAATACTTGAGTTCACTGTTGCTTGGATATCTCAAAGTGACCAAAAATCACAATCACTTGTTTACTTTCTGCCTTCGATATTGCATCTCTCAAACACTTGGTAATGAAAGTTCAGCACTTGGAATTGTCATTTCACCCCTTCCATTCACGTAAGCGTGACATTCCCATCGTCGTTTCACACCCATTGGGTAATGCGCAAAGATGCTGCCAAGTTAAGTAAGGCGTGTACCATTTACACACGTAATTCGAACTATAAATCTGGTCACAGTCTTATGTTTTGCTTTTGTTTATCTTCTTTCACGAAGCATTCACCTTTTCACTTTTATTTTGTCCCAGGTTGCAGCAGTGACGCAGAAGCTGAACATTGCTTCATGATGGCAGAAGGAAGAAAGAGTGACATTCCCAGAGAGCGAGTGCATGGCCCATCTGCCCTTAGAAGAAAAAGAGTCGAACAACGGGAGGGGGACAGAGGGTCTACAGGCCCCATAATTAGGTATGATGCACTATCTGCCACTATGCTTAAAAATACTGACTTCGCTTAAAATGTTGGATGACATTTTGCTAAGCTCCTAACAAAAGATATCAGTTGATATCAACAGATTTCCAGCCCTTGGATTTGACGCCATTCAGGGTTAAGCGTACTAAGATATCTTTGTCCAAATTGTATGGTGTTATTTTACAGTATGCATACTCTTAAAATGTTTTGTTTTTAACAAAACACTTTGTTCTTAAAGGGATAGTTCTCCCAAAAATAAAAATTCTGTCATCATTTACTCACCCTCGAGTGAAAGTGACGAAGTGTTCCAAATCTGTATAAAATTATTTTTTCTAATGAACGCAGATAAATATATTTGGGAGAATGCTTATAACCAAATAGTTCTTGGCCCCCATTGACTACCATGTAATGACAATGGTAGTCAAAAAATGACAATGGTTGTCGAAAGTGCCCCAGAACTGTTTGCTTTTCTTCATTCTTCAAAATATCTTCTTTTGTGTTCAACAGAAGAAAGAAATTTACTAAGTTTTTCCTACTAGTCAATAATCAATAATGTCAATAATGAAGTAAATGAAGACAGAATTTTTATTTTTGGAAAATGTGTTTAGTTAAGGACAATACATTTTGTGATACTTTTCAGTCAATCTTGTGTTTTTCCTTTTATTTATTTGACACAATAAACACCAAAGAACTCATACTGTGTTAAAGAACACAATGTGTTTGAATAAAATTCCATAAAACCAAAAATGTGTTCAATAACAACACATCCTTTTTGAGACCGTATCCTCCTCCGAATGCATTGTGAAAAAGTAAAAAAAAGATTTTTCTGGTATTTCTAAAATTACTTAATTGTACTTAATTGTATTACTTAAAAGTTAATTTGACCTTGTTTTTTGGCAGTATTTGAGGTCTGAAAAATACAGGGCATCTTTTCTGTTATTTTGACCTAAATGAAACCTTTTCATTTAATTTATTTCTTGTGTTTGTCTATATACTATCTTATGCAAGTACTCCGAGCTTCTGAAACCACATCAAACTTATTTTGTGTGTATGAGTGCAGACTTGGCTTATTCTGATTCTGAAATCCGTAGATTATGAGGCAGTTGGCTCTGACAGGAGTAGGCAGCGAGGCAGCTCACGAAGTTTTGGAACCGAGCTTTGAGGTGTTTTTCTTAGTCTGTCCGCCTCGTTTTTTTTTGGCATTAGTGAAAGTGGGAGGGGCGACGATCTCCCTCCTGCCTCTGCTTTCCTCCAATGGGCAAGCAGTTACCAGAGTGACAGCGACTCTGATGTGGACCGCCCTGAACCAGACCTTGTGCAGGATGACCTAGCAAGTCGCAGATTTCGCTCTGTAACCTCTACAGCCCCCGTGAACTTTGCCGTTCCTTCAAAGCTCAGGGGCCCTAGGGTGACCCCAATGGTTAGCCCATGTGCCAAGTCATGGCTCACCTTGTCAGACGCTTCACGGCTGGCTGCCGTGCCGTCCCAGAGATCAAATCGGAGGTCAGAGTCTAAAAAGTGTTTCGCGCCGTGACTGTCTGCCGTGGTTTCCCTAATATTTGTGCTTGTGTACATCCAACTTATCTCTGCCTAAAAAGCTTATTTATTTACAAGCTGTTCATAGTTTTTTTGCTGTGTTCGAACTCATTTGGAAGAGTGTTACTGCCTTGTATGTGGTCTCTTGGTGGCAGATGTTTTAAGAGACTTGTTAGCAACTCACCTCATTTCAACTAACCGCTGTTGGACATTTACATGCATTCCACTAACTAGCGCTAAAACAAAATCCAAAGGAGTGGTTCACACTTCTCATTTTCACATGCATGGCTGTTTGTGCTTCCTGGAGAAACAAACTGAGCTAAAAATTTGCACTCACCCTGTTGATCTGGAAACGTTCATATCTCATATGGGTGGCTCTTTCTTGGAAGCAGCATACCGTCCACCGTACCCTCTGAAAATGGACGGACAGACTCTGAATCAGGCATGATTGAGGAAGAGTTTCTTCATCGAGTCCTGAATGATGGCACAAGTGATTCTGATGAGGACAGAGGATACGCTGACCCTGTGCAGGACGACCTTCACGCACGTCGGGTGCTCTTATCCGAACATCAGACCTCTGTCAATGTCGACTCGGACAAGTTCCTGCCCAAATACTGGACACCTGAAGAAGATCTACATGTTCAAAAGATAAGGCTAGGGTCCCAGCGCAGACCATGGTACAAAAAGCTGCAGGGCTTCAGGTTTGTCGTGTGATCACACAGAGATTAGGTCTGTTTTATTAAGGTCTAGAATCCTTTCTGTAGAAACTTAATCTTGAAAAGGAGGTCAATCAATTATCAGGACATCAGTCAAATTAAATGAATGATATGACCATTAATTATGTAATTAATTATAGAGTTAGTTGGAACACGTTATAGGTATTCGCCTTTTAAAATGAAACAAAGACTGGTTTAAAGTTCCCATGATATAGCAACTGACCATATTTATTAGCGCACATTATTAGTTGTGGTGAACAATTCATTTGTCCAAGTCAATCCTTTATAATCTTTAACCAAAATCTGAGAATGTACACTGAAAAACAACTAATACGATTTACAGAATTTTTTTTGTGTTTGCACAATTTTCTGCACACAGTTAAATTTACTTAAAAAACAAACTGTGCAAAAAATTGACAAAAAATACGGTAAAATTTACTTGAAAACTGTGCAAAAACTTGCGCAAATTAACAAAAAATTAAGTAAATCCTACTAGTTAGGACTAGTACTTCTGTTCTGAAGTGGCAATTCTTCCCCTGATGACGTCAGTTTGATAGCTTCCGAATCACTCCCCTCTAGACATGTGCCCGGTTAACCGCGGTTACCACTAAATCCCGCTGAAACTGAGCTGGCTGCGATAATGCAAGGTATCATTATTTTATTGATGCGTACTATTGCGTAGCTTATCCGTGAAGCACGGCTCTGGGATCAGGAAGTGCTGCTCGATCTAAAAGCAATGCGAGTTTGAGTCGCTTATAACGTGCATTTAAAAAAGCAACACCCGTCAAACATGATCATTATAAATATACTTTATTATCATGAAAATACCTGAGGAGGATTGAGGATAAGTGATAAAAACATGTCCTTAGGCATTTCCTAGAACTATGTGTGTTATGGTCTTCTTCTGCAGTGCGTATTTGGAGTTTCTGCTTGAGAGCGCCCTCTGGCTTTCGGATGCAGCAGCATTTTACCGCACTTCACACACAAGTTGTGCATAAATCACGTGATAGATATTTTCGGTTAACCGGGCATATGTCTACTCCCCTCCAACTGTCAGACTGACAGCTTTGTTTCTGAATGAAATGACTACTTTTCCAGATCAAGTCAATTCGCAGTGAAAGAAAACAAGCCACAGTCTTTATTTTTCTCTTTCAATATTCTGTTTAACTCTGAAATACTTCAAAATACTCAAGTCAAGTTAATATTGGCTTCTGGTTCACACAGACTTTAAAGGGGTCATCTGACACGGCTAAAACGAATATTATCGTTTGTTTTAGATGTAATGCATTGTGTATGTATGATTAAAGTAAAAAAAATGCTGTATTTTCACATACCGTGCGTGTCTGTATCTCCTCTTTGCCCCGCCTCTCTGAAACTAACAGATTTTTTATGAAGCTCATCGCTCTGAAAAGCGAGGTGTGCTATGATTGGCCAGTTAACCAGTGTGTAGTGATTGGTCGAATACTGCAAGCGTGTGACAAAAATGTAACGCCTCTTACCATATTTGGAACATCAGGTTCCAAAGCAATTGTACTGACAGGTACGCCCGCCTTACTTGCGTATACATTTGGGCGGTCTTAGTCAAATCATACCACAAACTGACGTAGATTTGTGGGGGTGTGGTTACACGAGGCGTTTCAGGCAGGTCTCAGTGAGCATTCACTTTTAGATGGAATGCATCTTTTGTTCCGACACTTTAATTTTTAAAATTTTACGTGTCTAATACATGCATGGGCAACTTATAACACACCAAATATAATATAATTATTAATAAAGTAGTCCACAAAAAAAGTTTTTCTAATTTACATGCCATTTTATGACTTAATTTCTTCAGCTGAACACAACAAATATGTTTATAAAAATATGCTCTCATCTTGCATGTCTTTCAAGACAAACAGACAGAAGTCATAATATTGTACAACAAAATAGACATACAGTACACAAAACCAATGAGTTGAATGTTCAGCCATATTTTGTTTTGGCCTAATATATATTTGCTTGGGTTTCAGTGTTGCTAAAGTTTAAAATATGAAGTTAAACGATGTGGTTTATGTGTGTTTATAAACAATTCATAAGACATTTACCAACCCAATGGAGTTGTTTGGATTACTTTTGCGATTGGTTTTATGTTGGATATATGCGTCTTGGAGCTTTAACATGTTCACATGTTTAACATGTAGACATACAATGATGAAGTTTTTTTAAATAATATTTGTAATATATAATATGAATAATATTTGTTTTCATTCAGCTGAAGAAAGGAGGTTAAGTAAGAAAGGAGGTCATATCTGAAATGGCTTGAGGACTTGTAAAGTAGAATTTTCATTTTTGAGTGAATTAATCCTTTAGGTTAAATTGATGGCCCAATTTAAAACTTTATTATTGCTGTTTGTGTTGAATGTTCTCATGTTTTATCATCTGTGCTTGTTTTCCATATGCCTTAAGCTAAAATTACATCAGTTCTTGAGTTTGATACACCCTAAACATTCTTGTTTCTTTGGTCCCTTTACAGTCTCTGTCTTTTTTATTCTTTGTTGGCTTCCTCTCTCTTTCTCTGTGTCTCTCCTGCCTGTAGCCGAAAGATGTCTGGTTCCTCTGAGGACGAGCCTGACTTTGACATCACTCCTTGGCTAGCTGCACCTGCTCCAACCTTCTCACCTGCTTCCAAATCCCCACACACCTTCTGAGACTCAAAACTCCTACACACTCATTTCATCTTAATTCTTAAGTTTTCCTTTTTGTGCAGCTAGTAGTACATTGGATCATTAAGTCATGAGCCAAAATAATGTAAGGTATTGCAATACCAAGTAAATGCAGATGTTATTAAAATGTCTTCTACAGTAAGCTTTGCTTTGTTACAAACCTTAGTTTGAGGCAGCGTTGTTTTAAAATACAATCGGATACTATGTTTGCCCAAAAAGTGCTTCCTTTTTAATGAAGCTTGCTTTTTTTTGTAATTTAAGGAGTAATGTTTTTATCAAAGTCCCTTTATGCCTTACTTGAGCTGATTTAGGGCCACTGTAAAATATTTGGTTTTACTTTAGAAATATTTCATGCATGTGGAGAGAATTTGGTTTGCATGCAGCCGAACAACTGGAACTTTTCTCAGATGCTTCAATGTTTGTTGTGTCCTTCTGATGTGTCACAGACGGTTGCTGCACTTGCTGAAATATCAGATTAACATGTTAATTTACGTCAGCCAATAAAAATACCAACTCCAAAGCCCATAATTTGTGTGAACTTTAATGTCATTGATGTTATTGTTAAAAGTATTTACATCCTAAAAATAATAGTTCACCCCAATATGAATGTTTTCATGATTTCCCAGATTGCATACAAGACGCTCTTATTCCTTCGGGTGAGTTACAGATATTTGATGTTGCTTCAGTGGTGGCCTTGTCATTTTGTTCTAGCAAATAGCTGATTCTCTTTGCATTTCTATTGTTATTATATGGGGCTGCTTTTTAATGATTTAAATGCTGAATTGATGTTTTTAAAACGGAACATTTTACACCAGTGCTTGTGCATTTGCAACAGTTATTGTGCATTGCTATTTATGTTGCTTTGAAGTACTTGCATATACTACACACACACGCTATTGTGATACCATGCGCTTATCTTATCTTAGCATTTTGAAATGATTCTTTGTGAGCTGTATGCACTGTAAGCAAATGTGGTATGTTTATCTGAGCTTGATGTTTGACTTTCTGCTGGTTTATCTTTGTTTATTGGTGCTGATTGTAGGTCTTATTTAAAGGGGTTATATGACACGGCTTAAACAAATATTATCGTTTGTTTTAGATATAACACAATGTGTATAGATGATTTAAGGTTCAAAAATGCTGTATTTTCACATACCGTGCATGTTTGTATCTCCTCTTTGCCCCGCCTCTCTGAAACGTGCAGATTTTTTACAAAGCTCATTGCTCTGAAAAGCGAGGTGTGCTATGATTGGCCAGTTAATACTGCAAGCGTGTGACGGAAATGTAACACCTCTTACTATATTTGGAACATCATGTTCCAAAGCAATTGTTCTGACAGGAACGCCCACCTTACTTGCGTATACTTTTGGGCGGTCTTAGTCAAATCATACCACGAACTGACATAGATTTGTGGGGGTGTGGTTACAGGAGGCATTTCAGGCAGGTCTGGGTGAGCATTCACTTTTGTTCCGACACTTACATTTGTGCAATTTTACGTGTCTAATACATGCATGGGCAATTTATAACACACCAAAGACAGAAAAACATGTATCCATGCCATATGACCCCTTTAACCTCTAGATGTCAGTATAACACAATAATTCTTTTGTGAAAGCCAAGATTTGTAAATTTTATACCTTTTGCTTATTGGCTTTTTATTCATGTTATTTAACAAACATGTATTTCACCACCACACAGGAGCAAATCCATGGGCGACATCACGCTGGAGCCCATACCACAGGAATCTGACAACTGCTCGAGCTTTGACCAGCTGGGCTCACGGCATGTTCACCAGAGATCTGTTGGAGAGCTGACCCTTGAACCCTCGGCTTTACAGAGAGTTCAACGGGAGCAGTTACAGAGTATCCGGGTCAGAATGAAGGAAAATGAAGCCAAGTGGCATGAAGTGAGTGACGCTTGTATAACAAACATGCTCGGTCATCACTTGGTCATTAAACATACATCAAAACAGCATAACGTTTAAAACGAGTCATTTAATTCATGTGAAAACATAAAAAACGATCACAACATATCATTTAATGCTTATGAGTAGTAACTTGTAAATCCCGCTAGACTAGGCTTCTAAACTAGACCCACTTCTCTCTCCAAAATTTTCTTATTTCAGTGATCTGCCAGGTTGTAGGAACATAATCTGTGTGCTATTCCACAGAACGGCTGTACTATTAAAAATATGTTTTCTAGCCACGTTTATCAATAAAGAAACTCAACAAAAACACGTTTTCTTTTAAAGGACCATTGTGTAATTTTTTGCAGCATCTAGCGGTGATGTTGCAAATTGCAACCAAAGGCTCACTTTCCTCTCTCCCCTTCCTTTCAAAGTTGTACGGAGGCTGAGAGTGTACCAAGATGTCATCACATTTTTGCTTCTTTTCTGAAGGATATAACATGTTTACGAAATGCGCTCTGCAGCTGTTTGTGCATTTAGAGCTACTGTAGAAAAGACATGGCAAATTACATGCAAGGGGACCCGCAGTGTATGTAGATAGAAATAGCTCATTCTAAGGTAATAAAAACATAACGCTTCATTGTGTAAGGTCTTTATACACCTCTGAACACATAGTTATGTATATTTTATTGCATTTCTGTCAATAGATCCTCCAAAAAATTACACACTGGACCTTTAACATGACACTAAATGGGAACATGCTGAATGCATACTGCATTTTTTTTCTTTAAATATATATATTTTTCTCTTGTGGCATATATTTCTCTGACAATTGTTTAAGCTTTGTATCCTAGCACTTGATATGGCTGGTGCTATTTCTCAGTTACCACGATAGGGGTCCTCATTGAGCCTAATAGCAGGGAAATATATTTGTTTTTGGTGTCTTTTAGAATCTAGATCATTCACACATTACACAATATTGTTTGGTGCATTTTTTATTCTCTTGTCTGTATTTTCATATGTATTGACAGGAAGTGACGAGCCAAAAAGTGTGAAATGTGTGAGAAGACTTTGGTATCAGTTAATTTTCACCTGTCACTGTAGGACCTGAGCAGGTGGAAGAGCCGTCGGAGGAGTGCAAACTCTGATCTCCACCGGAAGCGAGAGGAGAGGGAGCAGAGAGAGCTCATAACCAGCGGGGGAGTGACCGGTAACATCAGAACTGCATTTCTCCAAGGGGTACCAGAGGAGAGGTGATATACACAAACTATTGCTCATTCCTTGTCTTGTTTTCTGCTTGTTCTGGTGTATTTAACCATAAGTCTTAAAATGAAACATGACTGTGTCAGCCACACATTGTATGGTTGATTGGTTAATAGAGACATTTGATACTTACACCTGCCCATCTCCACCCCCCTCTCTCTGTATTTCAGTTCACACAAGACCATCAGTAACCACGTGCTCTGCAGTAGCACCTCACTCCATTCACAAACTTCAGCCATTGGAGTGAAGATCCACCCAATCTCTCAGACTTCAGATCAGACATACATTCCAGTTGCAATGCCTGGACGTATGAGTGATGCTGGGTCTGCTGTCAGTAGCTCTGTGTTATCAGGGTGGTCCACCACTTCTGGTGTAGAGGCATCTGATTCACTAGCCCAAACGTGCACCAGTCTGTTCTTCAGCCCACCAGCAGCTGTTGTTCCTGAACAGAGCTCACCTACAGATTTTGCTGTCTCTGAACCCTACCAGCAGCAGCGTGGTACGGATTTTAGCCGCCGGGCAAGCCTTCTGGAGAGCTTTTACGCTGGGGGAACACGGCTGTCTGCCACTCTTCCTAGAGGTTTCAGGAGGTCAGAAGGTTGTACACGCCTATCCATGGGTGTCACACCTCGTCCATTTGGAGCCAAGCCCTCCAAAGTGCCCTCACTGCCTAGAGGATTCGCTGTAAGTGAAGTTTCTGCTAAAGGTTGTCATTTGCATTGACTTGATTTAATGTCATTTTGTTTCAGTTTACTAGTTTAAATGGATCACTGTGTGTCCTAAAATATCTTGTGTTAGAGAAAAATGATCTTAGTGTCATGACTTGAAAATCTTTCGAAAAAGAATGTTATTTGAAAGACAAAGAAAGTAAATTATTGCAAAATGCTTTTGTCCCCGTACAGTAAAAGGGAATGGTGACATTTACAAGATTTTCAAGGCGAGATCTGAAGAAATCATGACTTTAAGAAGTTTTGTTCCTACTACGCAGATACTGTATCGTTTGACTTCAAAAGTTTTGGAACATAGTGCCCGATGAGTTTCTAATAATGGTTTTATGGTGTCTTTGCTTTTTGGAGCATGAGCCACAATTCACTTTCATTGTATGGAAGAGAGCTGCATGAACTTCAATGACTTTGTGTTCTACAGAAACAGGAAAGTCACATGGAATTTAAATGATGAGGGAATTTTTTTATTTTTTTGGGGAGAGCTATCATTTTAATAGTGCCTGTTTCATACATTGAAGTTTTGACCTTTGGACTTACAAAGAGGTTTGCTTAAAGTGTGCTGTGCTGGCACTCATTTATTTAACATGACTGAAGAGTTCTAAATGTGCCTAAATGTTAGCGTAAATGACTAAATTCTATATGGTTAGTCTTTCTCTCTCTTTTTTCTCATTATCTCTTTCTCTCTCTCTCTCTGATAAAGGAGTGGGGGATAAGGAATAGGGGTTGTTTGTGCAGTGTTCCGTGTGTGAAGTATAGTATTACTCCTCATCAACGGATAATCTTGCGGCAGGTTGATTAATAATGGATCAAGCCACTACTATCGCACTCGTGAAACCCAAGCTACAGTTGTGTTGTACGTGTGCTTTTCCGTGACGAACTTCTCAAGCATGGACAGTGTTTACTAGTTGTCTCTCCAACACAAGCAATTTTGTGTTTGTCAGTAACATTATTGGCCTTCATTGTGTATCTTATTGGTCTGCAGAGTACCAAAACTATTGCAGTTAAAGTTTTGCAAGGATTTTCAAAGTGAATGTATAGCAGGGCTAGCTTTTTACTTTAATTTCGTGGGGCAGGGAAAAAGACACATTTACTGTACATGCATTGATGTGTAAACGCACAAAGTAAGGATACTAATTTGTGCAATGCCAATTTTACACTAATTTAATGTATTTGTCTTGTGTTTTTACAGCTGGATGACTCTCATAAAGGTCTGATTAATGGGCAGAGAGATCACATCCCCTCTTCCCTCAGCAGTCATGAAAAGGTCAAGACCTCCGCTGACACGGGCCACTCTCGTTCAAATACTCATCCAATCAGCGAGAGTAGAGATGGAAGATCATCAGCACCTCCCATTCAGTCGTATGTCACTAAAGTGACCATGGCCACGTCCGTTAAACAGCCAGCCTCCCCTGTTGTCGTCTCAGAAATCGGGGAGGTTAAGGTAATGTAGGCTGCTTGACATTGAGCCAGTCAAATCACTTTATGTCTGGAATACACTAACCCAGAAAACCTTTTAAAGGTCAAGTGTGTATTTTTTTGGAAGATCTAGTGACATAAATGCAGCATAATATACAAAACTAGGGCTGGGTAAAAAATATTGATTCTTCGATTTTAATCGATCTTCAATTTAATGAAACAATATTAAAATCCCGAATCGATTCTTAATGCGTGTGCTTTAGTTCAAGGATATCTGTATTTCGCCAATCTTCCTGAAGATGTCGCAATCACTCGTGCTGATACATTTAAAACAAAACAAATTCAAATAAAAAGTGGGAGAGGGGACGGATCATGGCGGAAGCTCACGGTAGCCAATGGACCCCAGCGCCAGCTAAATGAAAGTCTGATGTGTGGAAGCACTTCATGTTTGAAGGCAATGACGGCAAAGTTGAGGTCGACAAAACAACTGTCGTTTGAAAGTTGTGCCCGCAAGAGCTACGATTTTGCAACAAACCTACAAAACCACCTGTCGAGATGTCACTCTGACGCGATATCTGGTTCATGCGATTCTGGACAGTAACGGCTAGACGTTGCTTTTGCCTGCAAATTACAGTCAGATTCACCTCGCGCTAAGAAAGTAACTGACGCTATAGTAATGCTGTTTTGCAAGGATTTACGCCCATACGCGATTGTTGAGACACACAAGCTTTCACAATCTTATCAATGTTTTGGAGCCGAGATACGCAATGGTGACACGCAAGGAGTTTCAGTTACCAGCATATATACTTAAATGTGGATTCCATGCCTGCAAAACTAGCATTTTAATCTAAGTACTGATAACTAATCGATATTGAATCGAAACGATACGATATAAACTAGAATCGAATCGCCAATTTGGTCGCAAAACCCAGCCCTAAAAACTATGTCATCAGAAGGGTATAAAGACCTTACATAATGAAGCGTTAAGTTTTTATTACCTTAGAATGAGCTATTTCTATCTACATACACCACGGGTCCCCTTGCATGGAATTCGCCATGTTGTTTGTACAGTAGCCCTAAACGGACAAACTGCTCTACAGAGCGCGTGACAACAAGTGAAAACGTGACAACATCTTAGTTCTGTGTCAGCCACAGTAGTGCTTCGAAAGGGAGGGGGCTGGTGTGGAGTGAGCCGTTGGTTGCAATTTGCAACCTCCACTAAATGCCACTACATTTCATACACTGGACCTTTAAGATTGACAGTTTTGTGTCACATGCTGTGTCTCAATTTGGGGCTGCGTGTTCGAAGGCTGCATTTCAAGATTGTTTGCGTCACAGCAGCGCGACTGAAGGCTGGGAAGGCTGTCCCATTTCGAAGGCTGCAAAATGCGACCTTGTTTCCGCGGGCTGACAAGGCTACAACAAATGGATCCTTAACACTCTCGCCTATCCCGAGATTCATTGCGCACCTGTAACGGCTGCATATTGTTAAATATAAATTTGAAACTCTAAGTAAAATAAGTAAGGAATAATCGACGACGGGCCGTTCAATTATCGAAAGTTAATGCACACCCCGAGGTGGCCGTTACACCTCGGGTGTGCATACTTTCGATAATTGAACGGACCGGAGTCAATTATTCCACTTATACCACGGTCACAACACCACAAGACGTTGTTATGATGTTTTATCTCAAGACATTTGTATGGTATTTGTCCTGGAATGCACTTGCTGGTAGGACTAATTTCTTACGCATCTCATCTGAAGGCGTTGTTTGAGCCTGCATATGCAGTGTTCCGAGAGCGAGAGGAAGACAGACAGTGCACATGCACACGCGTTTGCTTCACTGAGAGTGAAAAGACAAGTCTATATCAGTGCTCGAATTGAGTCAAGTCTTATGGGGGGTCCCCACCATAAGATTTTTTTTTGGTGGGGGTTAGTCTCGCAATATACAATTTATACAAAATACACAATATATTTGATCATAATATGCATAGTTATATACTTTTTATTAAAAAAAGGCTTAAATAAAAGAACAGGCTTTTACTGTATTTTGGATCAAATCAATGCAGGCTTGGTGAACAGAAATGACTTTTGAACAGCAGTGTACGTCCAACAGAATAATTCTAGCATTATTCACCAATGTAGTATTTACTATTTTCCCTAAAAACAACTGGATGGTTGACACTTTGTGATAATAATGTTTGTTCCAAAAGACTTGTTTAAATGCAAGAAACTAGTTTATTAGATATTAAAAATATAAATTGTGACAAGACCGGCTGTCAGTCTGTGTGTTAGTGTTGTGGGGATTTTTCAACGATTTCAGTGCAGTTTACATAGTTATGTCCAGTAGGTGGCGGCAAGGGACTGTTATGAGTGAGTCTGTCAGTTAGCAGACTGTTCAACAATTTCAGTCCAAAAGTCTGCTTTATTCAGGAACTAACTACAGTATGACTATCAATATGTCAATCATAGCTATTTCAAGAGTGAATCCCGCATTAATATGTATATGCCGATGTAATTCCCGAAACTTTGCAGCGTGTATGTGGCCTCTGGTCTTAGCAGCATGCAAAAACAAGTTTTATACAATTCTGAATGGATTATATATAGCACAGAAACACTCCCTTTATAATTACTAAAAAGCTGTCACTCATCTTCATCGAGATCTCTAGCACCCCAGAACCAGGCCTAATAATAGTTTACGCAAGGAATACAAAAGCCCCGACATGGAGTTGATAAATATAGTGGAAAGATATAGAGAGAGAGAAAATTACCCCTCAATAAAGTTAGAAGCTTCCTCTTTCCGACTGCGAGTGGAGGTTTATTATTCTTCATTTTTTAGCTTAAGTGAGCTTCACCGGAGCGATGCCAATCAAGCAGTCATGTCAACGATGTCCTGCGCTTAGCGGTCTTTAGACGTGGGGCGGGGCGTTTAAAATTTAAAGAGACATGACAGCTAGCCCATAAACAAACTTAATATAAATCATTGTAAATAATGAATTCACGAAATTTACCATATCCATTGCATGAATTTAATCACATTTGTCGTTATAATTTTTATTAAAATAAAAATATCTGAGGGACCCCCCTAATTCTATTTTTTACTTCTTATGGGGGGTCCCTAATGCCTTATGGGGGGCCCGGAACCCCCAGTCCCCCCTCAATTCGAGCACTGATCTATATTTGATTTGTTTTCGTCGTATTTAACGCCTCTGTCATATAAGAAAAGTATTAAGAGAAAAAAGTGACACGGAGGTTTCTGCGCCAGCTTCCTGCTGTGTGTTTTAAGTCCCGTTTACCCATTCCACAGACGAATTTAAGATGTTATTTTTGTACTTCGTGTTTTATCTTTAACCCGCTGATTGTGTCATGTAGTTTACCGTTACCTTTGATATATGTTTAAGTTTTTCGTCGGAACAGTCCTGTACAGTGCTCTCGCCATTGTTGTTCAAATGTTCATGCTGTCCATAAATATTAATAGTTATTTCTTCTCAGACAATGGAATTTGCCTGTCACTTTGTCTGTTGTTAGATACGTATTCACTGGTGGACAGTAGGCTACATTTAAGTTAAACTTGGCGAAGTGATATGGAACTGTAATGCGGTCAGCAGACCTTCATAGGTGTGCATTTACCGAAAGTTAATGCATACCCAGAACGTTTGTCAGCCAATCAGATTGAAGCATTCAACAGCCCCGTGGTATAAAAGTATGTAATTTGCAGAAAACTGTTCCTGTCGGTGTTTTTATACATGTTGTTCATTCATATTATTAATGCATTAATGTGTTTTGTTTAAATGCATTAATGTCTAAGGTTGGTTAATTTTAAATACTGTTGGGCTGTTTTAATCTACATAAACGTGTCATATTCTTTATAATAAAATAAACATTTTTAGGTTCTGTGTCTGTTTAAAATAGTCAGATATGTCTCTGCTGTGTCCTGCTGCTGTCACCACGGCAGCAGGGGACGTAACTTGGAAATCCTGCATAAGGCTAGACTGTCTCATTTCGGTTCGCTTTGGGGGTTGCGTGCTTTGAAGACCTTGTTTCCTTCAAATTGGGACACAGCTAGTGTGTGTAAATATGTTGGTGGACTGTTTTTATCGTACTGACACAAGCATCTTCCTGATTTCCTAAGGAAACCGGTGTCATGGGATCCTCAGGTGTAACCTCTCTCTCTCTCTCTCTCTCTCTCTCTCTCTCAGGTGGGTCAAAGTGAAATGCGAGTCTGCTTGAATCAGAAACCAAACAGTGGGCGAGACTTCGGATTCAAGGCTCACTGGGACTCAACTGGTGCTTGTGTCAATTTTGTCCAAGCAGGTAAGACTCAGAATTCCCTATGGTTTTGCAACTTCATCTGTAGTTGTAATTACATTTATTTAAAAAGATTGAATTGCACTTTGTAAGGTGTGAGAGCCACTAAGGAATGAAGTGAATCTGTAAATTCTCTATTTTGAAAGACTGTTAGGATTATGTCAGTTGAAAGGCTTTGTTTGTTTGCTCTGGGAATGTGTGATATATTATACTGCATTCTTTGCATACTTGTTGCACAGGTTAATAACTTTTTTATTTCTGTGCATAACCTCGATGTGTCCTCCTTTAAATTTTTGTTGTTTTCAAGTCTGATTTTGTGCGTGTTCTGCTATGTACACTTGCGTTAAGGATTGATTCGCCATTCTGCTGCGAGACAGAGATGAATGATTTATAGAGAACGGTGAAGGTGTTTCTTACTGTGCATTAGTCTGATTGGTTAAAATGAGGGAAAAAAAGTTGTCTTATGTGACGTCCTGAGCTATAATATAGTCCCATGAATGAAAGGATCTCTAGTATTCATTTGTGATCTGTGTGCATGAAAAAAGGGTCAGGGTAGCCATGCATGCAGTTAAATACAATATAAAGCGTCCTGCATCATATCAGCTTTCATCTTTAGACGGAGTGGGCTTGGCTCCTTGGATCCTTTTAATCAGACGAACAGTATCATGTTAAGTTATCAGACAGCCTGAGTTAGAAGGTTGATCTCCTCTCCCAGAATTCCATTACCACTTTACATGTTATAGCCTGATAAAATAAACATATACCTCTATTATTATCTGTTCTAGGTGTAAAAGCTTTGTTTTCATTTCTGAGTTTTCCTAAAGAGAGAGGTTGAGTTATTTTCTATTTCTAACCGCAGGCAGCTTTACAGAAATTCATACTAGCATACAAACTACATACTTTAGCATGTAGTTTTACAAATTAACGTTTTGTCTTGGCACTTCTCTTGTTGTCCCTGTAGGATGAATTGATTTGATGTACTGCTTTTCTAAGCATCTCTTATATTAAATGCTATAATAATGTAAATGTAAACAGTGTATAGTTTATTAGTCAGGCAATGTTTAAGAAAAAATATAGTACTCAGTTTCACCGCACGCATGTGTCTCTTAATCAATGTCTTATCGGTTCGGGTCTGGCAGTAAATGTAACTATATTCACTCATAAACCTGGCTTAAAGGGACAGTTCACCCAAAAATGAAAATTCTGTCATTCTTCCAAACCTGTATAAATGTCTTTGTTCTGCCAAACACAAAGGAAGATATTTGAAAGAATGTCAGTAACCAAACCGATCTCATAAAGAAATTTACACAGGTTTGGAACAACCTGAGGGTGAGTAAATGATGACATTTTTGGTGAACTATCCCTTTAAAGTCACATCATTGGCATGCTTTCACCCCAACACACAGGAAGCCCAGCAGAGTTGTGTTGTCTGCAGATGGGTGATGAGATCGTGGTACTTGGTGGCTGCAGGGTGTCTGATATGAACTATAAACAGTTTAAGGGCAGTATGGACAAAGCGCAGCAAAATGGCACTTTACTGATGGACATCAGACGTCATGGTCAGAATGGTGAGAGTGTGAAACCTATGTACTTGTGTTTTTTTTTAACATTGTCAAAAAAATCAGCCACCCAGAATTAAAACAAAACCTAGTTCTTGTTAGTCTTTGACTGATTTTTAAATTAGCTCAATATCAAGCTAAAGATAATTTAGATGCTTTGTGTCTTGCTTTTCTGTCGCTGTGGGAAGGTGGTCTGTCTGTCTGTGTGTCAGTCTCACTGTCTGTTGTGAACAGCCTGTGAATGGCCAACTGATGCACTTGTCTCTACTGCACCAATAATCTTTGCTTTACTTTCATCAAAGAAACTTAAATGAACATATTCATGCAACCTTTAATATGAATAATGCCCACAAAACTGTAATCCACTGTTGGATTTTCCAGTGGATAGACCTATTGCACAAATATAAATGACTAACAAGTCCAATAACATGCGAGATAGCATCTCTAAGTTGCTAATGTATGTTTTGGGTGCTGGACAGACTGGGGCAGTGGCCCTCCTTCCTTCCCGTACAAGAGCCATAAGACCATCAATTTGACCAGTTCCAATTCAACACTTGTAGGGCAGCCCGAGCAGATTGTCTCTCTAACCAGTTCAAACTCGCCTGTGGAGACCGTGGGAAAGATGCAGGTCAATGGACAACCTGCTAATGTGAGTGATGAAGTGTGATGAAAGATGACACAAGAATGTTATGGATTGTGAGATATCAGTCAGTTTAACTTTTGACATATTTAGAAATGGTAAAATTGTGCCTTTTTATCATTGACACTGTTTAGTAATCCATATGATTATTATGCAATTGTTTATTGCTACGTTAATTCCATTCATTCCATTTATTTTTTACTTTTTTCCAGGGAGTTCTATCTAAAATGGTGAATGGAAGTTTTCAGAATAACTCTGTTCCTGCACAAAACAAAGGTTAGCACTAAGATGCACTTACTATATGTATTCTAAGTTAAGAATTCCATTATGTTGTTATTTGGGTTGGTACAATATCAACATTGTAGTAGTCGATACCAGTACATTGTAATACTTAGTAGATGACTTACAAAATGTAAACAAAGCTTTTATCATACTAGGACTAACAAAGATAAAATGCTTTTGTTTGTTTACACTTTTAGATCTTAATCTTACATGTATGTTTACTTAAATTATTCAAATGTATTGAGTCAGTACTCTCTGATACGAAGACTCAGCTATATCAATTATCGCACCATCAGTGTGTTTGACCTTGACATCCGTAGTTGTATAAAGAATAACATGCTCCTCATTTTGTTTCATGTTGTTTTCTCTCCACCTGCGTGTAGACTATGAACACATAGCTTTGAAAAATCATAGAAGGAAGTTAGAATTTTTTATGCAAAAAGGTAATGCGTTAATAAATTCAGCCGGGGACACTTAAGGTCTTTGCACATACAGTCCGAAATTTTCGTATGCGTTTTTTCGTAATAGGCTCTTGTTTGTACGGTGTCTCTGAATTGTTAAAAAAGGCCACTCAAAATGCTTGACGGATGCGAAAAACGCAGAAAATCGAACCCGGTCCGAATTTTTTTATGACGGATGAAAATATCGGAGGCAGTGTGTAAATGTGATTGACACAACGTGAGGTCGTATTTATTTTTTAACGTGCGGAAATTTCGGATGCAAATTTCAGACTCAATGTGCAATGGGCTTAAGGCTTGAATTCAATTTATCAGTCACACTCTTAATTGAGTGTATTGGGGAGGTTTGTTCTGGCATATGTGTCTCAACAGGAAATGCGTTTGCTTATTTGGCATTCCTAAGGGCATTGACTTACTAAAGTGTTTAGTAGTAAGCGGTATTTGACATGCTCTCATAATGGGCATCTCACTACTAAAGACTTTTGTAAGGTGGGCTCTAAAAGTAGGGCTTTCTGAAATTGTTAAATGGCTTTCTGTTGCTTCCCATTTAGTCCTTTCTTGTATCTGCCTGTAGTGCTAAATCTAATGCTCTGTCCTTCAGGTGGCACTGTTAGCTCCTGGGTCTATCTCTGTGGTAAATGAACAATCTGCTGTCTGAGTGCTGTGATACACTGTAATTCCTTTGAGATACCCATGCTGAAAAAAGAGTCTACAGTGATTTCCTAAATTTAGCTGGTTAAGCAGGTTTTCCGATCTTCTTTTGAAGATATTCGGTGCTAGTGGTTAGCTTCAGCCTTTAGGTTTTCTAGCTTAACCTCCTAAAAAGGTCAAAACCCCTCTTAAACATTATCCTGGTCCACTTAACTGGTATGGACCGGTTGGGCAACTGACTAACCACTAGACTAGCTTGTTTAAGCTGTTTTTTCAGCATATGAAGTGTTGTGTTTGTTTGTCTCCTTTGGTTTGTTTCTGATATGAACTATGAATTAGATTCTTATATTTTTGCAGCACAGTTAATAGAGAGAACCTTGAGCTGGTTAATTGCAGTTCTTCGTAGTTCATATTTTTCGAACTACAATTTTAGAAGTTCCTGATAATTTTGTGCTGGTCTAGCCAGTTACAAATGGATTTTATTCATTTGAAATGCTTTTTGTTTTCTCAACCTGTTTGTCCCGGTGTCTTCTGTGTTGTTTAAAGCCTGCATACCAGCACGTGAGTGTGAATTGGCCGTGAGCTCATTTGATCATGGTGACTTCGGTTACAGTTTCATGTCATATGAGCAAGGTGGGCATGTGACAGAATCCGCTGCAGCATGAGTCAACCGGTTACAAGCTTGGGGAAACTCAGTGTTATGTGGGCATTATTGCAATGAATAATCTTTGTGACGTGACCAATTCTTATTTTTACTAGGAGGCTCTGAGTCTGCCATATCTGATGTAAGTAACCACTGTCACAGAAAATATGTCTTAAAGGGATAGTCAATCCCAAAAACATAAAATGATGCACTATTTAAATGTTTACTTCTGTTGTGATTTAATTTTTGTATATAGCTGCAGGTTCCTTCCATCAGTGCCACCTCATCTCGCTGGTCATGGGATCATGAGGAGGAGAGGAGGAGGCAGGAAAAATGGCAGATAGAGCAAGAGCGCCTCCTGCAGGTACCATAATTAAGCACAGAGGCTTTTCTTTGAGGCTTTCCTAGCATGCTGTTTTTTTAATCCTGGTCCTCCCCAATTCAGCACATCTGTTTTAGCTTGTTACCAGCTACACACACCCGAATTGTGGGTGTGCAATAAGGGAGATATACAGTGTCTGTGTGGAATGTGCTTGGTTGTGTAATGTACGGTACATGTTGGCGTTTCAGGAGAAGTACAGACGAGATCAGGAGAAGTTAGATGAGGAGTGGAGAAGAGCTCAGCAGGAGTTCTATGGAGAGGATCTTGGTGGTCCTGAGGTCAGAGGTGTATCATAACTTAAACTCAAACCTTCCTTGCTTTTTCTCCCCAATCTCGGAGTGAAAAGAATAAAATAATCTCATGTCTGTTTTTCATTGAAAACCCCATATAAGTAAAATAATCTCATGTCTGTTTTTCATTGAAAACCCCTATAAATAAAATAATCTCATGTCTGTTTTTCATTGAAAACCCCTATAAGTAAAATAGTATTAAGTTATAAAAAAAAACTTTTAAAAAACTATATATTTGAGTGAGGTACTTGTACTACATAATGCACAGTGACACACAATAATTATTTTGTCTTAGCACTTAGACTTTTTAAATACTAAATAATATAAAAACATTTCCTCTGTTTTTCTCCTGTGGGTATCAGCAGCAAAAAAGCCCTGATGTGCTGTCCAATGGAAATGCCACGTCTTATGCTTCACTTCCCCTCTTCAACAAATCCAGTGCTTCCACTTCAGTGACATCCAATCAGAATGCAGACAAGGTGGAGATGGCACAAAACAGACTGGGCAATGTGCAAATAGCAGCAGCACATCACTCACAGAAGGCAGAGGTGGAATGTGATTCAACCTCAAAGAGTCAGTGGTAAGAAATATGGCAATACAAGTTGAAAAATATAGTTTTTGAGTAATAAGATATTTAATGCTGTCATTGTAAGAATTGACTATTTGCATTTTTTCCACAAATTTTATTTTCAGAATCTAGTCTGAAATATTAATGGAGTAATCTAACGTTGTGTGCAGTGTGGGATTTTATATGTTGCTTGCTGATGCTTTGGTCATTGTTTGTGTGTCCGTGTGTGCTGCTTGTGTTCTGTACGCGGTCCTGCTTCAGGTCAGAGGAGTCCTATGGGTTTGCCAAACTTACAGTTTCAGACAGGTTAGTTTGCCTTTGGAGCGTTGAGTCTTGTTTGTTTATTGACTTTGGCGACTTAATGGCTTTTGTGACTTGTGGGCAGTGCTTGCTCTGTTGTCAATGCCTTAAATGTATAGTATGTATACTTTTTTTATCAAGTTTAATGGACAACTTGAAAAACCCTAATAAAGGTCTTGACTGTGTTTCCTAGTTAAAGTTTGGATGAGACAAAACAAAGGGCTCATCCCTTTAATAAAAAGCAGCCAATATCCTTTTTACGTCGCCGCTTGTCCCTGGTGGGGTTGCGAGGAGTTCTGGAGCTGATCTGAGCTATATTGAGCCAAGGCTGTGGTTTTGTCTGCTTATGGTAGAGCACATCAGATTTAGATTTTAAGAAATTCTTTAGCAAAAAAATCCCAAATTCAAACTTGCATAACTTTCTTCTGTTGTCTATCACAGGCCATTAACCCTGATTTATTGCTAGTCAGTGTCAACTTTTTTTTGGAAAAGACAAGTTTGTCTTGTGTTGTTATGTTAATCGGTATTGAATTATTTACTTTTTTCATAGGACAAAGTCTAAATCAACCCCTATACTTGATGCCTTTCACAAACAAGATGCAAAAGGTCTGATTTCTTATTCTTCTCATGTGAGCATCATGTGTTGACCTGCTGGGCACCAAATGTCTTATTTGTTGTCGTTTGTGCCCTGCCCTTTCTTTGTCTGCAGGGGGCAGTAAAAAGAAGGGCCAGGTGTCACAAGCAGAACAGGAACGTCTGCAGATCTTGGAGGAGATGAGGAAGAGGACACAGTTGCTCACAGACAGCAGCTGGATACGCCCGCGCAGTACCAATGTTAACAAAGAGCCCGTCAGCGTGGGAACATCAGTCAGCAGGTGCTTCTGATTAAACTTCTTTCAAGTGGGATCTCTTAGGGATCAGATAGCATATTTGTCTTTTATCATCCATAATGCAACAGTATTGTTTCTCAACTGTCTTTTTAAATTAATTGGTTAAATGTGAACATTTGCCATCCATTGAATTTCAAATGACTGCAGTTTGCTATACTGTGTGTCACTATTATATAACATTTAACCAGTACAATTAATAATTACTTCAACCAATGCCGTTCACTGCATTTTGCGTTTTATGAAAAAGGGGTGAGCTTTTTAGTGTAATTTGCCCCACCGTCACAGATATGAGTCTCTGGAAAACCTCCACACAAGCCTCAACTCATCCCAGAAGCCCTACATTTCGAGCAGACCTCACTCTGCATTGGGCAACACTGGCACTTCTAGGAGTGGACGTAGCAGCCTGGGACCTGGTTCAGCTATCTTCTCCACTGGTTTTAAACAGAGCTCCTGGTCTGCATCCAGCTCTTCTTCCCCAACTGAGCCCCACCCAAACTCACAGCAACGTGGCAGGTACGGATTTGTCATGGCCTATGATTAAGTGCAGTTCAGAATGAATTGGTGCTTGCTTTGTGTTATTAAAGTAAAACCTACGGTTTTCTATATGTAAATGTATAACAAACACCATCCAGATTAAATATGTGCTGCTCTTTTCTCTTAAAACGAATCTCACTATACCAGATCTTTAATCCCAGGTATTTAAACAAGATTACATTCAGAATAGAATACTATTGTACTACTTACTGTACAGTATAAACTTTATATAGAATTTTTTTAATTAGTATAAAAATTAATATTGCTTGTTTTGCATTTTAAATACAAATTTGTATTTAAAGTCTTGCCTTTTAAATTGTCCTGTCATATAAGGAGTATAGAAAATTATGCTTTTGTGAAAATTGCAGTTCCATTTATTTATCATCATTTTAAGCGCTCCTAATGTTTGCGTGCTATGCACAGTATTCATTCTGCATATTGCAAAAAAACAGTACAGTAGTATCCCATTCTGAACACACCCTATGGTCAAGATCTGTGCTCTCATGTCCACCATCAACCATGGAAATCAAGGCAGAGCTATGCTTTCCTCTGTCTGACTTTGAACTCTGACACTGGCATGTGGTACCTGTAGGCTTGTCAGTGGCAGGCGGATGTGCTCGAGGTGCGAGCAGCCTCTGGGAAAGGGAGCTGCCATGGTCATCGACTCCCTGGAGCTCTGCTTTCACATTGGTTGCTTCAAGGTGAGACTAAAGGTCACCTGAAATGAGAGCCAGCGGCCCTCTGTGGATCTGTTGCACCTGGCTTGGGTTTTTAATCACCATCAATTGGGAAAACAAGAAGGCATTAATAATCTAACATGTAATTCTTTCTGTTTGTGTAGGCATTTAGAATACAAGCAGAGTTTACAAGCAAAACGGCTTTGAAATTGTTTAGATTTCAACCAGCTAATGAAGGTCTCCAGGATTACTTGTGTTTTATAGACTCAAGTGTCAACAGGTGTTTCATAAGAGCTTGAGCTGAACACTGTAGGATAGCGGCTTCCAGGCACATGATTGAGCATGCCAGATCTAAGACAAGAAAAATAACACCCATTAATTGCAGTGGTTGGCAGAGGCGGAGCTACGGGTGGGCCTGGGCAGGTCTAGGCCCACCCAGATTGACAGTCAGAGCCAAGAAAATTATTTTTAATATTATTAAATATAATTTTTTTAACCTTAATTCTGAATTTGAATTGTATAAATTAAATAAAAACATTTTATTTGTTTGTTTATTAATAATAATATCCAAATATTATTAAGAATGTCCTCACGTGACGTCAGTTCCGTTACGGCCGTAACGCTGCGTGCCAATATCTCTGTCTATAGATTCTCATTCAATGATCATGTAAACATGGCTAAACAAACAGCTATCCATGCGACAAACATCTTTGTAACAAAGATGAGTCTAGTAAACCGCACGCAGTTGCGCTGACTTTTGACGCACACAGCAAAAGCCATGCACCGCAAAGCCATGGGACCGTGTTAAATCAACTGCACGGTGATGCAGTTTAATTTGTAGAGAGACGTTTAGTGAATTGCATTTGACGCCACAATGGGGCAGAACACCAGTCCATCAATTTTTCTTAAAAATTACTCCAGTTGAAAGGGAGATGAGAATTATTCCTGCCCACCCACAATTTTACAGGCCCATCTATCAGTTCCAGTAGTGTTTTCTACTGGGCGTTTCTTCCAAGTCTTCAATGCGGCACGCCCATTTAAACCGAGCGTTTGACGAGACGGCCTCAAAACCCGGTTAGAAAATAGCCTGTTACTTATTGATTTTGATGTTTTCGAATATAAAAACCATGCGAACGTCATAAGTAGACCTCATACAACAGTATAAAACAATAAACAAGCCCAGTTCAGGACACATTTAAACCAAACAAAAAACTAAGCTAAAATTAAATATATATTGGAAATATTATTATTAATATATTAGTGTTCCTGCTGCTGCTACTACTACTACTACTACTAATATAAATAAAAGCATAAGTATTAATATTAAAGGGAAAGTTCAGAACCAAACAGATCTCATCCTCCATTGACTCCCATAGTATTTATTTTCCCTAATATGGAAGTAAATGGAGGATGAGATCTGTTTGGTAACTGACATTCTTCCAAATATCTTCCTTTGTGTTCAGTAGAACAAAGAAATTTACTCACTCTCAGGTTGTTCCAAACCTGTATAAATGATGACAGAATTTTCATTTTTGGGTGACCTATCCCTTTAATAAAGAAATGGGTACTGCTGATTAGACTTATCGAGTAACTTCATCTAAATTTACTGTATACAAACTGTACAATGTTGCTAACTACAGTTAAAAGTACTGTTGCTAAATACAAAGTAATAGATTTTTTTGTTTTTTAATTATTTTGGCTGACCCAATATTTTTCTGTTTTTTGTTTCTGTTTGTTGCAAACTCAAAAACTAAGAAACCTCTGAAACCTGCTATCCAGTAGGATCGCCTGATTGGGAATCACTGCGGTTGCTTTAGAAAATGTTAGATTTAGACATTTAAAATGTAAATTGTAATCCAAGTCAGGTTCTGCCTGTATTCTAATTGCCTCATTGCTAATACACTCTTAAGGCAAACACTTTCTTGCTACCCTCAGCACAGCCTATAAAAGGCTCACCTGACCTGTCAATCACTGGATACCCTGCCAGTCACTGATCACACAGGCTTTACCATCACACTCTCTTTGCTTCGATCTTTGGTCTTGTCTTTTCCTTCCAATAATGCTTGTTCTTTTAGATTCCCGTAATGATGACAGCTTGGTTGCAGGTTTGTGTCTTTGTAACTACAGTATAGCTGCTTGTTTGGCATAGAACATCAACGTCACTGTTTTACCAACCTTCACTTACAGAATCATCTTCTAATAAGCTATGGTGGAGGATCTGTTCACAATAACCTTAAATCTATGAGTATTTCATATTATGAAAATAATTTTGTCTCAGCTGGGAGCGGCTACTCTCTAGTGCTTCATAAAGAATCAGATGATTGATTTCTGATTGGTGTTGCAGTGTGTCAGCTGTAGGACTAACCTTGGGACGGGTGCAGAGTCCGGAGCTCAGGTCAGAGTCCGACACCGACAGCTCTACTGTCACAGCTGCTACAGCAGACTTGGAGGTAAGCAAGAATCGTCATGCCATATAAACAATAATGATCCTGGTTACTGATTTAAGTGAACTAAGTTGAATTGAAATGAGTCGTATTGAATGGTCTTCCTAATACTTTACAACTTATTGATAGAGTGCAATTGTTTACCATGATCCTTAGATTGATTTTCAAAAACCATTTGTGTTTAAGAATGTAGGGCTCTCATCTTGATATCTACTAACTGAAATTCTATACTTTTTTACTCAGTCCGCTACACCATCTCCAAGTGACCAGAATGCGTTGAAACAGATCGAAGAGGAATATACCACCGAAAATGCCTCAGGAATCACAACTATTAGCACAACTTAACCGCTGCAACAGCTTTCTGCACTGCTTGTCTTTTAGTAAGACTTTGACAGTCAAAACGTTTTGCGCCTCACATTCCTGTCATTGTTCTCACAGTGTGGCTGCTCCATAGTGAAAGTTAGAACATGTTAGAAAGTTTTGGACACCGCAACATTGCTACATCCTATTTCGGTACGGGCTAACATCCAAGGATAGATGTAATGATAAGTAATTCTGAACAGCTGTGCATTCCGTGTGGCACTACTGACAAGTAATCGCATGTCTGGATGTGTCTGAAGATTCCTAAGAACGATTTTGTATGTTCTTTTTTGACGTCATTCCTTGCTAAGAACTCTTTCAGGTTTGGCATAAATTATATTATTTCATTTCTTTAATATACGTTTTCCTCTCAGATTTATCATATTAAATAAATGTTCAAGCACATTTTATTATGCAGTCAATCTCTTTTTTTCCCACACTGGTTTAAAGTGCATTGGTGATGGTAGTTGGGCTGTGATGCCTGTCATTATTCTGTAAATTAAGAGACTAAGACTATACTGTAGGTTCAAACCCCAGGCCTAATGAAAGGAATGTGGTCTGTCCTTCTTTATTCCAGTAGGTGGCGCTCTAGGCATAGACAGCATATTGTTCCGCTTTGCAAAAACTGGCCATCAGATGTCCCACACATAGAGGTGCAATAAAAACGAATATACTGGAATGGGTATATTCAGATTTCTCTGTTGGCTATATCTGCACTTGGAATGCCTATCAGCACCATATCTTTTAAAAACAAGTTGAATCATGTTTTGCCATTTTTAAATAAAGTTGGGTTTTAAATGGTATAAGACAATCAAGCTGGAGTTTGCTGAAGCACTAAAACCCTTTTTATTTTTTAAAACCTTTTTTTGCAGCATGTACATCATTATCTGTTTAAACTCTGAAACGGATACATACTTCAGGCCTAATTGGGTAATTTTAAAATGGTCATGTAACATCACCAGACTTTTCTGCTTCCTGTCATTATCTCGGTCCCGAGTCTGAAAGGCCTCATCTTCATTTCTACCACCGCAGCCTCATTTTCAATGGCTCTGTGGGACATATGTGCCTGGATTATTTTAATTACCCTGTAGACTCCGTCCACACGAGTGTTGGCATAATAATAGCTACTCGCTTTACTTTTAGTTCAGCATTTCCTGCTTTTCTTTCATAGCAAGTTACGAAGCGGCTTACATTTGGAAAGCGGTTTACTTTAAACTCATTTTAAAAACTCAAACGACAGTAAAAAGATGCTCTATGACACTGCCCTTCCGTCTGTCTCAGTCCACGCAGAAACCTCTTCCCTCAGCAGCGCGTTCTTCCCAGAATTGTTATGGAAGTCATGACCTTAGCGTGCTAGCCGCAAGGGTTCACATCACCCATAAAGCGCAGCATTCCGTAGATGCGTGCATCCGAGTTTCAGATGTGTTCTTTGCCCACAGTAGTTTGGCAGTGAATCTCAATTCGTGCTATCTGAGATATGGATCTGATGACTGTGATCATCAGAATCCCTTTGAGAAACCAGCGTGGACAGTTGGGAGCATTTTACAAGGAATTTAAACCGACTCAAATAACACTGAAATTGTATTTTGTATGTGGGAATATAAAACCTGGGTCAGATAATACTAAACACAACAGTGCCACTGAACTTGAATATGTCCAATATAAGTCCAGGCAGCGGTTTGTTTTGGTCTTTTGTCCATGACAAGCGACTTAAGCCTCACTATTTATGTCCATGTAAACTGACCTATTTTAGTTCTGGTGTTTTTACTTTTATGCATGTTGACATTGTTTAGTTTCAGTTTTTTTTTACTGTTCCCTTCAGCTAGTGCATGGCACATGCCCTATTTTAAGGGCACATATGTACTTCTCTGTATGGCAGTGGAGTGAGTTTAGTTTTAACTTATTTAGCTTATTCTTTATTGTAATGGCAGAACTAGGGCAGTCTCTCTAAGGCCCTAAAGCAATGTAACTGTTCCCAGCCAAAAGTAGAATGTTTTGTTTTTCCTTGCGAAGCATATCTACAAACAACATAGCTTGGGTGAGCCTGGGAACAGAATTTTGGAAAATGCAGGCTGGTTTGGAAAATACTGTCAATGCGTGTTGCGGTCTTGCCGCATATCCTATAGATAACATCATTTAAAGTATCTATTACAGGAAAGTCTGAATCCACATGTAATTGTAGATTTCACAGAGCCGTTGAAATGGTTGCAGTGGGAAGTGAATGAAAAGCAAAACCTCATTGGTCTTGCGACACACATCCTGTTTCTGTTCTTGAGTATTTCTGGAGATCTGTGTAAACATGAAGTAAACAGCATTGTCAGTATGGAAATCATGAAACGTGTATTCTAAATCTAAAAAAGCTGTACAAAAGTTCCCATGGGAAATGAAAGGACACATGGGACAACCAATGCTTAGACAGAACAAGAATTATAATAGTGAATGTTTTTGGACATTTAGACCTTGCTACATTATTAATATCGCATTGAAGCTATTCTGTCAGAGACGCTGACAAAAGTGGGATGCATCTTTCAACTATAGACGATTTCATTGGATGCACGCGCCATAAAATGTTTTTAAGCTAATTTTGTGTATGTATTTGCTTATTATATAGTATTTTGCAGCTTGTAGCTTGCTATTCGTTTCTATTAGGATTGTCCTTGTAGGTCTTCCACAGGTGGTTCATAACATGTTTTCATATCAAGATAAATATAAGACGTGTAGCAGATGGTCATATTAAGTTTAAAGTAATTTAGCTGCACACGTTATACTTTACACCCACAACCAAAACCTCATCCTGTCATTATTTACCTAATGTCAAACCCAGATTTCCTGAATCAGACGTTGTGGACGTGCCAGTTAGAGCTCAAATGAATGTCAAGATTTTTAATGAATAAGGAATTTAATTTGGTTGTGTTCCTGACATAAATCTGTCACTTCAAAAGATTATAGAGCATAATAGCAACACGGAGCACTTTTTATCTTGTCGTTGTGTTTTTGGTTTGGAGTGATTGGTTATTGAAAGTCTCATCCTTCAGTTTTCAGAAATTATTTTAAAATCACCTTTTGTTTTTCACAGAAGAAAGTTACACTCTTTTGGAATGACAAATCTCCAATCTCTTTCATGTATGTGTAGCTGGTCTTTGTGTGTCTTTGAGAGATTCTTCATTAAAGGGATACTCCACCCATAATGTAAATTTGTCATTAACACCCCCCCCCCCCAAGTTGTTAATAACTGTATTAATTTCTTTTTCTGATGAACACAAATAAATATATTTGGAAGAATGTTAGCAACTGACATTTCTGGGACATCATTGACTACCATAGTAGAACAAATATACAAAAATATCTAATTTTGTGTTCAACAAAACAAAACAAAAAAGGTAGTCAATGATGTCCCAGAAATGCCAACATTCTTCCAAATATCTTTGTGTTCAATAGAACTGTATACAGGTTGGGAACAACTTGAGGGTGAGCAAATTATGAAAGAATTTTCATTTTTGGGTGGAGTATCCCTTTAAGCAGCACTCTGCCTTTATGATCATGTTCAAGAACGCTTACATAACTATATTCTCAGTTGTGGGAGATCTATTTTGACTCTTTAAATTTGTTTTAACATCTGTTGCATTTTTCAATTGAGTTCTGCTATAAATGGTTAGAGCGGATATAGCGTTGCTCTGCAAAATGTTGAAATGAGATCTTCTAAATTGAGTCGGTTCATCAGCTCAAGAATGCTTTTGGGACAAGCCCTCGTTTTAAAGTTAAATCTGTAGTGCACAGGAAGAAAAGAGAAAGAAAATGAAGATGTTAGAATGAGAAAGAAGAACATGAAATCTAGGAAAAATCTAGGAAAAAATGGGAGTAGGCAGTTTAAGGTGCAAAGAAAGACTGAATAACTGAGCTGTGTGTGTGAGCTTGTTTGGGGTTGAAACTTGCCATTTAATTTGCCATTGAACTCTCTGTAAGTCGCTTTGGATAAAAGCGTCTGCTAAATGTAAATTTGCATTTGCATCCAGTAACCTTTTACTCTCATTTTCTTGTGATCTTTGGATACATTTTTTGTGTTGTCTTCCTCATGGATATGCATTGAGGCCCTGCGTTTCGGCTGATAATGATTTGGGTACTTTATGGCTAAATAATAAGGATGGAAAGCATAACTAACACCCTGCACAACTGAGAGGTATAGTCCCTGCACCATAAGAAAGTAACTGTGTGAGTGCCATTCTGACTCGATATTTGCTTCATTATAAAATGACTGCATGAAAATAGAAAGCAGTCCAGCTGTCATTTCTTTACATTGACAGGTGTGCAGTGAATGTAGACCTTTTCCATTCAGTGTGTGATTTATTCCTATCAAAAATAAGCCACTGGAAGCTATTATAATGTGAAATATACAGCCGTGGAAAAAATTAGACCACACCAAGATTATTTTCAATTTTTCTGAATTTAGTATTATACGTATGTGTATAAGTGTGAAGTAGTGATAACATTTCCCCCAAATTCCCTCATTGTTTTTTTTTACATTTGCAGAAAATTGAAATGGGACAAACTGGTGAAAATAACAAAAAAATATGCAGATAATACTGCAGAGAAGAAAAGTTCATATTGATGTTTAAGCAACACAATACTAAAGTTTTCAGTTCAAAAATAAATATGATTTTTTTTCTCACACATTGCTGTTGGGTCACTTTGTCTGTTGAAACTAATTGGAATTGTCACAATACTTGCGAAAAATTTGTATAAATCAACTAAAATTAAGATGCTCATTAATATGTAAAGCCTTTGTCATTAATGATTTTACAACCTCATATACAAGCTGCATAACAAATGACCAAATTGTATTGGGTAAAGTTCAAGAATGTGGCAAGATAGTAATAATAATAAAAAAGACATGTCAGGTTTTTCCTTTTTTTGGTGGTGTGTTAGTTTTGTGTAGTTGGTGGGGGTGCAGTACAATAATTAAAACGCATACAAATTGTGTTGTGTGACGTTTCAATTTTAGGAAAATGCTATTTGAGATTACAGAATCACATTATAGAACCAATTGAAAAAAGCAATAGAGGAATGGCTTGGGTGTATGTCCAACTGTATTAATGTTTGTGTGCATGGAAATGTCTTGGCTGAGCCGGTTAAGTACGCTGCCATTTTGTAAATGTCATAAGTCAGCCTTACAGATCAGTGTGTTCTGTTGACCTGAGATTGTTTTTCTCTCCGGGTCACTGCTATTTAGAATTAGAGGGCAACTGCTTTCATCCACATTTGTTTTTCTCATTTACCGACAATCTGTGTGCCTGATTGGAGTGCATCAACCCACACAGAGCTCATATCACACAGTCATAGTGCACGCAGTGTCCGCAGTGCAGCAGTCAGACATTCGAACCCTCGCTCTGGTATCTTTAATTGCTCATTTGTTTTCTCTCATTGCTCTAAAAATGTCTCCGCTATCTCTTGATTGTAGAGGTGACTTTAAATAGAGCTGCACCGAGAATTCCATTAATGCGCTCTGTTCTCCGCTTATCCGTTTCGAGCGAGAAAATAAGAGAATGCCAAGGGCTGAGGAAGGAGATAACACTTGTTCAGCGGGTTTCATTAGAAGGAAAATTACTTGGGCTCAAGTCAAGCCATTGCAATTGGCTTGGTTACGTGTATTTTTTAGTTGAAAAGTAAAAAGAAGCTTAAAACATGCAAAATGTCACATGCCCAGAGGTGATGTAGCGCATGAGAATGTACTCAATCCGGTCTCTTGTTCTGTGCTTTCCTATGTCTTCTACTCGATGCTTATATTAGGTTTACCTTAGACTTGGCCTTTGGTCAGATAAGTAATTATTTTTGTACTCTGCCTGAAGTATCTCTGTTTAAGTGTATTGTTCAGTTCAGTGTAATTTTGTTTCCAATATTGCTTTCAATCTTGTCTACAGTCAGTAAAGACAAATAAAAGAGTGTTTATTGTGGGAGTCCATTGATGTGTTAATATGATTAATACACGGTCTACTTAAAGTGATAGATCACCCAAAAATGTAAATTCTGTCATCATTTACTCACCCTCATGTCATTTTAAACCTGTATGACTTTCTTCTGCAGAACATAAAACTAAGATATTTTAAAGAAATGTAAGGAAACTGAACAACTGCGCTACTCATTGACTTGCATTGGTTTTGTGTCCATACAATAGAAGTGAATGGATGCTGGCGCTGTTCGGTTACCAACTTTCTTCAAAATATCTTCTTTTATGTTCTACAGAAGAAAGAAAGTCATAGATTTTAAATGACTGGAGGGTGAGTAAATGATGACAGATTTTCAATTGGGTGAACTAGGCCTAATGTTTAGTCAGTGTATGTAATGCATCCCAAGAAGGACACTTTCAAGACAAAATGTTGCTGGTGTGCATAAAAAATACAAGTTGCCATGGATATGTTGGACCTCCTCTTCTCCACCTTATGGTTAGTCTTTTCATCTGTCTTTCTAACTTCTTGTTAATTTACAAAATATAAAAACAACTTGATCTTGTCTGGTCTCATCTCCATATTCTAACTGAAATGATGCAGACAAAGAAGGCTGTATTCAAGTGCAATGTGAAGTTTAATTAAATCCAAGTACAAGTAATCCACAGGGAAAGTAGCGCACCGACAACATGGAACACAAACACATCTAATGGTGAAAAAACAACAGACAACCAACACAAGGAACACCGGGGTTTAAATAAACAGACTAATGAAGGAGATATTCCTCATTCTAATGTTATCATCATAACAGTTTTATGGATTTATTTGAAGGACCCCATTTATACTGAGTAAGATCTGGTCATTTGAATATCTAATGTTAAAGAGTGCCTGGTCTGATTTGAACAAACATCTACATTTAGATGTTTAGAAGTGCAAATCTTAAAAATATTAACATCCTTCTTAAAGCACTCTATTAGCTCAGTGTTAGATCTTTCATTGAGAGTGTTTCTTCCACAGAACACAAAAGATATTATGAAGAAAATTGGTAATCGAACTTCTCCGGCACCCATTCACTTCTATTGTATTGACGCAAAACCAGTGCAAGTGAATTGGTGCTGGTAACATTCTTCAAAACATCTTATTTTGTGTTCTGCAGAAGAAATTCACAGGTGTGAAATGACAAGACGGTGAGTAAATGATGACAGTATTTTTAGTTTTGGGTGAACTATCACTTTAAAAAAATTCTCGGATCACACGAAGAGATGCATTAAATTTCAATTTAATAAAAAATGTAAGGTTAAATGAATATCTGGTTTACTAAGACCTATAGAATTACTCGGAATATAATTTTACTGCCAGTGGTTTTGGTGAAAAATAAACTGATCTTGTCTGTACAGTATTTCACATTAATATGGTGGCCACAATAACACTTCATCTTGTGTTGACTCGTTGCATTCTTTATGCAAGATCTAGCAGTTGTGAATAACATGCACTTGAAAAATGAATACGGAGCTCTGCAGTACATATTTTGTTGTTGACACTTTTGGGTGGTTTGTTGAGCCTTTATTAAGCAATATGACGACACTTTTTCATAGCAATAACTTTACATTTACATTTGGCAGACGCTTTTATCCAAAGCGACTTGCATTGCATTATACAATTTGTTTCTGAGTATGTGAAATCCCTGGGATCGAACCCAGGACCTTGGCGTTGCTTGCGCCATGCTCTAACCACTGAGCTGTATCTTAATATTTTATTAAAATCAAATTAAGTATAGATAATAGCTAATTGAAATTTCAGTTTACTAGACAACGCTTCAAATTTAAACCAGAAACATTCCATTAAATAATTTGTAGAGTGTGCTTAAAAGAATATTTGACAGTATGTTTTATAGTCCTAGTCCGTTTAATCCTAAAATAAAACGTATTTATCAGAATTGTATGTATGTTTACAGTGACAGACAAAAACCACAGACTCTCTTTGGAAAAGGAGGTTTACAGTCCTCCCATAAGAATGTGAGGGAGGGAAACGGAACACGTCAATATGATTCCAGTATATGGCCTGATCTTGGTATAACATTTCAGTGGTTAAGCGTGTGGTCTGGTGGACTCTGTTGACTTGGGGTCAGTGACCAGCCAAGCACAATCTTGGGCGGTTGTCATAGAAACCCCTGCACAAGGAGGCAGACAGCTGAGGGGAGTCTGGAAAGGTATGTAGATGATTCACCTCTCCGTTTGTGTGGGAGTATTCTTCTCAGGCTTTCGATTGACTTCTATTGAACATTCAGACAAAGATCCCCGTGTTAGCCAAAAAGGATTGGGTAAATCTTTAGATTAGGCCCGCAATGTACCGCATACTTAAACAGGATTTACAGCGTAACTAATTGTAACAATAATGTACCTCTACAGTTCATATCTGTAGATAAAGGGAAACAATATGCAAAGTAAACAGTTGGGTTAAAATAACCCATAGATGGGTTACTATAGCACCGACCCCTTGTTGGGTTATTTTAACCCAATATATTGGGTTGCAAGTTTTACCCAATCAGTTGGGTTATGAAATAACTAATTTGTTGGGTTAATTTTGCCAACATGTTTTTTATTGTTTTCTTATTATTGTTATATTTGTTGTTTATTATTTTTGGCCATCCTATTTATTATTATTTGATTGCGGTGTAAACAAATAATACACAATATAGAAATACCTTTATAATTCTTTATTTCCAATACAATAAGACTGGTTGCAGTTGTTTTATTAATGTACTTCCTTTGATCATAATGTTTCTAGCAGTTAAGTATCAATTTACAAAAATCAAATGAATAAACAGAACAGAGGCTAGTCTAGCTAAAAAAGTTACAGCATCACCAGGCTTGGCGTACTCCAAAATGCAAATATACAACACGTATCAACTTCTTGTAAAAGACGGTCTTCCTCCAGCATCATTCTTCCCGCAATAACGAAGACTTAAGAGGAACCGGTTTTATCCCCAAGCTGCAGAACATGAAAGTCTTCCATTGCTCCTGATGAATGATGTTTGTTCCAACCTATAAACAGATATTCTCTTTTGTAAATATACACGCATCCACATTATTATTTTTATTATTACAATAATTATTCATGATTAAAACGGTATTGTTAAAAATGATGTACAGTCATGTGGAAAAAAGTACAAGCACATGTTGATACCACAAATTCGTAGGTCTTTACATCTCAGCCTGATGACCTGTAGGGGTCACACTTTTCCTATTGACTTTAATTGTAAAAATTAGTACACATTTTCATTTCATGTGTCATTATATTAATTTATTATTATGTACACGTTTCATTACGTATTTGTCTAAATATAAAAAATGAAACACTGTTGGTCCTTTTTCACACGACTGTACTAACAGGAAGTTTCAGACATTAATCTCTTACCTGCAAATTTGTCAGTTAAGGCTTCAGGCTCCCACTTCTGAAGATTTCCTTCGCATATCATCTCTAAAAGATAGATACATATATTGAAAGCTTGTCAATGAAGGTCATTGCTGCAAGTCTGTTATAATATTACCAGAAAACGAAACTGCGTCTGAGGCAAGCCCCCTCGTGTTTTGTGGTCAATGAACGCCAAATAATGTATTTTCTGCTATTTGCTTTAAACGTATGACAACGAAAACAAATGTAACGAAATAAAATGAACACACTCGTCATTTGAATTCCGGTGCCTTTGACTGAGTGGCGCTGCAGCGGTTGGAGTCCTGACGCTTCCGCTGGGTCCTAAATCCCGAAATCGCTGCCAAATATCTAAAATATGATTTCCACAAACGTTTATGACTTACCTAAAAGTTTCGTACAAAGCGAGGGGGCGTCCCAAACAATTAATTTTATCTACGTTTGAAATAGGTTATAAAAAGCAAGTGTTTGCGTCGACAGTCATGCAGATTATAAAAACAGTCTACAGAGATGTACGTTTGCTTTGCTATGAAAAAAACACTGCATACAAACATGTGTATATATATGAACGCACATTTATTTAATTAAAGTATTATTAATATTAACTTATCTCTCGTCTGTCAGCAGTGGCGCCGGCCGACCGTTGAAATTTAAAATAACCGCTAACGCAGCTCAATTTTAACCCAGCTGGGTTGTTACAGAAATGACCCTGTCGGTACACGATCCGGGATGCCTGCACGATCCGTCCGCGCATGCGCATAATGACGTAGTAGATAATTCTGTTTAGCGACGACACTGCACGATCTGTTCCACGCTTGAGCACCTTTGTACCGCGACTTTCACTACTGTCCACCTCTGGTCTCATGTCACTTCTGTGTGCACACTATGCGTTGAAATACTCTGTAACGTTTCCCCAGACTTGTTTGTAGTTCTTTCTTCATGTAAGTGCAGATAGTCTAGGCGGAAATGCATATTATGTTCCTTATTGTGTTCTGTAAACACCATTGAAGGGATTATTCCTCATTTAGATTATATAGATAGATATATTAGCCTATATATAGACCCATACTAATACAAAATGAGTCGATTTAAAGTTAACTAATATTAGCAGCTTTTAATAAAAACCGTCTTTGACAATACTACTGACCTCAGATCGAAACACAGCAAGTTAAGTAGGCCTAATGTCATGCAGCAATGAATCGCAAAGGGGAGTATGGAGGAAACTGAAGGTTTGCAGTGACAGACTCTCAAGACTCAGACTTTATTCCACATGTAACCAAAATCGTGTATGTTCATGTAACAACTCCTTTATTATTTTGGATTGGCAACCACGTAAACACATCGTAATGCATAGCGTAAGCTACATTTTAAAACATCAAAATAGACCCGCCATGAACTGTTAAATGAAAAACACAATGTAGCCTACAAAAATATGCCGCCAGTTGTGCCGTCTGGCCGTCAAGTGTTTCATCGCATGCTTGATACCAATAGTGTAGGGAAACCGTGACGTTATTTATTACGTCATTATGCGCATGCGCAGAACGGATCGTGCAGGCATCCCGGATCGTGTACCGACAGACCCAACAAAACGACCCAATATCTCTAACCCAACTATACGCCCTTTTCACAATGACGTCACTTAACTTCCGCCTTTTTGCAAAGCAGTGTATCATAACATCCGTCTTGCAACAAACAAGAAGAAGAAGAACTTCCGTTTTGCCGTCGCGCTGGAATTTAACAACAGTGAGAAAAAAAACTGACAGAACACGTATTCAAGTACTTATCCTAGCACCTTCGCTAACACAAAAAGAAAACAAAACACTTACATTCATAATCAAACAGGTACTGTTCAACGAAGAATTTGTATCCTTTCTCTAGCTTTGATCTTGTCGTTAGCGAAAATTTGTCTGCAAGACGTTGTACATCGTCTAGTCGTATTTGTGGCAGATGTGCAAGCCACTTGGTAAACTCCATTCTTAGCGGAAGTAACTTCTTCTTGAGTTTTACTGGCGGTTGGCAAATCAGCTTATAGGTGCATTACCGCCACCTTATGAACTGGAGTGCTAGCGGAAGTAATGATACACTGCTTCGTGGCAGAACGGAAGATGCGTGACGTCATGTGAAAAGGGCGTATTGGGTTACAAAAATAACCCAACGTTTTTTAGAGTGTAAGGAAAATGTAAAAAATATTTACGAGGGAACTGCATGCCATATAAACATTCAAATCAAACCGCTCTTCAAATACTTGATTGTAGTCTCATAAGATCAACATTGATTTCGCATATTTTATATTTTAATAACTCATAATAACTCATAATTAAAATAAATGATTTGTGACCAACAATCCTAAAATCAATCAAATAAAAATGAATCCTAAAGTTAAAACTCTGTCAAATTTACTGTTGACTGCTTCATCTGTGCTGTTTTGCTTGTGCAAAAACTGAACACATAATTTCCCCTTATTTCATGTTTGCTATAATAATAAAATAAGAACCCCATAATTAATTCATATCCACAATAGCTTATTTATGGGTACATTGTGATTACCAAATGTAGTGTATGTTCACGCTAAGATAGTAGCATACTGCAGGTCATGCATACTACGTAATAATAGTTACACCTTAGTTTTATAATTGAGTATAAATATTTTATATTTATACTCTATTATATATATTTTTAACATTTTTATTCCCAAACTTGGCATATTGTTCCCCTTTACATATGTACTGTAGAGGTACATTATTGTTATAATTAGTTACGCTGTAAATTCTGTTTAATTATGCAGTACATTGCGGGCTGTAATCTAAAGCGTTACCAAGGATTGCTGTTCAAAGCAAGGCAAGCAGCTCACATCCTAAAAGAAGACGTACAATTGTAGTTATATATCAGATACTCTGTAATTAGGTTTTTGTACCGTGAATTATCTGTATATCCCGTGACTTGCGTCACAGGATGGTTCGCGTGAGGTAAACCGTAGGTATAATGAGCACTTCTGTTCATAAACAGAATTATGAATATTTGCTTATGTCAGTGTATTTCAATAAAACGTGCAGAAGGAAATAGCCGGACTCTATTTCATTAGTGTGTCAATGCTGATGAAATCTAATGTAATTGTCTCTTGTGTCTGCCCATTGTACTGTAGACTACTGTCCGTGTCTCCGGGACAGAAGAGGCTTCATGTGACCATCATCTAAACTGCTGTTTGTTTTTTTGCTTCAACTAGTACCATTTTGGAACCTCACTGAGTTTCTCAAACAACTCATTTTCCGCAACTCTGCTCTTTATGGGGACTTACCAGTTGAATCCATTACCAGCAAAAAATGTTGGGATGATCTATTGATAGAAATGCAATATAATATACATAGCTATGCCTTCAGATGTGTATAAAGAGTTTACACAACGTAGCGTTATGTTTTTATTATCTTAGAATGAGCTATTTCTATCTATATACACCGCGGGTCCCCTTGCATGTAATTTGCCATGTTCTGTCAGCCGTCGTAGTGATTCGAAAGGGAGGGGTGGAGTGAACGGTTGGTTGCCATTCGCAACCTTGCCGCTAGGTTTCACTGACTGGACCTTAAGGAAAATCATTTATTTATACAAAGCGTAGCCTATGTTCTTGGCTCTATAGAGATGGATGGCTTGGCAAGAAGTGTTTTTTTGTTTAACATCAATGCTAGATCGTTTTTCTCTTTGTCTCATTATATTGTTGCTTTCTCTGTCCTTGCTTAGTGTGAGCGTGTGCATATACTGTATATTATATATCAGAATAATATAAAGCTTAAGAACAAATAAATATTCCCATGCAAGCATTTCCCTGAGATGTCAGATGTTGGTCACTGAGCAGTAATAGTCCCTATAGTACAAATATACAGCTGCATGTGAAACCACTGACAGATGGGAAGACACAGCTGTTATTCACGAAGGCCAGAGGGTTGATCCCAGAATCTTCCATATCAGACCCGAACATGTCAGATCTCATATCTCTATGCTTATTTAGATAAATTTGAACACTGTGGCATAGAAAACAATCATTTCTTTATTTTAGACCAAAGCTCAAATTTTGTAGGTCATTAATCTTTATTTGCACTATTAAATGCAAGGACAAAGCAGAGAGGCCATATTATTAAACCGAGAGCATTCATTTTAGCCGACAGTGAGCTCCACGAGTATCATGACACTGATCATGTCAACTTTAAAATCATGTTGTCGCTAATAATTTGACCTGCAAGCAGCCTATTTCACAGATATGTAAGCATAAACAAAACTTATATAAGCGGCAGTCTAATTAACGTTGATATGAATAATTACCGTGATTATGTGGACAGCCATCTTTTCATCCTAAAATCTTTTGCGTCACAAATCGCCATGGAGACTGCCGACTGCACAGCCTCTGTGAGAGCGTCCGTCTATCATCTGATCAGAACCGTTGAACTAACCCGAACTAACCCTAACTGAGAAATAAGTAAGCTCCTTATCAGTGCCGGATATAAGCACATACGCCTCCAAGCACATGTGAGCATCTGCTGAATGTCTCGTATACTGTAACTCCCCCAAGCTAACACTATCCAGACACAGGCACATTTGACATGCTTCACATGATGGCTAACTGGCTTTGCATCCACCCATGCAGCATCTTCTGATGTACCGCTAGGGTGATATGTATCCTACACAAAATTCTAATTATGTTATTGAACACCATGATATTACTACATGTCTGAAAAACTATAGTGCATTTCTAAGAAACACAAATAAAACATTGCAAGTTTTATAAGAATTAGGTGTTAGCTATACAGTCCTTTGCTTTTCTTTGTAATATATGCAGCATTTTTCTATTGCTTATTAAGGAGCTTTGTCCTCGCCCACAAAGGTTACAGAAATATTAAATAGTAATATTTAAAATACTGCTTTGAATTGATTAAATTTGTTGTTTGCCTGCGAGTGAGAATTTTTTTATGGGAGTGTACTAGTGTCCGTCTACTTTTCATCACTAATAGCAAGAAACCAGCACAACCCTAGGTTTTTATTTAACACAGTGGCTAAATTAACAAAAAATAAATCGTCAGTGACTTCTGATCCTGTATATCAGCATAGCAGTGATGGATTTATGAACTACTTCACAAATAAAATGGATGATATCAGAGAAAAAATATATAACTATGCAACCAAAGGCTGCATAACTGATCAATCTGTCACGGTTTGCAGACAGAACCCAGACACAGGCAGCAGTTACGGGGTTAACAGAAAATGTTTATTAAAATGTAAAGCAAAAACCCACGATGGGGGAACAAACATGATAACAAAAGACTTGTTAAAAAAAAGGCAAACAAAAACTTCCCACTAGGGGTCAAAACAAGAACAAAAGTAAAAACCTAAACCCACTCTAAGGAACAAGGCAGGGACAAGGCAAGGCAGGGACAAGATCAACTGGACAGGGACGAACACGGTACGAAGAACGAACCGACAAGGGACAAAGAGAAACTGGGGCTACAAATAGGGAACACTAACGAGGGAAGTTAACAAGGGGCAGGTGAGGAGAATCAAACACTAACGGGAAGATTACACGGGGCAGGTGAGGAGAATGAAACACTAATGAGACAATGACGGGGAAACAAGGGGGTGGGGCCAAAGAACGAGACAAGAAGACACGTGGCGCAATGTCATAACAAACCGCCACGTGTCTCCACACAAGACATAACACACACAAGACATGGTACTGTCATGACCCTGTCCACAAAACTAGAAATTTCAAGACAAGGAGTACAGGACCATGACACAATCAAATAACTATAGCTCCCCAAGGAGCAATTGGAATTATTTTCTACCGAAGATCACAAACAGCAGTCTAAAATAATCAGATCATCTAAATCAACAGCATGCATGCTAGACTCTATACCTACAAATCTATTGAAATATATGCTTCCAGAAACTATAGATCCTCTTCTTAGTATTATTAACTCATCTTTGATACTAGGATATGTGCCTAAAGCATATAAGATGGCTGTTATAAGACTCCTTGTCAAAAAAACAACAACTCGACCCTATTTAACTACAGAGCTATATGGAACCTACCTTTCATTTTTAAAGTACTTGAAATGACATCAATGAAGAATTCCAGTCTGGATTTAGAGCACATCACAGTACAGAGCTTTGATCAGAGTTTTTGGCGTCTGACTGTGGCTGTATCTCGTTATTGGTGCTGCTAGATCTTAGTGCTGCATTCGACACCAATGACCACGGCACACTCTTACATAGACTTGAAAATTACGTCAGCATTAATGGAATAGCTTTGAAATGGTTTAAATCTTACCGTTTTCAATTTGTAGCAATAAACAATGAGGTGTCATGCAAATTGCAAGTCTAGTACGGTGTACCACAGGGCTCAGTTTTAGGGCCTCTGCTCTTTGCACTATGCATGCTACCTCTAGGAAATATAATTAAGAGACACGGAGTTAGCTTTCACTGCTACTGTATGCTGTATGTTACTCAACTCTATATTTCCTCGAAGCCTCACGAAACACAGCAGTTCAATAGAATAATGGAATACATAGTCGATAAAAACTGGTTGAGTAGCAACTTTTTATTGCTGAACTCGGACAAAACAGAAGTGTTACTTATTGGACTGCAATCTGCAATATGTAACAACCAAGAATACTGCTTAACCATAAAACCCTCATCGTTAGAAAAGAACCTGGGCATTTTATTAGTAATCTGTCATTTGAAAGCCATGTCGCCAACACCTGTAAAACTGCGTTTTTCCATTTTAAGAATATATCTAAACTATGTCATATGCTGTCACCAACAGATGCAGTGAAGCTAATTCATGCATTCATGACGTCAAGACTAGATTATTGTAACACACAAGTAGTTGTCCTGTAGGCTTATTACAAAAACTCCAGCTAGTTCAAACGCAGCAGCTCGAGTTCTTACACAAACAAAAAAGTATGATCATATTAGCCCGGTTCAATCAACATTGCACTGCTTACCTATTAAGCAAGGCATTAACCTAAAAATCTCATTGATTACCCATAAATCCCTACATGGTTTAGCTCCTCAGTACCTTGAGATTCTCTTGTATTACAGTCCTTCATGTTCACTACACTCTCAGGGCTCCAGTCAGTTGGTAATACCTAGAATTTCAAAATCGAGGGCAGGTTGTAGATCATTTTCCTATCTAGCGCCTAAACTTTGGAATAGTCTTCTTGTTGCATCAAAGAGTGCAGAACAGTACTCTACTCTCAGCTGTCTTTTCTCATTGTTCCGAGGTTACCACAGCGAGCAGGATGCAGTCCATGCCCAGACCTGATGGTAGAGCTGAGAGAGGGAAGCGGCGACCTGACAAGAGCTGAGATGGTAGAGCTGAAAGAGGAAAGCGGCGACCCGACAATTCCTCACAACAAAATCTCAACTGCTATTAGAATATTCATGATAATATTAAACCCTTTATCTACCTTTTTGCTATGTTTATAAAATAGCTGACATCAGCTTTAGAATTTAGAGTTTTTGTATTTATTAATATCACTTTAAATGTAACATTCTGCTTAATTTATGTGTTATTACATAGGAATGTATAGTCTGTATAATATTTGACCTGTGTTTCTCTCTCCTTCATCTTAAATGTGTGCTTCTCTGGGATAACTACGCTGTGTGTGTATTTTGTGTTGAGTTGTGTGTCCGTGTTTAATGCATGTGGGTGTGTATGAACCTGTGTGCGTGTCTGTATTCTGTGTGTGTTCACTTTTGTTTTTGCTTGTATAACTTTAATGTTTTGCTTATAGTCTGTATGTTTCATGTACAGCTGCTTTGTAACTATGAAAATTGTAAAAAGCGTTATATAAATAAAGTTGAGTTGAGTTGATTTGAGTGTCCATACGCTGATAATCTTTACAAAATCGATTTCTATTACCTCCTGTGAATGTGTGAATTTAGAATTACTAACAAAGTGTGTGTAAGTATATATACAATTTTGTTCATATCAACAGTGCAGGGACAGTAGATTTCCTGGCCTTTTTGCAGTCGGCAGGAGTTCCTTTTTCTCCAAAAGAGCCCTGTGTCAGTACCAGCTGGGGTGCAGGATGCTGGAGGTATGCGCCCGAGCTCCAGCTTTTGTTCCCCGCCGCTGATTGATGCCGGCGGCCTTTAACGCACCCAGAAAGAGCAGCGTGAGTCTAACCGGACCTCCACGGAGCGGAAGCCTGACTTGGCAGAAGACACAGTAAGAGGGAAATCAGTGACAACATTTACAGAGGACACCAGCACACCCAACTAAAATTTCCCCTTTAGGACTGGTTTAGAATCAATTCCTGTCAAATTCCAGTAAAGGTTACATTTTCACACCTGGTATATGATGAGTGGAAAATTTGTTGGATTGGTCCATCATGGTGAACACCGTTTACATTCTAAAGAAAGCAACGCATCTGGTCTCATGTCAGCTTAGAAGACCACCTTTTGTCCTTGCCGTAGGAGAGACTCCAAAGGAATAGATCAAATCTGCTTTTTATTAAACCCTCAGGGCTATGGAGGATAATAGTGGCTTTATCTGATTTTCTCTGATGTGCTCTTGCTCATGTAGTGTGATGTTATATTAAAATATGATAGCGCTCCTGATCATGGCTGCAAGGAGTATTCACAGAATCCACCTCATCTAAACAGTTTGGAATGAAAAAAAAAAACTCATGACCTGTGGATGAGTTCACCCTATAATTTGCTTTTTAGCTAATTTCTAGTTCTACTGGACTTAAAATAATATAACCAAGCACTATTTCAAATCAAACCCACTCTATGAAAAGATGGCTGACCAATTTTAAACAAAGGCACATAGTCGGGGAAGGGACAAGCCTGTAAATCTGTGCTTTCATACTGGGGGATTTGGGGGGCTTCAATTCATGGTGCACTTAAATAAAAATCGTCCGTGTATAGACCCACACTGGGACTACCACAAGACTTACATTTTCTAAGCCTCTTTGTGACCACTGTGCTATAGACAGCCTGCCAACCAAATGTTCTTTTAGCTTGCACACTTCATTCCAATGGGCCTACCAAGCTGAAAGCAGACTCGAGATGAGCTGCTGAAATACACATTCATTTATTTTTAGAGTATCTAGTAGTGTTTTATAAATATGTTTAAGAGTATATTCAGATCTATTGATTTTTTGATTAGTCTCCACAAATACCTCCCCAGACGAATATGATATGGAAGACTTACAGTACGAAATAAATCATAGGCTGTTGTGTTTGGTTCACTCAGAGAAAAATAAAATCTCATTTGAATAATGCCAACAAACACCTCAACATAGGAATTTGCAGGTGCAATTGCTCACTGCTCCTGCAGACATTAAGCGACTTTATGAACATCCTGAAAGCGGTTGTCATAGTGATGATGCAAGGTCCGTGCCATCCTTCTCATTCTTCCCCGTGAGTTATTCTGGAGTTCACCTTTAAATTACTTTCATTAGAGCCAGCAATCCTCTAAAGATATCTAATGCCGTATAATTGACAACCCAGGCATGCTTATTTTAGCCACTGACCTGTGTTGATCAGCAAACAAACAGTAGGGAGGAACAAACCTCATGAGCTCGCAGCGGGACATTCGAATGTATCGATTAGTGCTTGTTGCTATGGAGTTGGTGTATATAGAGGCGAAGACTCCCTGTGGTTTATGACCGAGGCATGTCTGCGATCATTTAGTGCCGTAAAGGTCTTCTGGACTGTTCATAATGGTGCACTTAGATCTCTCTCTAAACAAAAAGTGCAAATATGTATTCGCAGAACCATGTGCATATGTTTTCCTGTATGACATTTATGGTTCAGGGGCAACATTACAGAAGAATCACAACTGTTTAGTAGCCGTGTCAGTTTCAGTTAGACACAGGGTTTTGAGAATCTGTGTAGGATCATTCAGAGGTGCTAACTGTATGTTGAGAACAATGCAATGAATTTTTCCAAGTTACTGCATAACCTATTTTGGTTGGAAGAATGAATAAATGTATATGTCCAAATGGACTGAAGAGAACAAATAACCTTCTAAGGAATGCATTGACCTGGACCATCTGCCGTCTTCTCCAAAGTGGATGTCTCCGGTCTGGCAGAGAGAGACAGAGTATTCCACTGAAATATTACAATCCATAAGAGAGAGACGCTGACATATTTTAAAAACTCTGGAAATGAGTTTGGAAGCATCCGTTGACTATAATTTGTCTTGCAATTAATTGAAAGGTGCAGTCAATTTCTAACACGCGATTTTGTGTAGTCTATAAGTTAAACATGTTATTCTTTTATTGAGCACACACATATAGTAGAACCAAATGCATTGGCTACTCGGGCTGTAAGTGAAATCTATTACTGATTTACAAGACCTGATAATGATCTTTTATTACTGTAGTCACAATAGAGGGAAGGACTTTTGTGTGTTTTGAGGAACAGATAAAATGTCATGACAGTGCGTCATTGTGTAGGTGGAATGCATCAAGAAGGAACCAAGAATCAAGCTTGTGAAAACAGTTAGCCATGCTGTTGCATGCTGCACCCTTTGAACTGTTTTGTCATTTACTAAAGCACATTAACTCCTGTGTCATCATCAATGACAGTTAATATTTTGAATGACAAGGTTGCAGCTTTTTTGGTCTTAAATTCACAATGACACAAGGATTTGATTCACTACATCTCAAAGATTATTATTGTTTCATTGAAGTTTAGTGATATTTTATATCTTGTAACTCAATTATTGTGTTGCATTATTATCGACATTTTTGGATAGTTCACCCAAAAAATATATTTTTTTGTCACAGATTGCTCGAAACCCTGTATACATTTCTTTGTTTTGATAAACACAACGAAAGATATTTGGAAGAATGTCAGTAACCAAATAGATCTCATCCCTCTTTGACTCCTATTTAATTTACATTTATTTATTTTCCCTACTATCGCAGTAAATGGGGGATGAGATCTGTTTGGTTACTGACATTCTTCCAAATTTATTCTTTTGTGTTTAGCAGAACAAAGAAATGTATACAGGTTTGGAACAATCCGAGGGTGAGCAAATGAGAATTTACATTTTTGGGTGAACTATCCCTTTAACAAATTTATTGACATAAATGTATTATCTGTCTTTCCTATTCCTTTTCATTAGGACTGCCACATGTATTGTGTTTGCAAAAAAGTGAATGCGTTCTGTCTTTTTGCTGCTCATCTGCTTTCTCTCTTACTCTTGGTACAACTTCCTCTGGAGAGAGAATTTGTTCCTGTCCTTGTGTTATTGACACTCTCCAGGTGGTCCAGTTTTTCAGTCATACTGTAAACAACCTAACAGTTGTACAAATATAAGTATGTTTCTTTTTTGTAAACATCTGATATTTGCATTTATGTCATGGTATCTGCTTAAAATATGAAGTGAAAGCATCTTTAATAGCCTTTGTGCTTTGTGTGTGCAGACAGTCACAGAACTGCTAGCAGAGACAGGCCTAGTTCCTGTTCTCTGTCTCCTAATACTCCATCTGTTTCCTCAGGCCAGACAATGTTTCTCCTACAGTCACATTCACATCTCCTTTCCCTGCCCACTACCTCAACTTTTGAAGTAACACCAAAACACTCTCTGCTAGAGCATACAGCAGTTTCTGTGCTTTTTTAAAGTTGTAGTCCTGACTTAGGGTTAAAGAAAGTACACCCCAACCTAGCTAGCTTCTGTACAATTTCACACTGTATGCACGCTTTTTTCTTTGTACTATATTTAAGACTGCAGTATGTGTGAACAGTGTATCACTCAAACCATTTGTTTTGCAGCAAAACGTCTTGTTATTCAGAAAAACGTCTTGTTATTCAGAGTCCCAAATCAAGTATGTCTTTCATAATTAGTTTATTCTGTGTAAAGCCAGCAGATATCTTGGCTAAGATTAAAAGGTTTGGTACATAAGAGTGCAAATACAGAAAACAAAGTATTCTCTATTGGGAAGGTTTAAAGTTTCTGTAAAAGCAGGGGGAGTAGATATTTGTCATGGAACAGGCTGCTTGAGGATGTTGCTTTAGCATGTGCTCTTAATAAAACTGTGAGGATGGTACTCTCATATCATCTGATGACAAGTACTAAATTCAGGAATGCCAAGGAGCATAACCGGTTAACATTTTGTCTCGTTGTACGTTTGTGCTTTCTCACACTCTTTTAGCTGGACGCCATTCATTGCCACCAGTGGCTTGTAAAGACATATGCATTTTAGGAAACATACAACATATCAGCTTGTTGTTAAATCGTTACTTACAAATATACGCACAAAACTTATCCCTAATCAGTCATGTTGCACTTTCGTAGTGCGTAATGAACGGATGGAAGATGCGTGTCCAAGAAGTGATTTAAAAGTAACAAATAGATTCACAATGTGAGTCCACTTTACCCCCTGCAAAACACATACTCGGTGTAACTCGTCCAGATTTTGTCCTCGCTGGGGTCGTTGCTCGCGTACGCGCAGGTGCCCGTGGAGCTGCAAGCGACCATGTGGAAGCCCACCTCCACCAGCCTGTCAAAGGCTTGCTCCAGGAAATTATATTTCAGGTAATACCGAGATGTGTACCTCTCCGGGGGTCTGTCGGGGTCTCTGCTCTCGTTCAGAGTATCCCCGAAAACTTCTTTAGCAAGAGACGTTTTGCCGCACACGGTGATCCTCGCCACCCGTCGAAATTTTGCATCCTGTTGGATGTCTCGTCCTATGGTGTAGGACCCCCTGTACCCGATGGTTATGTAGCCAGTTTTTCTCACGTCCAGTAACGGAGAGCGAGGGCCAGGACTGGTGATGCTGGTGCCGGCGAGCGCGCCGGAGAGCGCAGCCTCCTCCGGGTCACTCTGGCACACCTCCTCGCTGACGGAGTTCTCCTTACTGACCGCAGGTCTCAGGCGTCTCGCCAGCTCCTGAAGTTGGAAGAATTCTGCCTCCTTTAGTAGGCTCGCCTTCTCTTTGAAGTAATCGGGCAACACCAGAGTCTGGTCCCGCAAGTAATCCAAAACATATCTGAACAGAAAGCCGTCCCTGTCCAAAAAGAAGCGCCCTTTGCTGTCCGTCGTAAGTTCCGTGGGCTTTTTCTGACCGAACATGGTCCAGAGTAAAGAATTGGGCACGGAGAGTAAAGTTGAATGTCGCGTAACGTAAACTTGCCCTCCTACATTGAGCTCGATGATTTCGGGGAATGTGTCCGAGGATCCGCGACTCTTGTCCATCTTTGCACAGCTGCGCGAAACCTTCGGCGCAATCGCTGAACTGAAGATGAGTGCAAAGAAATATTTCAGGTTTGTTTATGTAGGCAAAACAGAGTTACGTAGGAGGAGGAATCTGACGGCTGTTAACTCTTTACTACCACAGCGTTATAAAGTGAAACTCTGAAACACTCTGATTTGGTTACGAAGTGATGATCTGAGTGGTAAAAAGAATATTTTTGCATATTTTTTTTAGCAAATGTCATTGCTACTATGGCCACTGGATAAAAGTTTAGCTTAGATATTCCTGCATTGTGAAAATGAATAGATTGGCAAGTTTGTGTGTCATAAGCGTGAGAATGTTCCACAGAGCATTGTACATTCTTGAAAGCAAAGAAAATCTTTTGTACAGAGGTAACATGGTCAATGTCATAAAATAACCACAATTGACCTGCATCAAAGAGCAGGATTTAGGAATTTATACATTTCTTTTTAAATATCTTTTAAACTTTCTTTTTAGTACTGAAGTAGATTTTTTTGTAACATGACCTTGATCTAGGTACCAGTCAAACATTAGATGCAGACCTCATGACAACAGCCCTACAACAAGCCTTGGTCTCCCTTGTTCTTCATTGGCCAAATGACATTTCAGGAGTGCCGATATTGAATGTGTCTGCACTGCATGTTTCACTGTTTGAATCCTGCTTGTCTGCCCTTGTGATATTTTAGATCACAGTATGAGGTATGAAAGCCGAGCTGGAAGGGTTTGATTGGAGAAAGGTGTAGGCCTACCATTCTAACAGTGTGTTTTCTTTTGCTCCATGACAGCTGGAAACAGGGTATCTCGCCCAGTGAAAGTGATGTGAGAAATGGAAAACTCTTGAGCTGGAGTGAATACTTTGAGCAGGAAATATGGTGTCACTTTGCTCAATACAACAAAATATGCAGTAGTTGTGTGATAAAATTTTTTTATGAAGCAGACAAGCACAAAGCTGAACTTTGTGGTACATGTATTAGTTAAGGTAAATGTAAATATGTTTGTTTGTTTGTTAATTTATTTGTTTGAGTAGACCGAGTGTAACAACACTAACTCAAACAATCATGTGAGTTTGGTTTTTTTTTTGTTTTCAGCAATCATCATTTTACAAAAATGATCAAATTCAAGTAAATTCTAAATTTCCTTTCTTAAAATGTAAATATTTGTCCCATAATTTACTTAAAACAAAACAATAATTTCAAATTCCATACATAAAAAACATGAAAACGAAACAATTTAGACCTTTAGACCTTTTAATTTGAATTAGCTTTACAATCTATAGAGAAATAAAAATCATGACATATATAGTGTACATCCTTCAATATAAAATGTATTTTGGAAATAATTCACAAAGCCTTGCTTATATGAACACTTTTTTTTCATTTTCCAGAAATTAATGCAGGTTGTTCAAAGAATTTGCATGCATTTCCATAAAAGACTCACTACATTCATTATACGTCACCCTATTGCCCAACTGTACACCATAGAGTTATCTTCCTGTTTCCTTGTCCTGTGTTATGATTCATTTTAGAAATACATTTGCAATACTTGCAAAGTCTTTATTCTGTTTATATTATTAGTTATCCTGAGGCTAGGACAAACAACCGTAAGAAACCCCACTGTGCCACAAGGTAGTGTATTGTTCCACATTTTTGGAGGAGGCAGATAATATTTTTTTTACTTTTAATTAATTAATTACTAAAATGAGAGCGTTAATAAAGCTGTTTTAGGCAAAAGTAGGCCTGATAGGTGAGTATAATACTAAATGCAGGACAGGAGTGCCTTTAGCGACATCTGGCAGCCAAAAAAGGTAAAAAATAATTCACTGGACCAGACGTTTAAACTATGCAGAGGTACACGTGGAAGACCTGAAGACCTTGGTAATGATCTTTGTCAGTAACAGACTTTAAAATATTTTATCAAATTACATTTTTAATAATAACAGCACGATAATTTCCAGTCAAGTGCATATCTGCAACTGTATATTTGTTAACTGCTCTATGTGCACAATTGTTTTGTTTGTTTCTCAGCTACTGCACACCCAATCGACCCAGCAGAGGGAGCTGCCATACCATACTATTTAAAATAATAAATATAATTAATAAAAATACATATATATCATTTAATAATAATAATAAAGTGCTTTTATTTCATAATTTTTATGGCGGATGTGAACTTTACTCCAATTCTCCATTCCTATTACTTTAACTGCAGGGTTGACTTTAACTTTGTAAGTTACAAAAACACCAACAACGTTTTCAATTATAAATGTTTACAAATGTACAATCGTATAAAGCCTGCTCACAAAAGTCACAGATTTGAGGAATTCAGTAGATTTGCCGGTCAGTCTTTTCCCTATGAGCTAAACATTTTATAATGCAAGATGCTATCTAGAGGATGGTTTACACATCATTGACTTCTAAACAACCCTTTTCACAAATTTCCCAGAAGGCCTATTCAGTGTGCTGGAGTGTGGGAATAGTCCTCCATCATAAGACCACTGAGACACACTTATGACTGTGGCAGATGGGAAACCACTTTCTTTTTCATATTTATGAAGCGTTTCCTTAATCTCCTTTTGCTTTAGATTTTAGGCATGACTGAAAATATAGAAATTCTGAATATTTTGCAGGTTGCTCATTAACAAAACAATTAAAAACTGAGATGTTTCAAGCAAATGAGCAATCAAAGAACGTCTCAAAGATCCCATAAGAATGCAAAGTGATCCGTTCAAAATCAATTAACATGTGCTGTCTGGCATAGGTTACTTATACATGTCATGTCATGACATGTCTAGTATTTATACTATCTTCTCCATTTTCATTTTCTGCCAGTTTTTTGAAAAATATCTAGTGAGTGATTTTGTTTGACAGTTTCATGGATCACGCAAAAGCAAACAAAACGGTACAAGTTCACCCCTTGTGGCTAACGTGATAAATTGTAGAATAAATGTCTATACTGTATCTAATCCCTTTAATTTGTGTTCTTGACAGGCTTTCTATTACCAAAATGCAAACACATCGTTGTTCACTTGCATAGCTCCTTCGATTCAGATTCTGAAGTTCTAATAACCACTGACGCTAGCCTTCATCTGAGATGTGCATGATCTCACCTGAGACCAACCCAGTAGTGGTGTCATTTCATGAAGCACGTTATCGGGGCATCTTTGTGTAATTTGCCGTATTGATCTCATGTCACACTGTCTATTAGTAAATGTCGAGCACTGTTGGGAGAATCAGATAATTGGCCATCAGCATAGGTTTATTACAGGGATATTTTTGTTCACTAGATGGTGTCCGGTAAAGTAGATTGTGCTGGCTGCACTTATATCGGTTACACTATTGGAATGGGAAAAAAAGATGTTCAGTAAGCCAGAAATAATAAAAGGTAAGTTGCTTTAGTGGAACATTACTTATGATTAAATCATCTTGAGCTTGATGACTATGTTTTAAATTGTAATAGTCATAAGTTTAACAGGTTAAACTGATAGTCAGATCTTTTGACAGAATTATGAATGTATGGATTTCCAATCTAATAAAATTGACACTTTTTTTAAGTAGCTAAGTCTACCTTATATTTTGAGACTCATACAGTAATTGGAGCAATTCATCAAATGTGCTGCAAATGTCCTGCACCGTTTGCTAATTGGTTTAATTTCTCCTCATCTCATTTGTTCTGTACAGACTGACAGTCTCATTTGTAAACATAATGATAAGTCAATGAATTACCTTCTACTACATTCATCTAATGGTGTATTTAGTCAGAATGGTGTTCGAGATGAAAAAGTGTTCAGAGCAAAGCTGACTGAAAAGAGGCCGGAATCGCCAGATTTAATATCCTTAACACAATGACAAGTAGACTAAAGCGTTTTTAATTTCTATTCAATTATCTGACACTTGCCATTAGACTTTATATGATATACAATATTAAACATTATTTACAGAATGCTCGCTGTTTGTCAGCAGCGTATTGAGAGCAACAATGCAGCCAGCCCCCGATGTCCAAACCGTCTATCAAACCCTTTTGTCAGGTGACACATTGGACTGTGGGCTGAATTTTAATGTTAATCTTTGCCCTGATATTACCAACATGTCAAGTCTTTTTTTCCCGCTCGTCACGGTTTGTTTTCTCAGTCAAACCCTTGTCATTTAAATGCAAAAATCCCATAAATGTGTTTGTGAATTTCCTGTCTATAGCGTTGTCATGCATAAGCAATCACTTGATGGTGTGTTTTTTGTTTTTCAGCGTTTAAAGGGATAGTTCACCCAAAAATGAAAATTCTGTTACCATTTACTCACCCTCAATTTCTTCCAAACCTGTATCAATTTCTTTGTTCTGATGAACACAAAAATGATATTTGTAAGAATGTTAGGAATTTTCAGTTCTGAGACATCATTGACTACCATAGTAGAAAAAATGATTGTAATTTTTTTTTGTTCTGTTGAACACAAAATGTATTCTATTCTATTCTATTCTATTCTATTCTATTCTATTCTATTCTATTCTATTCTATTCTATTCTGGGAGCTCACAACCATAAAATGCAAAGAAGGGCTCAGCTGGACTGATTTTACTGCCACTATAGAAATATGTTCTCCACGCCAGTGGTTGTATAAAATGTCAGCCTTATTTTCTGTCCCCATAAACCAGAGGGCAGCATTGATCAGCAGTACATGTTTGTCAAATCAAACCTCCTTTCGAGGATGGATTCAAAGATTCAGGCAATAGAGAAAAAAAGTTCTCTAAACCCTTTTTGAATTATGAGTCCCTCAGTCCTGTTGTTCAGTCTCTGACAATAAATTCAGCCTTTCAGTTGCCGGCTTGAAATCATATTGACCTCTAACCTTTGAGAAAAGAGCCTTTTCCCCTGATGTCTGCCATTTTGAGGTGCCTGTTAATTTCAGCACAGAGCTTCTCAGTCAGAATGGGGCAGAATGCAGTTCTGCTGTGTGTTACTGGAGACATATGAAAGTCTAATCAGTCTTGACATTTCCAGTTCTTTATCTGTCTTTCCTGCATCTCTTCTATCTGTCTGCTGCTTTGGCGTGGGGGTAAATGAGTTCTCATTAAATCAATAGGGTGTGTGTTTGTTTTTTCGTTGGATGGGTAAAGTTATATATGTTTTGAAGCTTGCTGCTCCTATGCTCAGGTTTTATTTTAGCATTAGGCTGAAGGTGGATTGAGAATTTACCACACCTGTTTAACAAATGTATTAGACCCCCATCAACCAAAATGAGGTTTGTGCAACAGCTGCCCTAAACTAACAGTATTACCAAAATATATTTTTATGTTTTTGTGGTTAATCCACTATGTATAAGCTATATAGTCACAGTAGAATTTCTAGTGCTAAATATGATTATGAGTATTCAAATTTACTGTTTTACAAGAAAGGCAGAAAAAATAATAAAGCACCTTATTTTTTTCATATGCCCAATTACGCCAGTAACAACAGAGACTTTGGAAAAGTAGCTATATAAAACATGTTATCTAGGTCAATGAAGGCCATACAAAATATTTGTACAAAGTTTTTTAGTTATTATGTGTGAAAGACACAGTTTTTGACAGATTCCTATTTATGTTTTACCTTTATTAGGAGATGTAGTCTAATACATTTGTTAATCACTATGCACTATTGTATGTCACTATGCAACCCAAAAAGAATAGTACTTTTCTGTTAACTGAGATCACAGAATATTGTAATTATTCAGAAAGGTTTATAATCTCAATAATCAGTGCATTCTGAGGTACACTCTTAAAAATAAAGGTGCTTAAAAGGTTCTTCACAGCGATGCCATAGAAAAACCATTTTTGGTTCCACGAAGAACCATTCAGTCAAAGGTTCTTTAAAGAACCATCTCTTTCTTACTTTTTATAATCTGAAGAACCTTTTTTTGCCACAAAGAACCTTTTGTGAAAGATGTTCAGATGTTAAAGGTTCTTTATGGAACCAAAAGGTTCTTCTATGGCATCGAAGAACCTTTTGAAGCACATTTTTTATAGGGTGTCCGACAAAAGCACTACATATTAAATGGAATGATAACATAAAAATATCAGTTTAAATACATTACGTGTACCTATACTGTACTTACAGTGTACTTACCTCAGAAAGTACTGGGTAGTATAAGGTAACATGGTATGGTAAGTTTAGGTTTAGGGGTAGGTTCAGGGTTAGTACCTAGTTATTACCCAGTTATTATATTTACTGTAATAAGTACAGAGTATGTACCTGGAAAACAGGACTGTAAAATAAAGTGCTACCGAATTTAGATTTTTTTGTCTACTTGTAGTTTGGCACACATCAATTTCTTGAAATGGTTTAAAATCTTCAAAATTGTCATAAATTCAACAATCTTTCACTCACATTTTTTCAAATTCACAAGTCAGCAGGGAGCTGAGAATAGCCTTTTTCCTGATGCTTGGCATACATGGATTTGTCCGTTTTAGCATCCACTATGTGCACTATGTGACCATATAAAGACATATGTCATTTTATAATGAATATAACAGTATGATTACAATTTACATGGCGCTAATATATACATCTTCTGACACACATTTGCAATAATAAGTGAAAACTATTAATATACTATAAATGTCCTGTTTTAACTGTTTGCTTATGTACTTTCTTCTAAAATGTATTTTCTGTAAAGCTTCTGTAAAATGCTCTATAAATATTGTTGAATCGAATTGAAAAGTAACAGTATCAAAACAATTATAAAGCAAATGTGATATGATCTGTTTTCAGAAAATGTCTTGAATTATACTGAAATCTTATGTGTTAAGACTTATGCTCAAAGAAAAAAGATAATATTTCAATGTTAATGTTATATAGGTCTAAATAAAACAAAGCAAAAGTACAGATCAATGAGACGATGAATTGCAGTTCTGGTTTGAGGACAGATGACAAGAAATTCATTCTCTTTCATCATTTCTTTAAGATTTTTGGTTGTTTTCCTGGAGTACATGATAGGTGGCATTTTCATACATTCTCTCCGCTTTCTCTCACTGTGAGATTTAGTCACACAACATTAGCTCCCATCATTCTCCTGAGCGTTTTGGCATTTAAGAGCCTAAACAGCAGACGTGAAACTGTGATTAAAATATCAACACAGAAAACAGCAGAATAAATATGTAGTTTGTTCAATGCTATATCTTAACCTCAGTAACTGAATGCGTGAAAGCATTATGACTCTTGACAGGTGATATACTGTATCTTATCCTAATATAACACTAAATGTTCTTCTGTCTCTCCTTTAAATCATGCATAATTAAAATTAGACTGGCGACAATGCCTGCTGAAAGTTGTTGAAACCTGTTTTATTAAGCTTTATTTGAAACATGTTTTTCATATTCTAAACACTGCATAAGGATCAATACTTAAGTAGTTGATCAAACCCTTTAAACTGTTTGACCTTTAACATGTTTGCGCTGTTCGAACTCTCACCTCTCTCTCTCTCTCTTTTCTCTGCTTTCTTTAACCATGGTCACTGACTGTCTTTTTTCCTTGGACAATCTTAATGGTTGGGCCGTTCACCTTCTCTCAGGGTTACATCTGCACTGCTTCTCTTTTCAATCGGTGCTAATGGATCCGCTGGCTTGAGCACAGCTCAGTAAAAACCTCTACACACATACACACACCAAGATGCTTCCTCTGCCCTGTGAGAGTGGGCTAGTATGCCAATGAAGGGAAATAACCCTTAGGATGTTCTCTTTAAAGCATCATACCTCAATGCATCATTTCCATTATAAGTTTGAAGATTTTGAATGTTGAGTTTTGAGGCGCAGTAACATGTTTTGTATTAGGGTTACCTTGCTGACAACAGCATGGTGTTTTGGATGTTGGTTCTTAAAATGGGATGCTGGTGTTCATCCATCAAGCTTTTCAACTAGGTTGACCTACTTGGTCAATAAGGTTAACCAGCTTTACCAGTTGCTGTGCTGTAACCAATATAAACCAGCCCGAAATATCATTTTGTACTCATGAATTGAGTACACTGTAAAAAATATACTTGTAAAAAGTTGGGGCGCCAGAAAAAAACTTAAAATAGTATTTGTTTTATGTTTTACATGTTATTTTACACACTATTTTATTTTACTGATAATATTAATAAATTAAGATACATTTTCTTGCGAAGAAAAATGACCTAAAATATTTAGTCCTGTTTTCTGAAATAAAAAATCTCTAGGGTGTCTTATGTCTTTTTGCTTCTTAAGCTAATACGTCTTATTTTAAGAATTTGATACTGGAAAACAAAACCAACATACCAGGAAATCCATTTTTGTGTTCTTCATTGGTAAGAGTTTGTAGTATGCAGACAGCACAAAAGCTTGTTGGTCACGTTTGAATAGAATATGGCCCTACAGCCCACCACTTTTCTTTTCAGTGATATTCTACAGTGTGTTGAATAAGCAGCACATGGTCACTGCTTGTTGCCTTTAGGGGCTCTCTTTGTGTTTTCTAGCGTAGCAATCTCAGAAGAGAAGGCCAAAAGCTAAACTATTGAATTAAGATGTGTATATGAGTAGGAGTGTGTGTATATATGAACAAAAGGCGGTACAAACCCTCGCAGGACTTGTTGGGGTGAAAGAGAATTTCAGTCGTGAAGATTTAAATCCATTTAAAGTTAGCAGACAGGCAAAACATAAGATGAATGTTCTGTACAATTATGCTGTGAGAGGTATCAATCAATCTACACAGCAGCACTTCTTTCAATTTCAATTATGACAACCTGGATGTTATGTAACATAAAAAAATGTAAAAGTTAGCTTTCCTGTGGCTCAGTGGTTAGAGCATGGCACTAGCAATGCCAAGGTCATGGGTTTGATCCCAGGGGATTGCACATAGATACAACTGTGTAGTACAATGCAATGTTGGATAAAAGTGTTGGCCAAATGCATAAAATTGAAAATGTAAACAAATATATAACTGATTCTATTAAAGTCCATAGCTTGGACAGTTTTTACCAGACCCAATAATGGCCATATGTTTGACATGCACAAGATATGATTTTGTAGATTGTTTTAAATGACTTGGCATGCAACAAGATACATGATTGGTTGGCATCTAATAGAACGTGGCACTTCAGTGTAATTTATAAAGAGTTAAACGAGTACAGGCCTTTGATAAATCCGCCTCATTCAGCTACTAAATAGCTCTTATTGATTTGGTGTCAGATTTTGTCGCTCTGAGGCTGTACAGCTATGTATTGTGGAATTGCTCCTGTCTCGTTCCTCGGTCATGTTCTACTGGGACTGTGTTGCCTGTGTGTCTCACACACTGCAATTATTGGCTTTGCTAAAGGGGATGAGATAAAGGCCCGCTCGTCTAATCTAGAGCCACTGAGACGTATTGAGAAAGGTTCAGCCAGTGAGCTGTGTGTGCGTGTGCCATTTTTAGTCTCTCTAACTATCCCTTTCTATCTTTCTTAGTCTGTATTTTTCCTAACCCTTTATCCTTTCGTTTATACTCCCTGTTTCTTTCTTTGTTTTACCTCCCCCCACCCCACCCCCTTCTCGCTTGTTGGCTGCCTCCATTTTTCAATTAGATGTCCAGCAATTACATTATAGAGGCCATCACTTAAGGAACACATAAATAGTCCTGAGTCGCCCTGCTGGCTGAGAGTAAAATCAAGAGATGAGATAATACACTTTTACGTCAGACAGAAAGAGAGAGGGAGGGATGGAGAGGGAGAGAAGGAAAAGAGAGAGAATGAATCGGCTATGTAAATGTTTTAATCATCACTCTGTGCACTAAAAATGTTAGAATAAAAGTGTCTGTTAAATGAATGAATGTGGCAACAGACCTTTCGAAGGGTAGATGCTGTATTCAATTTGATACACAGAAAAATGTAGCCTTGGGTTATAGACACGGTGTGTTTCCACTAACAGTCCATGTAATTCTTAATGCTAAAAGGTGCAGTTTTATTTACAGTAAATCGTACCAGTTAGCACAATTATAGGATTTTCCTTGTGAGGTTACATAAACGAAATTACATATTGAATAATTAAAATGTCTGCATAAACATAAATAAAGGAAAACCTTTCATCCAAAGACAAAACAACTTAAGTGGAGTACTCAAGATTGCTGGAATCATTTCTCATCACTTCGGAAGGTGAAGAAGCAGCTGGACAGCAAAGAGTTCTATAAAAAAATTCCTGTAATTTTTTTCTGGCACCCCAGCTGCTATAATATTATCATACTTTTTTTGTAAAGTAAAATTACATGTATGTACAGTATTTTGCACCAAACATTTTTTCCGCATTTCAAAAACGTGAAAATTCTGTCCAATGAAACGGTAAAATTCCGTAAAATTACTTTTTTGTGGATTTAGTTTCAAAACCCCAATAACCTAAAATGGACGGCTTTATGTCTTTTCCTCAGTCTTTACATTTGTGTAAAATTACATTTATGCTGACTAAGTGTTTCATATACTCTATGTTTCATATACTCCAAGAAATCATTTGACAGTAAAAATGATCTTATTGTGTATTGCTTAAGGGCTTGTGAAAGAGAGTCTGGTTTTAATTGTTGGTGTTTAAGCCACGTATGACAATGCCTTGGAAGAATCTCAGAGAACTGCTCAGAACACTTACTGAACATGACTGATGGAGGAAGTGTAAGTCAATAAAGTAATCCCTGAGGAGTAATAGACTTTAATGCCTGTATTCCTCCTCTGGGTCCTTTATATTCATAGCCATTCTTTCAGATATTGATCCTTCAAAACAATCTCACACATGCTTCTGCTCTGTGGACATCAACCTGTTAGAGACAATTGACTGAGAATACTAGAAAGCTGATGATCGAGACACTAAAAGATAACCCAAATATTTATTGTATTGGTGCGGTATATTGCAAACACAACAAAGAACAGATGCCTCTTTCCTGCTGACAGACAGACAGACAGTCTGAGACTGACGTGCCCTCAGGGTAGGGTGCTCCAGTAACCCTGTGTCTCAAACAGGGATTCCTTTCACCACATATGACTGTGCTGTCTGAAATGAAATAGACAGCAAGAGAGTGCGATAGTGGGTGGTTTGGTCTCAGAAAGAGGATGTGCTCAAATAAAATAGAAAACAGAATATTTTAACAATTCAGAAAATATTTACAGTAACAATCACAATATATAAATGAATGCATATTAGTTCACCCAAAAGTGAAAACATTATTTATTCAACCTCATGTTGGTTGGATTCTGTATACTCACTCTCAATCTGGATTCTATATTAATTGCTTGTGTTCCTTGAAAAATTGGGTTTGAAAGAATGACAGAACAAAATTTATCGACAGAATAAAGTTTATTCCTTTCACATACAGGATTTCACCTTATATTTGTTATACGCTTATACCTAAGCTTTTCAAAGTGAAGCATCTTTTGATATTCCACTGCCTCTGTAGTCTCTTATCTTTCCCATTACATTATACCTACCGTCTTCTGGTCAGGCCTTAAACTATGTTTCCCAGCATCCCCAATTATTCACCCAGGTTTAATGAGAGACAATCTAATTACACCTGCCTCCTTCTACAGAGAGATGATTCCTTGACAGATACATGAAGACTCTGCCATTAAAGAGAGGTACAGCTGAGGCTGCAGAAGAGGTGTGGCTTGTAGCCACTTAACTAAAAAGAGAAATGAAAGAACTCTGCAAAAAGGAAAAATGCATTATTGTAAGGTGTGTAAAGGTCTGTGCTATTAAAGGTTTTTGTTTTAGGATTTTCTTTCATGCTTTTTTAATCACCAGTTATAGAAATACTACTTAGAATAAACAGAGTAAAAGACTGTGTAAAGCTTCTGTTTAGATGCCATTTGTGATGTACAACACTGGGAAAGAATTTATACAAATAAATAATGATGTGTGTGAATACAAACGTTCATCTCAAAAGCCAGCAAGCCTCCGTCAGGCTACACTCGCCGTTCTTGTTGTAAATTTGATCGATTGGACCATGAGAGGACAAATGTCCCTCACTTAGGCTGATTGAATTAGATGAACCATATTTCAGCTCAGATTCCTGAACCTCAAGCATTTCATTACTGGTCTGAGGGGAGACATGATCTCCAAGACTACCTACATATGAAAGCTTGTGATTTGAAAACGAATATTTCGGACGTCATTCATATATTACAATGGCGTTTAACACAGAAAGACTTGCAAATTTAGTTGGCCATGTACATCTGGAGAGAACTCATTGCTAACTTTTTGAGGTATTTGAATTGTATTCTTTGTGAGCGAACAGGCGTTGAGATATTTCCAGACACTACCGTCGCTGCCGGCAAACACCATCTGATTTGAAAGGATAAAAATGGCTCGTCTTTTGGCAACGCTAGAGTCCCACCCCCCCATTGCAGTGATTATTAATCACCGCAAGTGCTCTTTGCTGTTCTTTTGTGAATGGGATCGTTGGCATAACCAGCCTCTGAGATGTAATGGGATTAAATTTTGGACAGCAAGGACAAGATGGAGGACAAACTTGGGTGGGGCAAAAACAGCGTCATCGTCCAGCCCCAGGACACTGACGCAGTGGAAGGAAAAGACGCATAAAAGACCCAGCCCAACCCCCCGCTTGTACTTCTTTCCTCTTTATTCACCGGACGACTCCTGCCCCGCCCTGTAGGACCAGCAAAGCACTTAGCGTAATGTGAATAACGTACTGGCTATTTTTAGCATACCGTCTTTTACCATTGACATTGGAAGTTGAAGAGAGTTAACGTTATAAATTGTCACGTTTTCAGACATGTGTTATTTTTCATAACTACCAGCGGGCCCAACAGCAGTCTGACGACTAAAGTGAATGTGTTTCGCATTATGAAATAGCCTTAGATCAAACGTGTTTGTCGAGCATAGAGCAGAAAGACTCACTTTGCCATGTTTTTAGCCATTTTTAAACAACTGTGTATTAGCCGTATAGGGAAAATATAACCACACATTACTCGGCAGAGAATTACGTGGTAATAATAAACAACTACGAACTCTTAAACAATACAATTTATTATATTTGAATAATCCTGTGTTTAATCTGTTTTAGGCCACAATTAATAAATAAATATAGATTCATATTGCTGGTTCCAACCAAGCCAAATAAATATATTAGCACAGTAAAGTGACACTTTACATCTATTGGACAGTTATATACATTGGAATATAAACACACACACTACACAAAATTCAGTTTTGTTAAAGCCAACAAAATAACACAGCAACTGGCTCACCCTGGAACGAGGTACAATGACTTTTTAAGATATATATACTGTATATATATATATATATATATATATGACTTTGCAAAACACAGAAATAACACAGCTCACACCCCGGAGGTTTTACACGTGGTAAATCGTTTGCAGCTACATTCATGTTCAAGTACAACAACGTGACGAACTGTATTTGCATATGTCCAATCACCTCCATATACTGTAATCAATGTAGCTAGTTAAGGCGTATATTTTCTCCATGTTCCTTGTTTTCCCGTTCATCTTAATATTGCACTATAAATATGAAAATTTCCACGTGTGTCACAGTTAAAGGTATTTTGTAGATGGGAAGCACATCACTTGTTATATTGACTTATTTATGAAACAGCTTATAATTGTTGAGCTTCATTTGATTTCTATGACAGTACTACAAGATAATCTGCACTAATATCTACCATGGGATTCTGACATACATAATGGCATAACACATGAATGTACACCTATTATTTATTTAATATCTATAATCGCATATATTGTAGTCATTGTTATATTTTTTATCTGGACTGAACTGTATCCAGGTTGAAAAAAATGATTATTAATTGTTATCTGGCTCTTATCACAGCATCTAAACATTTGTAAAAGGGAAAGGAAATTCACTCCGGTTTTGTACATACCAACATGAGTCGAAGAGCCTCTCAGGGAAAGAAACACCAGCAAGTTTTTTCCTACTTTACCCAAACCACCAGAATCACTGTTGTTGTATTCACTGTTCCATTTCATATCCCATTCTCCTCTGAAAGCAGTGATAGAAATTCCAGTCATGGGGTGTAAAATAAACAGATAATGTTATGCCTGCTGAAGATATCTTGACCAATAAGGGAAAAACACTGTCCTTCACATTGTGAAAGAGAGATGCCCTCTGGAGATTGTTCTCGGGATTGGCCTCTACTCGTTTTCGTGACTTGGCGATTCTGGACTTGAGTCGTCTTCTTCGGTCAAGGTTTCTTTCCTAGTGAAGGCGGCAGCTAAAGTGACACTTAGCCTTGGTTTGACAGGGGCCATTTCATTCAGCCCAATGATGTTCCTGTTCACCAGTGTGGTCTTGTCCATTATCTCAGCACTGTGCTTGGCCACCACTGCATCCAAGAAATCATATTTAGCTGACAAAGTGCCACTCTCGAATAGGTACTTAAACAGGTAAGAAAAGGCCACGTTGCTTAGGAATGAGGCCAGCATGGAAATGGTCTTAAAGGGAAACCTCTGCATCACTAGGTATTCCACTTCGTGGGTGACGTGGTGAACCTTTTCCTCAATGGTCCATCCAGGGTAGTAGATAAATGGAGGCAGTTTGAGATAAGGTTCCCCTCCACCAATGCGCAGGATCAACCCAAATATGTATCCAGCTATGGAGCCGTAAGTGTTGGTGCCACGGATAAAGAGAACGCTGAGAAGTTGGGGGAAGATGATGACATAGACCAGGTCAGAGCTCAGGTACCATAAACCATAAACGGTCCCAGTCAGAAGAGCCATGGCTGTCGCAAGAGCTCCAAACACAAAAATAGTGATCCGCATGACCCACACAATCTCACGGTCGGAAGCCTGAAGGAAATCAGAAGGAAAATGTGTAAGAAACCAAAATGTGGGAAATTGACTCATAAGTACTAAGAGTTTCTGGTTTTATTTAAGGAATTTAGATTTTTAGAAAGTTTATTGATATGCAATTGACTGTTTCACAATATGCTGGTACGAAAATTCAATATCATCTGAAATATCCATAATATTATCTACATATACATTAAGTTTTCAACTCTTGTTTCAGCCTAGTCATTTTCCATTGACGTTTATTAAACGTCTGTATCAAACTCTCACCGTTTGGCGGAAAGCAAGCTGGTAGATGTTCCTAGCAAACATGGAGCTGGCCGATAGGATGGATGAGTCAGCTGATGACATCACTGCAGCAGAAACTGCCCCCAGACCAAAAAAGGATATATAGCTTGGACACAGGTGCTGTAACACGATTGGTAAAATCATGTCAGACTGGTCCTTTTGCATGGGAGGAATTGGTCCGTAGGACGTCTGGTTCCAATCTGTAGAGCAGAACACACTTACTATACACTCTGAAAAACAATCTAAAATCCAATAGCATAAAATTAGATTTTGTATTCTATAATAGAAAACATATTAAAAGAAAAAAACGTAATTATTGATAACATTCGATTATAAATTCCTTTTACTTGCAATCCAAAAGTAACAAGTCTGTGCTTGATTGGGGAGTTATTCCAAATAAATTAAGTAATAAGTGACTGACTGTGTCTTTGATGCTGTTGATTAAATCTGGTTGCTGTGTGCCTCCCTCAGATGTAATATTTACAGGGTTCACATCGTTAAACGGATAATCTGTCAATAATGTATGAGCGCGGCCAGCTGTTGTTATTTACTCGTTTCTTTAGTGATCTGAAGGGAACATGGTTTCCACCCGGGGCTGATACAGCCTGTGGAACAGCTACCAAAACACACCATAGCGAATCAAACAGTTGCCCCAATGAAGAGAAGACACAGTGATTAGATCATTAAAATTACTGTCTGTATTCATGTGCTCGATGGGAAAATCTGCTTAAAGGCTTTAGGATACATTTTAAAAAATGTCTATCACAGGTGCACATTTATGATTTGACTGAGCGGTAAATAATGAATGCAGTTCATGTTTAGGAGCAGATTATGAGCGGGTTTAAGTTTCAATGTTGAAGCCGAAGCAGAGAAGGCCGAAAGAACACATTTTACTACTAGAGCTGAACAGAACTTGACTCTCATTTGAATCGAGGTCATAAAAAGTAAATATTGAAATATTGGAAAATAGATTTAAAAAGAAATAAATTGAAGTCATGAATTCATATGTTACAACATATATTTAAATACATTCACATACACAACTTTTGGGGTATTCCCAGAAACTAAAGTTTATTAAACGTCCCTCTTTGAGGGAAGTCACGCTAGGCGTATGGCGAAAGACACGTCTCTAAAATCTGTGTTTCTACCTGTGGTTACAATAAAACAACATATTTTCAACCAACAAATAAACCTGATACTCATTGTACTATGTTAATGGTACAATAATTAATACGCCTAAAAACACATTTTCCAGGTTGCTCAAGCTACTGTGCAAAGGTTGGCAAGAACGTCACAACAATTGGTACAGAGCTCTTCCCCAAGAGAAGTTTTAGTTGCGTTTTTCCCCATTCATAGTGAAAGAACAATGGCATCTTCTTAGATATTAATATCTATTATTTTGTAAACATTCATTTTATCGACCAGAGGAAATCATTTAATTTCCTACAATGCCAAATCAACAAGCCAAATCTGATTAAAAACATAATTAAATGAACGAAAGTCTGTCAATTTACCTGTGGATGCCCCAATAGCTCCAATAAGAACAGAGGGAACAGCCATGACGATGCAACCGAAAGCAGCCAGGAAAGAGAGAACCTGAGCATAGGTAGCTGAAGAGGCAGACAGAACCCGCTGAAAATACACCTGCCAGGGAATCCCCCCCAACATCTTGAAACAGAAACGTCAATGTGAATACACAGACATGATAATGACATTTAACACATGCATTTAGATTTATCACTAATATAAACATCAAATGCTAACATCACGATAAGAGTGGCATGGTTGTGGCACTGGATACATCTTATTTACACCCAACTTCTCTTATATTTAGCTTTACTTCCTATGAATGATTGCATTGTTCAATAAAGTGAGAAATTAGGTTTGGCCCTGTGGAATGGACAATCTTCTCTTTGCCAAATCCGTTTCTGACTCTCCATCCCATCATGCAACAGGGAGTTGTCCACTCACCAGAAGACAGAAGTTGTCAGCCCACATCCATTTGTCAGTGTTTTCTATCTTCCCAAGCCATGCAGTCTGATTAGCATAGAGCTGCTTCACTGCTGTCACTCCGATGTCAGACACCGCAGGGTTCGAGAGAGCAAAAGGAACACTCAACCACTGAAGAGAGAACACATTCTGCTTTATTACCATGTAGTAAACAATCTATAACATTTTTACTCACTGTTATTTAACAAATGTGTAGCAAACCACTCCATTCGTTTTTAGTATTATCTTTTGTTCTTTAGTCAATTGTAATTTTTTATTTGATAATTAACAGAAATGTTTAAAACTTGTATTTAAAATACATTTCCATTTATATACCAATGCATCTGTTAATAAAAATGCTTCATTAATTTAAAAGGAGAAAACTAATTTCTTATCTCTTGTTTATTTCATTTGTGTGTGGCTGATTAGCTGTTGCTGTCAAACTTGAGATCAGACAGGCACCCTGTTCATAGAACAGCGGAGGACATGCAGGTATGAATTAAGAGGGAAATTACGTCATTGAATCAATCACTTAACTTGTGTCTCTGAACCCACTTACCAGTCCTATAAAGATGCAGAAGAGCTGGACAACATCAGTGTAGGCCACTGAGTAGAGACCTCCCACCAGCGTGTAGAAAATGGCAATCAGAGCCGAAATGATCACAGACATATTGATGTCGATGTCAATGATTACACTCAGTGTAGCACCTGTGATACAGAGCCAAAAAGTGTTTTATTCTTTAATTAATTAAGTTTAATAAAAAAGGGTTTATTATAGAAAATACATACAGGACAAGTAAAAGTTTCACATTTTCACTATGATCGAATTGTTATTTCTATCTATCGACAGCATCACTTTCCGCCTTGTTTTTCTTACCAAGGGCAGATAAGATGGCGGCTGACCAGAAAATTTCCCCCATTAGCGCAGGGATGAACAGCAGACCTCCCATCCTTTTGCCGTACAGTTGCTGGAAGGGGTCAAGCATGGTAACATAACCCCGGGAGCGCATGGGTTTGGCAAAGAAAAGGCCACCTTCACGAAAAATGAAATATATAAATGTCTCAGTTCTTAAAGTGTACAAGTATTTCATGTTAAGTTTGCCAATAACCATGTTATTTATTTCACCTTTATTAAAGTAATATTCATATGCAACCCACCCAAAACGAGGCTGAGCGCGTATCCAAAGGGAGCCTGAGCCCATGCCAAGCCGTACCCGGGAAGATACACATACTCTGCTGTGCCATTAATATAACCACCTCCGACCCAAGTTGCTACAATTAAAGAAAAACAGCTGACATTATTGTTCTTTCGATTGAGTGTGAATGTTCACAAAGTATACACTATATTAAAGGGATACTTCACCCAAAAATGAAAATTCTGTCATCATTTACTCGCCTTCGAGTTGTTCCAAATCTGTATAAATGTTCTGATGAACACAGAAAAAGATATATGGAAGAATGCTTATAACCAGACAGATTTTGCCTCCCATTGACTACCATGGTTGGAAAAAATACAATGGTAGTCAAAAATGCCCCAGGACTGTTTGCTGTCCTACATTCTTCAAAATGTCTTCTTTTGTGTTCAACAGACAGAAAAAAAACAATAAAGCAATTTTTCCTACTATTGGAGTCAATGTGGGGCAAGATCTGTTTGGTTATAAGCATTCTTCCTAATTTCTTTCTCCGTGTTCATCAAAATTCCTACAGATTTGGAACAACTCCAAGGTTAGTAAATTTTGACAGAATTGTCATTTTTGGGTGAAGTATCCCTTTAACATAAAACACAGCATAAACTAATAAATTGGGACACGCAACATAAACCAAATGACTACTCTGTCATCAGAAAACAATTTCATTATATAAGAGATCTAATTTAATGCAACGAATTCACTTTCATAATTAGTAGTAAAATATTCATTCTAACTCCAAATCTTTGCACAATCATCTATGTAAAAGTACTTAAGCTCTATCTTACTTTGCACGTCTACTTTAGTCAAGAACACCTCGTCATGAGTAACCTTTTACTAATACAGACATTTGTATTTTTTTATTTTTTATGTTGACAAGCTGCATCCAATAAAAACACAAAACTAATACTATGGGCTAAAACCTGTTTTTTTTCATATCACGAACACATCTTTTTCGTTCTCCATGAAACTCACCGGTCATGGTAAACGCGCCAACAAATAATCCAATATCCCTTCCGCCGACCATAATGGTCTCGCTGCGATCGACTCCCTCCACCACGCCAGAATTCTTGTTCTTCCATGCTGCCCAAATTCCCACAAAAAGGATCAGCAGGTAGAAGATGACAATCGCCACCAGCCCCTCCACGTGGATGTGCATCTTCTCTCTGCTAAAGTCGTTGTATCTCTAAGGATCCGAAATTCATTGAGACCTACAATTTAAAGAAAAATACATAAAGAGGTGCGCAATGAAAAAAAAACAGGTTTCAAACAGTTAATGCACTAGTTAATGCACTAGAGATAATGCATAGTTTCATTTTGCACCAGAGACTAAACTAGTGGGCTATTTTTCAAAATGTTTAACATTTCACGCTCTATAAATACAGAGTTAATATTTCGTATTGTGGTTGTCTAATGTAAACAACACAAACAACAACTTGATCATTCAAAATAATAAGAAAAGTGACTTACCTTGGTAAATCAGCCGGACGCAGAACTGGCACCAACACTACAAAGAGCCTCAGGAGAGGAGCGGAACAACACATTTCAGAGTGAGCCAAAGTTACAGTGAATCTTATAAGAGCAGGTTTCGTCAGAGGCTTGATGAACGTCAGAGAGATGTGAATGGAGGCTATTTATGAATAAAAATGTCAGATCGTGCAAACGAGCGCGCGTCATTGGAGGTTATCAAGTCAAATGCAAATAGGGAGACGGGGGAAAACAGCTGTAAATCAAGAGAAGTCCAATATGCCGGTTCAATTGGAGTTTTACTTGAGGGAAATTTATAACAGTCACAGTCCATATGAGCCTATATGGAAACGCTGATAAATCAATTTCGCTCAGCAGCGGAGAAGCAGCAGGTGCGGGTGTTGTCCATGGTGCTGAGAATCAAACAAGCTAGACTACTGTCAAAAGGGTCTTTTCTTAGACCCCACCCAAACGCGCTTATTTAATTTAGGTGCATTGGAGAGGCACGTAATAAAGTGATGTACCTGGAAAGTCAACTGAACTAAGATGCTTATTTATATGTGTAAAGAATAAGGCATACATAAAAATAGACTTGAAAATGTTATTTAGAAAGCCAGAGATGATTTCTGCGAACCTCAAAGAGCGTTGAAAACTCTATTACAGAGACTAGACAGGTTTTGCCAAGACAGATTTCAGCTGAACATTTGTGTAACAGGAAAGGAACTCTAGCACTTAAGATTTTGGGGCTTTAATTGCGCTTGCAAGTTTGACATTTGTGTTCCTATAAACAACACATTCGTATTTGTATAGAAATAATGTTATGTTTTCTTTTGGGTACTTAAAATCTGTGTAGTTTCTTAAAAGAGAATGCAACTCTTAAAATGAGCCAATTTATTAGAAAAGAAGTCCAACTCGTCTACCTACTTCACTCAGACAAGACTAATTTAACTGGTAACATGACAGCTTGCCAAGTGAGTCCCAATTATAAGCAGACGGGACTGTGCAGACTTACAGCTGTTGAAGTTCTTTGTAGTTTAGAAAAAGCTTGGTCAGGATCCTCCCAGAAAGTTCCCAATTCCAAAAAGTTGTTTATATTAAATACGTATAAAAACAGTTTTCAGAAAAATATATATGCAAATGTAGTAAAAGAGAAATGTACTTTTGTCAGTTATTTCAATGATGTTAAGCGTGATTAGACTTTTTAGCCAGAATAGGCAACTTTTCTTGAAAAGTATTTATTAAAAGTATATCTGGAATCATTTAGTTTTCTCTAAGTGACTCCCATAGGGATTGGTGCATGTGAACAGCTATGGTGTGAGCTTTTGCTCAGCTAATGAGCTTCCACATCTGTTTCGTGTTCTTTGAAGTGTGTCACTGCATGAAGGATGAACATCCAGTTTTTCTTAGATACATTAACAGAGCATTTAACATAATTGCGAGCATTAATAATAAAAAAATAAACCAATGCGAAATTTTGATTTATATTAACACAACAAAATATGTAGGCTTATGCGAACAAGAATAATATTTGCAAGGTTATGCAAATTCGTATGATTTATGAAAATAAATAAACTTGTATAATCTAATAAGTACGAGTTAATGCTGATGTTATTTTTTCTGCGATATTAAATGTACAGTCAACTACTTGTTGTGGCTTTCAAAAGTGCTGAACCACAGAATAGGATGCTTCTGCCACCTCGTGGAAGCAGACATAACACACATTTTTTTAAAAATCGCTGAGCTCCTTGGACACAATAGAAAAGATGCTTTTGAGCAGGAAAGAATATCTTTATCCCATATTTAAACGAGATATGACAAAGTGCCAAACAAAATTAACTACAGGCTACAGGGCCCCGCAATCCAGGTCACGTCTGTTACGCATGGCTTAACGACACGAGGAGCCTCGGAGACGGAGTAGTCTCCGATGTTTTATTTCTGCTGTCACTTTTTTAGACATCTGCACACATTGTTGGTGCTGTGCTCACAATTCATTATATTAGATATACAGTATTTTCGTTATTTTACTCTCAGATAAATGCTTAGTTGACGGCTATCCGGATATCTTTCCACCAATAAATGGAACCCACGCCACATTGTTAGTTAACTAATAATGGCTGTAATACACTACAAGACTTTTAAAATCTGAACAGATTTTTTTTAAACTAGACATCATACACTTGCAGACTTTTTGAAAGTTTCAGATAGAAACACTGATCAAATCTGCAGACTGGCACAGACTTTCTGCAACAAGTCCAGACTGAAAATCTGAGCAAAAGTCTTGTAGTGCATTTTAGCCTTAAATGTTATTATTTGTATTGCTACAAAATAATTATTTTTACAAGCGTCATTAAACCAGATGAAACGCCAGCTGGAGCCTCTTCGTTGGCAGCACAAAAGATTTTAGTCTCCGAGAGGACATGAAGGTGCAGCTGTATCAGTGAGTCCATCAACAACAGATGTCCTGTGATTATAAGAGGTTCTGCCATACTTCATTCTTCAATATCTTATAGAGATGACTCTGCTGATGTTTTGGTCCTAATGAAAAAGGACATTTGATTTTCCACAACTGGGTAATAACAGCCACGGTACAAGCCTATCTAGCAGCTGTCTCTCATCTGACATTCAGAGATCTGGCCAGACTGATTATTTAAAGAGAAAGGACAGAAAAATAAACACGTAAACAAGCAGTTAATCCTGTTTTCTTTTTGTTAATGTGATTCCGGGTGGGATTGCGTGTTAAGTTAACCAATGAAAAATAAAATTTAATACACAGAATAGCTCCTTGGTGTCTGTTTATTCTTTAAACATTCTATTACAAGATCCCTTAAAAGTTCTTAAAAACGGCAAGAAAAACACATTTGCTAATTACTTGTAAAACATTGAGAAAATTAAAAACATGCTCTCTTCACAAAACAAACCATACAGCAACCGTAACATTACGCTTTTAAACAAAATGCTTATGCAAAATAAATAGGTCCAAAACAAAGAGGATTGTTTTTTTGTGATCAATAGACGTGTCATACTTTCAGCAAAAAACAAAGCAAAAAACATTTTCATTATGGTTCAGAGGCAACAAGCATAAAATGCATGAAAAGTATATCATACTAACATAGTGACTAAACGGCACTACTAATATGCCATCTAATAAAATGCTTTAACTAGTTTTACAATTCAGAGTTTTCTATTCATTCTACATAAACAAACATAGTTATAGTAGATATTAAATATCAAACTATGTGTATTTGCTATTGGAGATCTGCTGTTTCTTAAAAGCATTACTATACAGTTTGCATTAGCAAACAAGATGTGTGGTAAAGTTTAAATTATGATCTCTGTCTTACAGATATCAACAAAAAAGTGTTTTAGAACAATGGTTTATAAAATTTAAATTAATCTTAAAGTTGTGTAATATTTACTAAAGCAAAACTCGTGGAAGGTGCAAAACGACCAAAAGTTGAATGCATTGTCATATAAGTCTTAACACAGAGCTCAGATGATCCCAACTGATCATCACTAGGTTCAGGTGTAAAACATGGCTCTCCTGATTTTGCCAAGTGGTTGATGTCCACAAAATATGTTGCCCTGAGGACATCAACCACTTGGCAAAATCAGGTCCAGCGTAAAACATACAGATACAATCCAAAACATTTCTTAATCCTGCTTTGGTCTAGTTCCATTGCAGCTGTGATGATTCTGTTTTTCAGGTTGGTTTTACGTTTTCATCGCTCTGATTTGATCTGTTAATGGGAGAAAACAAACAAGAAACCATGTGTTACAAAAAACAGAACAACAACGTAACTGAACTGATTGCACTGAACTAATTATACTATGAATATAGGGTTTGGCTAAGAGGAGGTCGGATATAATAAGGTAGGTCTTTAAATTGTCAGCGTTACTATGAAATAAAAGAAAATGACCAAGTATGGACAACAGATGTCTGTGAACTCTGATTGTTACAATATTTCACAAGCACCACAGACAACAGGATGGAAAATAGGTCTGCATCAATTTGGGTTGTATCCTAGCCATAACTGAGAAATACATTATTTCCCTTTGTATCCACCCCAAGAGCACAAAATTATACAAATACAAGTGCAAGAAAACAGTCCAAATGTATGTTCTAACAGTCTGACATAACAGTACAATTATCTAAGAGTCAAAACACATCTGTGAACTCAATACTTACTGTGAAATTTGTTCTATGAATGGAACACAAGAGAGGATAATGCATTTACATATTACAATTCTATACCTGATCCCCTTTCAAGTGCCACTTGAGCACACCTCTAACAATTAAAAAGAAATCAAGGACACAAATGACGAAATGTGTATTTACCCTGTAGCCATTCTACACCCTCCTGAAGGCCTTCCCCTTTCACTGCATCACTGGCACTGAAAGATAACCACAGAGACTTTTCTGTGATGCTTTGCTTTTGGTGTGAATTCATATGCGAAATATGCATATGAATTCATATGAGTTCACATAATGAATCGTAAAGGGATAGTTCACCCAAAAATCAAAATTCTGTCATGAATTACCATTTAGTTGTTCCAAACCTGTATACATTTCTTTATTTTGTTTAACACAAAGAAAGATAATTGGAAGAATGTTAGCAACTGACATTTCTGAGGCATCATTGACTACCATAGTAGGAAAAAATGTAATGCAGTCAAAGCTGCCCCACATTTTTATGAAATATCTCGTTTTGTGTTCAACAGAACAACAACAAAAAAACAATTGTTTGTCCTACTATGGTAGTCAATGATGCCCCAGAAAGTCAGTTGTTAACATTCTCCCAAATATCTTTCTTTGTGTTCAACCACAACTTGAGGGTGAGTAATTCATGACAATGTTAATTTCTGGGTGGACTATACCTTTAAATTCAATATTCTATGTTATCTCCATTAATAAGGTAATAACAATACACAGGAATTAGAAAAACATCATTAAAAAAGTTAAATATCATGTCAAACTGCTGTTTCTAAATGCCACATACTTCCAGCTAGCCAGTTTTTGTTTTCTTACCAGATATGCCAGGGTTTGTCCTTAATGTTTTCTAGACACAAGAGTTGGGAAACTGTTACAGCAGACAATGCATCTCTGAGGTCCATCTTGTTGGCAAAGAACAGAATGGGTATCCTCCTGTGCTTAATGTCTGAGACAGATGAGATAAGCATTAGAATTAGTTTTACTTTTCATATAATGATTAATTCATTGAGAAATAGTCTTTCGCCTTCATGATAATAGTTGGTGTTAGAGACAGACAGTCAAAAAAAAAGAAATACCAGGATGATTCAAAAGTGTGTCCAGTTCATCTTTTGCCACCACCATTCTTAGTTTATCTCCACTGTCAATCACATATATGATGGCGTGACCATCCCTATAAAAACAACATAGTCCTCATGAAATCCATAAAGAAGGTGCGTGGTGGCACCTAGTTCAATAAGACACTGCTGTTTTGCAAGAATAAACAGAAGAAACTCACTTGTAATAGTGTTCCCAGAGATTTCTGTACCTGCCTTGCCCCGACATGTCGAAAACTGTGAAAGAGAGACTTTAGAGAAAGGAAAGTCGTTGTGTTATTAAATGTCTAAATATGGTCTAACTAGCTACACACTTAATATAAACCTCATTCAAATATCCACCCAGAGCTCTTAAACTTTTCTATGCTGAAACCAATGGTTGGGACGATGTCTTGAGCCTGAGCCTGCAAAAAGATAAAGAAGTACTGAAGCAGTGAGCGCAACACAAAACTCAAGAGTTATTTCATATGAGGCACACAGGAGGGTGGCCTACATTGGACGGCTTTAACTGGTTGATGATGGTAGTCTTCCCGCTGTTGTCCAGACCCAAACACAGTACATTTACTTCTTTCTTTTTGAGACCCAGCCAACCCGTAAGCTTGTCAAAAAGCCCCATTTGTTTTGTAGGTTGGAGAGTTTCTGGAGAAAGATCACATTAAACACAAGCTCCATTAGATTACTAGTCATACATTGAAACACAGGCTGACAAACACTTGGCACAACAAGAATGACGGCAGAGTCTCTTATTTCATCAACTATGTAGCTGGTTTTTGTAATACATTGTCAGTGTTTTGGTTAAGAAAACCGAGTTGCTTGTCGTCTTGTTTTTTTTTTAAATAATCCGATTTACGTGAATTAACTTGACCCGTGAGCAGATAGGCAGGAAGCAACGATCTAATGGGATTAGTAACGTTATTTGATCAAAGTTCGCTGCGCATGTAGTACTTAAAGCGTTATCATTTAAATATCGGGGTATTTTTATGATGTTTATTTGGGTTAAACACCACTTGTTGTCTCTCGGATATAATATAGTTTTATTCACAATAAAGACAGTAGAGAAACTGTCATGGTAACACATGACCAAACAAAAGTAATAGGCTAATCACACTTTAATCCGCTGAGCTCATTAGCACACGGGCTAACGCTACACATGAACGAACAAGCTAAACTAATCCAAACGCTTCTCTCCGATGTTTGTTTCATCTAACGCATTCAATAAAAACCACAGAAGACAGCACGCGGTTAAAATGTTCTTTGAGAGTTATCTAGTTTTGCAGATGAAGGCGTTATAGTTAGCAAACTAGCTAACCTGCTCAACCAGACTGTTTTTATAGGACAAGATCCTCTATGCTCTTCTGTGTTGCACCGGCTTGGCTCAAGATCTATATCGTCTGGGAAAAGAGTGATTTCACTCGCAGAACGCATGATCCGTTTAAATGGTGTTATGCTCAGAGCATGGAGACTTGTGTAAGTTACACTTACCTGGCGTTCTAGAAACCCCGAGTCTCGCTCTCACACACCGCTGCTAGGAGACCGATGACGCCTTTTTTCTCTCACACATTTTATCTCTAGGGCGACCTCAAATGAACAACATCTGAACTGCAGCTTTGATATTACATTCAGTAATTTTGCATTAAGTCCGTTTTTTAGGCAAGTGCATTTGGAGTGCAACTCCACAAGATATGTATCATTTTTTATATAAAATTGCTGTTAAACATTTGATTTCAAGCATTATAGCTTGGTCTGTCTTAAATAAAAGAGCCTGGGACCTAGTGTAGCAGTCAGACCGTTCTTGGTCTCAAGAGCGTTATCAAGACCATGTTTTGATGGTCTTGATCTCGGTCTCAGACGTAGTGGTCTTGGGGTTTTGTTTCAACTTTGGGAATGACACTAAATTGCTGGTGCATTGTTTGATTTATGTGTTATCATCATTCATGTAATTGGATGTTAAACTTCAGTCACTTGAAGTTACACACAAGTGACTTATGTCTTATTTGATTTCTTTTGTTACTACCTGTGCTTGTAAGAGATGAATAGGTGATTGTCCTAAAATAAATCTGTCAACAAAATTAATACAAAGGCCCATAATATTTAAGATGTGATTGCAAAAAAAGGTACTTGTATTAGATGTTGTTTCTTTATATTATAACATCTGACGTGATATGAAAACGTGATATTGAATTCATACAATCATTCAATTAACCATGAGTTAGTAAGTGACTTCAATTTTAGACACAACAAACACAAGTTTTTGTTCTATTTTGGCTAGTCCCAAACAAATCAGAACTTGTGTGCGTTTCTGAGCAACACACAGTTATTTTGCTACTGAGTAGATAAGAACACTTACTAGAACGCATGATTCTGTAATTATGACTTTTTAGTGTTATGTGGATCTTTTAGCTGTCTTGGTCTTGACTCGGTCTCAGCCTGCCTTGGTCTTGTCTTGGTCTCGGCCCCTCAAAGTCTTGGTCTCGACACCCTCTGGTCTTGGTTTAGGTGGTCTTGAATACAACACTACTGGGACCAGACTGTGTGAGCTACCGTTTTATATTGCATTAAAATTTTGGAACCTTTTTTGCCACAAATGCTGAGTAGAGATGTAAATATGTAAAACATATTAGCCTAATGGGTCGGTTACATATTCAAGCCCTATACTGTTATTGTGAATATTTGTAATGGTCCCTCTGTTGTAAGTTGCTCGGATAATTAAATAATTAAATGTTAATTAAAAGACAATTTAATGTTGTCAATATTTAAACCAAATATTGAACCATCTTCCCAAGACAGGAGTATTTAAAGTATATTTGACCACAAAGTTGTCATATTCTTGGAAGGAGTAACAGCAACGTTTCACAACACACTTGTCATATGAGGTTTAATGTATATAGGCCTATTAATTAATACTTGTTGACCAGATGAACATTTTTTACCTATTTGTTTTGTTCAAAACCTTGTATTTTTTTTATTTCATTAACAATTTTGTTTCATAATTTCTTTCTTATTTTACATGCATGTTTAACACCCACATGTTGGGTTTACATGTTTAATGGGGACTTACTACATTATGATTTTTATACTATACAAACTGTATATTCTCTCCCCTAACACAAACCTTTCATTTTTACATAGGCATATTATATAATTTAGTTTGATTCATACACTGTTTTATTCATGGGAACCAAAAAAGTCTCTACAAGGTACAAAAGTACTGGTCTTAAATTGGTGCCCATAGGCAGTGGTTCTCAACCACAAGGGGACCCCAGCTGACTTCCAAGGGGGGTCTCAAGAAGACTAATATTTTAAAATGAGACAAAATGAGCAGTGAAATACATAAAAAACTATAAAAAATAGACATTTCTTGGTTATTTTTATAATTAATAAACGATTTAATGTCAAGTTCTCCCCATGAGGCCAGGATTTGAAACTGGGATCTTCTCCTACATGTTAAACAAAAGCTGTACATCTTTGTTATGATAAATCTGTTGTGATAGACTCATTAAAAACACAAGAAGTATCTGTTAACTTTAATTTTTACAAACATTCAACCTATATCACCTTTAATCTCTCTTTACTCTTTATAAATTATAAAAATAATGTACAATTAGTTTACTATGAACAATACATTATGATTACCCAGAGTTTTCCCTTGTCCTGCTTGAAGCACTCTGTTGCCTTAGACTTTAAACATTTGCACATTGCAACTTGAAGGTTGACAAGTGGTCTCAGTGTTTTGAACATTTGTTCAGCCAATAGGGTGGGGGTAGATTCTCAGCTTAATAACATGTTGTACAGTATTGTGCGTTCATACATCTGTGTGGAAGCCAAGAAGACCTGCTACAGAAAGTTTTGTATGTAGACCTATAGTGTTGATCTAATATCTCTATGAGTACATTTTACTGCAATCTGTTACTTAAACGATTCTCCTCTATATGACAATAGTTTCTTAGTCACAAGGCAAACTGATTAAACTATCAGAGGTGTCTAAGACACTGTACACCACAGTAGACTGAACAAATGTGTGCAGATCTCAAATCTGGGTCTGAGTGGATTTTTATACTTTTGTTCAGTTTGACCATGGTGCACAGGGATAAGGAAATGGCGTACAGTCTTCTGAAAGGTCAGACTTTATCCACCTAGCTGACAGCCTGAGGAAGTCAATGGTTTTGTGTGGTATTTTTCAAACAGAGCTATATAACGCTCTTCACTACCTTGGCTCTTTTCTTGGTTTTCTAAAGACTGCACATATTGCTTAGAAAAAAATGAAACAAAGTGCAACCCAAATGAAACTAACTCACACACATACAAATATCAGGATAAATATCAGATGTGATAAACAATGTATAATAGCCATTTAAAGCTGAAGACATTCAACAGATCCGTAGTCTCTCATCTTAGAGGCTCTGGAAGAAGCTTGATGAATAAGAGAAAAAAACCTCTTAAGACACAATCAATTCAATACATTAAAATAGCAAATATACTATTAAAAGTTCTCAGATTTGGAGTCCAGTCAATCCCAGAAATTGCAGGATGATTGACAGATGACATCTTCATAACATTAGAATGGTGCCATTGTTCCATTGTTTACTGTGGTTCCTCCGGGTAAACGGTCCAATTTTCCTGTTACACACACAGTTCATCAAGAAGACAAACAATTCAGGACATTTAGTATCTTTCTTCGGGGTCTTTGCGATTGTGTTCTTATATGTGTTTCAAGTCTTCTGATTGAAATCGAGGCTGCTGAGCTTATGATCAGGCCAAAAAGCAGAAAGTCCAAACCACAAGAGCTTTGTGTTTGTGTGTTTTAAGGGAGTTGCTGGGATATGCATTTGTATGAGTGTGCATGTATATGTGTACATGTGTTTTCATACATGGAAGCCACTCTGCTGAACATGAAGGAACTGCAGTCGAAGTGCCTGTATGCTGCTCACTATCCTCCTCTGGTGGCCAATCAGGGAAACCCCAATTCTTCTTACATCACTGTTAGGAGGAGAATGGTCACTGGGTTAAAACTGGGACAGAATGTAATTTGCCACCCAAAAATCAACAAAGATTTATGTTTTAAGTAATGCTATGAAATTCTACTTACACTACCGGTAAAAAGTTTTTGGACACTTACTCGCTGACTTATTCATATTTTGTCACATTTAAAAAAAAATGTATCATCAAAACTGTATAATAACAGAAAGGGAACTATGAGGATTATGTTTCCATTAGAAAAAAAACTTGTTATAATTTATCATGTTCAATGTCTTCACATTTTGCCTAAAATTAGCAGAAATGTTCTCCTGCCATTTTCTCAAGCAGCTTCTTGGGATTTCACTACAAAATGCTTTTTAAACAATATTACAGGAGTTCCCATATATTCTGTGCTTTTACTGACTGCTCTTTTTTCATTATTCAGTCAAAGTCATCCATTTTTATAGATCATTTTTTATAAAGAAAAAATGAATTAGTTTATAATGAAAAAAGCTTATATTTGCACAATTATATTTTTGTCTACAAAATTCATTTAAGATATTTAAGCATACACCTTCAAATGAAAACCTTTTTAAGACAATGAGAAACATTTTGTCCAAAAACTTTTGACTGGTAGTGTACATCATTTACTATATTGGCTATTTAGTATAGTTCATAGTTATGAGGTCATAGATAGTCATAGTAACATATAGTATAAAACATAGTTTATATTATTGTGATGTCTTCAACACATTATGAAAATGTAATATTTATTTTTTGAATAAATGTAACCTGTACCATTATATACTTTACTCTATTTCTTTTATAATGTTTCTTAATATGTAATAGTGTAAACACAGTAATTATTGCAACGATTGTTTACCAGCAAATATTGTCTGAACACTGTATAGCAATGCATTCCAGGAAGTTGTTGGTAATATGTTTTCAGTTAATTTGTTACCCCAAAAATAAACATTTCTGAATTCAATAACAATCTTATTTCCCAAAAGTGCCTGTTTATTTTGTGATACAATAAATTGCTTATATCTTAGACCTTATGCTAAATTGAAAATAATTGTTGAAACTAATGATGACAAAACATCTCTGAATGAATGAAACTCATACATTAGGGTGACTTGAAAGATCAATAATATTCACATGTATAACTGCAGCACATGAAACAATAATATCAACTGAACAGAATTTTATTCAGTAGTTTAGACTCCACTCACTCAATACTCATGCTGGAGACTGAATCCATGGTTGTGTACCCTGCTGCTATGAAGTTGTTCTTGTATTGGCTCATTTTGATGGAGTCCAACCAATCACTGATGGATATGAAGAGAGGGTAGTCTGGCATATCCTCAGGGGATTCTGGAAAGCTGTTTAAACATGCAGCACATAGTGTATGTGAAAAAAACAATGTACAATCACTTGGAACTGAGACAAGTTCTGAGGTTTAGGTTTCATTTAATTTGATTAATTCCCAGAGGAAAATTAAATCTGCCAGAGGGAAAGGGTTTTATCTGCCTCAGGAACATATTTTTCAAGCAGCCACTAAATACGAACAATTTTAAAAGCTTGATACATGATGATGGTTTTGCTGTTTGAGCTCAGTTTTTAATACTCACTTGATAGTGCATCTGAATCAGTTCCATATTTCAGTAATAAACCCTATAAAGTGACCAGGGAGTTAGTTTGGCCAAATGTCAAAATTATGCAGTGTACTAAAATGTTTGTCCTCTTAAAATTCCCAGGATGCACATCAAAATAATGAAGCATTATTAATCACTATGACAACAGCGGACCCTTTTCACACTTCTGCACTCGGCAGCTGAGTAGGCGCAACTATGGCTACTGTTGAGGGGTGTATGTACTATTGTTTTTAAATGGTCAGAAAATAAACCATATTTAGAATTATTTTGTTAGAACTGAAGTACTTGTAAAAATATATATTTTTTAAATTCTTTTACTTAATTTTTATGCATGCAAACCCCCTTTTTCAGTTTTTTTCCCCATTTACATTGTTCTATAAATTATGTCATTACACTTCATGTTTATAATATTTCTAATATTTCAATAGAAATCTTTTGTGTTATTGCAGTCACTTAAAAATCTGCTGACCTATACTTTCAGAGACATTGGTCGTCCAAATAAATTTGTCACCTGTTAAAACTCGATAAAGTTCTTTTTTGAATTGTGTGACATTTTGCTACACAATTAAGCCACTGGAGATTGATTTGTCATTTTCCCAGTATGTATTGTCTTTTGCAGGTGCATGTGTACATGACATATTAATTTACAATGTAGGATGCTGATTGAGATGCACTCTTATTGACTCCAGAAATAAGCAACTTCATTATCAAAACAATGCTATGATGAAGTTTTACCCATTTACATCCTCCACCAGTGTGAGCAGGCTGCTGGGATTGCGAATCAGCTTATCAAGAAAATTGACCATGTCGCTAAAACGTGGCCGTCGATTGCGGTCCTTCTGCCAGCAGAGTAGCATGAGCTGGTGCAGCGCCACAGGGCAGCCCATGGGTGCAGGGAGCCTATAGCCCTCCTCTATAGACAGGATAACCTATGGGGGAGAGGGGACAAAGAACCTTACTGGCATACAAATTTATGTAAACAACAAAAAGTAAAACAAAAAGTTAAAAGTAAACAACATTAATAAAAAAAATCATTAATATTTGCATATGCAATTTTAGGAATACTATCAGCAGTCAGGGTGTATAAAATATTTCAGCAAAATATTGCATTGAAATAATAGAATTTTATACAAAACATTAGAACTTTTCTGATTATGTTATGTCATACAGTAAGTTGAACAATAATGCCAGGGAGCTTGTCAAATCTTTATCTTGGGGACTACGGCAGTCCAATTTTAGGTCACAAATTAATCTTGTTGCTCAGAAAGCATTATATCTATAATTCTTAGAATCAAAATAAAGTTACTCACATCTTGATTGGACATCTCCCAGTAGGGCCGCTCTCCATAAGACATCACCTCCCACATGACAATACCGTAACTCCACGTATCACTAGCTGAGGAAAACTTCCTGTAAGCAATTGCCTCCGGAGCTGTCCAGCGGATAGGAATTTTACCCCCCTGGAGTATAAAAATTGTTTTAATATGACAATAGCAAACAGCCAATTACATTGAATGTCCCAAGTAATTGACATAGATCATATGTTGATCGCTTGATAATTTAATGAAGAGAAGTGAGTAGTTTATTATATATAGTTTTAATTCTTTAATTACAGGCACCTTTAGCCTCGTGGGCTTTAGAAACATACATTTTTTAATTTGTAAATTTTTTGTCTCGTTAAACGAATTATGGTACAACTTTACAATAAGGTTTGTCATGAATCGGGGTGAAAATGAACCCAAGTGCAGGCAGCTTTGGTGGTGGAAACACAATGACTTTAATAATAAAACAATGGGGAAAACTATAACAAAACACGAATTCAAACAAAAACTTCCCACGAGGGGGCAAGTTAAACAAGGTTCAAGATAAGCAAGGTTCAAGAATAATATCCACAAATAATAATAAGTCCACAAACTTGACAGATCACAGCAAACAGGCACAAGGCACAAGACAAGAGACAAGGCGACATAGTAACATTGCAAAACGAACCAGCACAGGACAGCAGACAAAAGGGTATTAAATAGGGGAACTAACAAAGGATAATAAACAAGGGACAGGTGTGGGGAATGAAACACTGAAGGAAAGCTAAACGAGGGTGAAAGTGAAAGTGACCTATTAGTCAGATATGGTGACCCATACCCGAAACGTGACCTCTGCATTTAACCCATCCAGAGAGTAGTGAACACACGCACAGCAAGTGGTGAACACACGTACACCCGGAGCAGTGGGCAGCTATCACTGCAGCGCCCAGGGAGCAAGGTGCCTCAGTCGTTACCCACCGGCCCTGGGAATCGAACCGGCAACCTTCTGGTCACGAGTCCGACTCTCTAACCATTACGCCACGACTGCCCCCAACCATTAGGCCACGAGGGGCGGGGCCATAAACGAGACCGGAGAGCACATGCTATGTTAGAACCAACATGCCTCTCTCCACACAAAACATGAGGCTCTGCCATGATTCTGCCACAAGACCAAGAAAGACATGACATGATGAGGCAGAATCATGACAAGGTTGTATTACATTAACTAACAAACTAAACTAAACAATACATCAACATTTATTGATCTTAATTCATGTGAATTTTTGCATTTACATTTAACATTTAAAATCAAGTTGAATCTGTTAACATCTAACCAGTTAGTTAATGAACAAATATGGACAGTACTGGCATTAACTTGCATCAAGAAAGATGAATAAATGCTGAAAAACTATATTTTTCATTATTAGTTTATGTAAATTAATGGATTTAATAATGTTGATAAACTCTATAGTATTACTCTAATCATATCACTTTCACAAATAAATTACATTTGAAAATATATTTATTAAATTATATATAATTTCACACTTAAATAGGCCTTGAAGTTCCTTTTTATATATTTGTTATAATAAAAATGCAAAAACATTTACCTTAAAAAAATATAATTAACATAATTTTTAGGGCTGTGAATCTAACTTTTAATCTAATTAATTACATGATGTTGCAATCAATTAGATTAATTAAATTAATTACACATCACAAATATAATTTAAAGCCATAATAAGACAATACAGAAAGTAGCTTCAGATGTTCAGAAGCTAAAACGGCCATAATTTTGTTTTTTCAGAAGCTGAATTATTATAATTAAAGACTAAGACAGTTTGGTTACTAACATTCTTAAGAAATGTCTTCCTTTTCCCCAAAGAAATAGTTATTCAAGTTTGAAACGACATAAGGGTAAGTAATTGTAAATAAGTTGAATTATTTTTACAATACAATTTTTTGGGGAAAACTATCACCAATTTATTAGTATTGTTATCATTTAATGTTTTCATTTTAATACTATTAAAATTCTTTGAAGAATTAAAAACTGCCAGTAGGTGGCGGTAAATGCCATCAATTAATTAGATTCACTGAATTCGTTCAGGAATGCAGTAAATGGCTCTTTATGAATGAGCCACTGATTAATTGATTCACCCAATTGATTCGCTCATTTAGAAAAGAAACCAGGCTGTGTGTTGCTCAGAGACCATCAACACTTCGCCTGAGGCTTTATATTTTTATATATTTTAATTGAAAAATTAGGAAAACAGACAATGTTGTCTATAAAATATATCTTTAAATCTTTAAAATTAATTTCTTATTTAATTAACTGCTGTATAAAATCAACATGACATGTGCACATAATTAAATAAATATGAGACAAAAATTCAGGGTAATTTCTGCACATTTTTTAAATTTTAGGTTCTTTCTGACAGTATTCTGTATGTTATATGTCACGCAGTAAGTTGTTGCCAGCATCATATTTGTCACCAGTCAACAGTATGAAATGTAAAATGACCTACTTATGTCTGGAGCGGATGCGCAAATTTACTATTTGAAAATGTAATTGTGTTAATTTTCCATAACACTAAGTGCACAGCCCTAATAATTTTATATCGTTTCATTAATATAAATAAATGCTTGTGGTTGAAGTTGTCACAAATGCATTTTTTGTGTAAAAATAAACAATCATTTTCTCACAATACACTAGTATATTTAAATTATTATTATTTTACCCTTTTGTTATGATTAGCAAAATAAAAAAGTCAAGTATATACTGTATTCATATACATTAAGAATTGTTTTATACCTCTAATACACAATCACTTCACAGAGTAAGCCCTTAATCTCATATTATACTGCTTAGCTAAAGTCAGCCCCATTCAATAACACACAATAAGTGCAGAGGTGCTAAGCTCCAAGGATTCCGGATCAACTTTGGCAGACTAAGGAGCTTGGAGATTGTTATTAACTCTGAACATCCCTGAATTTAAATGAAGTGGGCGTATGTGACTTACTGTGGTGGTGTAAGCTGCCTCCGGGTCGTCCTCCAGCACCCTAGACAGGCCGAAATCCGACACCTTACATACTAGGTTGTCATCCACCAGAATATTCCGGGCTGCCAGGTCCCGATGGACATAGCCGATGTCAGACAGGTACATCATACCTGAGGCAATGCCACGCAGCATACCAACCAGCTGGATAACAGTAAAGTGTCCATCATGCTTCTACAAAAGAAAAGAGGAGGAGAGAGATATGGAGAGTCAATAGGAAAGCAAAAAATAAACGGAGGCGGAGTTTTTTTAATTCTATCACAATGACTAATATAAAAGTTCAGTTCCAAATAAGACTTAAAGGTCCAGTGTGTCATTTTTTTGGAGGATCTATTGACAGGTATGCAGTATAATATGGATAACTATGTCTTCAGAGGTGTATAAAGACCTTACATAATGGTTTAATTTCTATCAACATACACCGCGAGTCCCCTTACATGGAATTCGCCATGTTGTTTCTACAGTAGCCCTAAATGGACAAACTGCTCTACAGAGCGTTTCGTAAATACGTTATCTCCTTCAACAAAGAGCGAAAACGTGACGACATCTTAGTCCTGTGTCAGCCCCCGTGGTGCTTCGAAAGGGAGGGGCGGATTTACAATTTACAACCTCACAGCTAGAGGCCGTTACATTTCATACACTGGACCTTCTGAAGTCTGAAATTCAATTGTGAGTGCATAGACTTTTATCATTTATAATTATACTTCAATGTGACAAAAAAATCTAAATATACAAATACTCCATGTGTTCTAAATATACAAATATTCCATAATTCTATAGATGGTCATAAATAACTGGTTGTTTAAAAGTGCAGTTTAAAATAGTTTTACATTTAGTATTTCATGTTACATTCAATGCATGTCAACATGTCAGGTACCCGTATGTTGGTAAGATAAAAAGATACTGCATTTGCCATTCAAATGTTTTTACAAGGAATATCAAGTGCCACACTAATGTTGAATGAGATCTTATACCCTCAGAAAAGAGTCTAATGATCCATTCTCCATGTATTCCACCACTATCATGACAGGCCGACCTACAAAGACAAAAACAGGACACCTTTTAGTAATGGAAAAAGATACAGAGAGAAAAACAGACGGAAATGGGAGATGGATCGTAACATTACTCATATCACTCTAGTGTCTTTTTGTGTTTTATACTGTGGGAGAATACACGTTTGAAAAGGCCAATACACCAAAAGCCAAACAGAATTCATCGCAAGTATTTTAATAGAAATAAACACTTCAGTTCTGCTCAATGCTCAGTTTCCATGAGGCTATATATAATGCTGCAACGCAAGCATCTATTACTCTCTGCTGCCTAGGAGATTTTTTTTAACTATTCTACAAAGAGCCTGAATGAATCCTTAATCATTAATGCAAATGAGTGAAGAGTGGAACAGATAAAAGGAATCAGCTAAGTAGAAACAGGCTGAGTTTTTTTTCACAGGTTTATAATGAAGGCTAAGCACAGTTTGTTTTGCATGTGTAGCATAAAATTGGTAATGATTTGCTTGTCAGGCCGAAGCTATGGGTGTCTCAAACCTATCAGAGAAACATGTTTCTTTTTTCTTAAAAAAGAAAACAGCTTTTTGTTGACGGCTTTCCAAGTATTGTCCATTATCAATATCAAAATTCTACAATAACTCAATATCGTTACACTTTTCGTATTGAGTAATAATGAATTTATTTTAGGGCTGTCACATCCAGAATAAAAGTTTGCGTTTACATAATATTTGTCTGTGTACTGTGCATATTCATTTTGTATTTATAAGCACAAAAACATACATGTATATATATTTAGGAAATATGTTGATGTTTTTATTTATATTTACCAATAATTTTAATTATATATAAACATTTTATATTTTTCTTAAATATATTCATGTATGTGTTTGTGTTTATAAATATAAAAGTAATAGGCACAGTACACAAACTTTATTTTGGATGTGATTAATCGCGATTAATCGTTTGACAGCCCTAATTTATTTATAGCCTGCTTTGATATTAATACCCCCTAATTTGTATTGTCTTCATTTTGTCTGGAGTCACATTACATAATTACACATCACTATAAAACATAAGGATAAAATAACAATTCAGAATGAATGACAAAAAAATATTTTGATCTCAAAGCAAAAATGCCTTACTCTTAGTGACTACACCCTCCAGCCTGATGATGTTTGGATTATCAAACTGTCCCATGATGCTCGCCTCTCGCAGAAAGTCCCGTCTTTGCCGCTCTGTGTAACCTCCCTTCAAAGTCTTTATAGCCACAGGAATTTCCTTCTTTCCTGGTACACGGAGACGCCCACTGCACACCTCCCCAAACTCACCTTCAGAATACATTCAGGTTTACATTATCATTCAGTTTTTAACGCTTTGCAATTTATGTATAAAACACTAGGTGGCAGTGAAACTATTTTAAACAAACAAGTTAACAAGAGACATTACAAGGGTTCTGCACAAAACAATATTCCTCACTGAATTATTTCCTATTTATCACACTGAGATTGGATTTTGATATTTTTGTCTTCTATGGTTTACAAAGTGATTTTTCAGTGCGGCATTTAAGAGCTTAAATGTGAAAATGATCTGAAGCATATTTTAATTAGACACAAAAGGGAAATCAAAACCAAGAACTAGAGACTAAAGGAGAGAGGAAGATAAATCAGGAAGTCTGAGCCTGTTTTTTTCATTTATATTGAACTTCTAGCTCATGAAACATTTAAATGTTAGATTTTGCTGCAGACGATGGGCTACTGAGATGCTGTCTGAAGTGAGCTGTAAAAGGAGTTCTGACCTGCTCCGATGACCCTTTCGATCCGTATGCGAGATGGATCTATTTCTTTGGCAAACTCATGGACGGCCTGTGAGGGGTCCTCATAAGTGTCCGGGTCAATGTAAGTCTTTAATCCTGGGAATGGCACTATAATAAAATATGTTTTTTTAATAATAATTTTTTATTATTATGTCATGTCTGAACATTTATTAAATTAGAGTTAAATTATCCCCAAAATATATTATGGAAAGAATGAATTTGATCATCATTTCAGTCATGCTGTCAAATTTTGATCCCAATTGACAAAAAAGATGAAAAATATTACAGTACACACAATAAAGTTATAAGGGTTTGGAATGGCATGGGAATGTCAATGTCAGGGCATGTCAAAACTTCTGAAGGACCCCAAAATACCCTCAGAGCCCAGATGGTTAAATAAAAGATGATTTGCTCCAAACTCATATTTTTAGTTGCTTCTGTGATTTATAAGTGAGTTAAAGGCGGGGTGTTCGATTTCTCTTAGCCATTGTTGATGTTCAAATCACCAAAACAAACACACCCCTACCCCCATCTTTCGCTTTCGTCAGCGCTCGGCTCGGCTAATGTACGTCCTGTGCACTGTGCACCTTACTGCTGATTGGCTACAAAGTTGTTCTGGTACTCGGCCTGACTCAGTTGTCTAAAGCGTAATTCTGAAATCGGTTACCCCGCCTTTAACATTAACATATGTGTATACTGTATATTGCATGTGTATATGCATGTGAGTGCGTAAATAGCTTCCATACCATGTCCATTTTGATATTGTGTCCTTTTTTTGTCTTCTGATTTTATTTTAGATTTAATGTACCACTGACACCTGTTGAACAAAAAATAAATACATCAGTAATGCTAACATAATATATTACAAATGCGGCAAAATATATGTGAACTGTTTGATTTTTCCATGGATTTCTGCATAAATTGGTAGTAGATGTAAAATTGCTTGGAAATGTAAACGATCACAGCATGGAGGAGCAAAATGTAAACCCTTTTCAATCTTTAAACAGATTCAATCTTTTTGGCAGCAACAGCCCACCAAATGCTTCCTGTAATAACAGATCACACAGCAGTCAGGAGAAATTTTCCACCATTTATATTTCAAGCGGTTTCAAGTTCAGCAATATTCTTGGGTCTCCAAGTGTAAATTGCTCTCTAAAGGTCATGCCAAAGCATCTCAGTCGGGCTGAGGTCAGGACTCTGGCTGCTTCAGCTCAGTTAAAATGTCTTATGTGGAAGGCATTCTGTTGTTTTTCTTGTAAACTGTATCCTACTATCCTTGTCCTGTTGCATCACCTGACTTCAATTTGCAGACAGATGGTCTTACATTCTTCTGCAAAATTTCAAGATAAACCTGGGAATTCATTTTTTGTCAACAAAAGCAAGCTGCCCGGGCCCTGCGGCAGCAAAGCAGCCCCAATCCATGATGGCCCTCCATCATACTTTACTGTTGGAATGAGGTGTCGGTGTGCAGTGCATTTATTTCTCCACACACAGTAATGTGTAAAACTTTTTTTTATCTGTATCCAAAATATTCTGCCAGCAGCCCTGTGGAATATTCACATGCATTGGCAAACTTTTTTTTGGACAGCTATGGCTTCCTCCTTGGTGTCCTCCCATGAATACTGTTTTGTTTAGTGTCTTCTTTTGCTGACACCCTAGGTTTCTCTTGACATCACTGAGCATTCGGAGCTCTGTGCTGGCACTCATGTTTGCAGGACGCCCACTTTTAGAAAACACATCAGCAGTGCTGAATTTTGTATTGACAGAAATACTTCTGTAACCTTTATCAGCTTTAAGCAAGTCAACAAATCATTTATTTTTTATATTCATCACTAATATTTATTGAATATCAACTATTTGTATTTTATTTAATTTGTCATCTGTTTATGGTTCACATGAAAGAATATTTTCTTTGAATTGAAAACAACAATTCTAGGTTTGTAAACTGCTTTTGGAAAGCCATTAGTCTACTTCTACATTTTACTTTTTTCATTAGCCACTCTGCATGATGCATAAAGGGGCGATGACATGGGGAATCAAATTTCCCTTGATTTTATAACATAAAAGAAGTCTTGGTATCAATATTAAACATCTTGCAAGTTTCATAGCTTATAAATCCTCCTAATCAATAATTGTTCTTCAGAAAAACACCACAACGCAAATTCAGAGAGGAGGGCGGTTACACAGAAGCTAACCAAATGTTCTTAAAGGAGAAAGTGCACAAATTAGATATTTTAGTGAGAGGATAAAAACAAGCTGGAAACTTAATTTAGTAATTTTTGATGAAAAACACTTGACGCATGATATTATAATTACACCTCATGGAATAAAAAAATCACGTCATGACCCCTTTAAATCATATAGTTCAATTGTTGGCGTATTCTTTGTTAGACCAACTGTCTGATTGAAGATTTGATTAGGTTTTATGATCAACTGATAATAAAATCCATGGAAAATCATGAGGTGGCCATATTTTCACTTCAGCTGACTCCAAGGTTCTGAACCCATGTCCCTCTCCATGGTGCTGAATAAACTGCACTTACAATCAGTAACAGTAAAAACTAAACTAAACATATGCCTGAAATGCTCCTCAGAGGTAAAACGTCCAGCAAAAGATCATTCAGTTTATCCGTCAAGATCATCCAGGGAGAACAGCTCAAAATTGTTCATTTGCAAATTCATTTTTGTTTGACAAACACGGACACTAATTCTGTCCTTCATCAAGAGCCCTTGATTTATTTGAGAGCTGCTTTCAAGCGCCTCAGTGCAAATCTGCACAAGCAGCCGAAACAAGCTCCCATCAGCCCCTGCGGCTACGACTGTGTGAGTATGTGAAGTCACAGGGGCTGACTGAGGTTTCACACAGTGAGCTGCGCATGCTGATACTGCGAATCACAAGACTGTGCGGCATGTTTAAGCTTGCTGTCAGTCTCACAGCAGGCCATTTCATGGCAGAAGACACTGCTGGGAGGCTGCAGCATTCCGACTAATTAGGCAGCGACATGGCTCAGCCAATTGGAAAATAGGAAGGTGCTCCGTGGCCAACGGGCCTATTAGGAGATGGCTGGATAAGCAAGGAACTAAATTAATGGAAAATGAGAGAATGCGAGACAGACAGACAGACATACTGTATATACACAAACAGATACTATAGATAGATAGAGAAAAAGCAAATCCATAATGAACACATCTGTCATATCCTGGGGCGTATGTACCTGCACTCGTATTATTTGCTCTCTCATTACCTGCCAGTGATGAGAAGGAAGAGGGTGAGAATGACAAGAAGAGAGAAGCCCCCCACTGTGGCTGTTACAATCACCAACACCTGGCCTTGATCTGCTGCTTCCTCAGAGTCTGACACAGTGAGAGAGAGAGGGGGGAGAGAAGCAGAACGCTGTTACTTTTCCCACAAGTTCATGTGCTTGTGATTGGATGGTGATAGGGGCCATATCACACATGAGACTGCCATTCATGTGAGGACCCCCGTCCACGAGTCACTAAATTCCTCTCAGCTACGGAGAAATAAACATGCCAGGAGAGGAGAAAAGTGGGTGGGGAAAGGCATTTTACGTACTTACTGCGCACAAAGATAACACAAATAGCAATCGAATACAACGACTGAAATCGTGAGTATTTCAGGTGATTCACAATGAACATTTGTTTAAAACTCAACTCACACAGAAGACCTGATATGATCACAATCACCAACAATTGGATATAACTACACCATTGAATGATAACAGCATTCAAGTGAGTTTTTTTAATTTAGTAAAAGCCTTACTCTCATCTCCTGTGGCGAACTCAAACTTGGGGCTGTAACTGCTGTAGCCGGCAAGGGTACGTGCGCGGACGTGGAAGACGTAAACTGTGGAGGGCTTTAGTCCCGTGACTATCGCACTTGGAGACTTGGTACGTGTAGATGAGTAACTTAACTGTTCCTGCTCCTAAACGGAGAGAGAAAGAAAAGGTTTTTTAACATTCTGTTCACTGTTAACTGAGATAAGAAGGACAGGTGAGAACGATGGTGACCTTTTCATAATATTTGATCTCATAGTCCAGGATGGCAGCATGTGGCTGTTCAGTTTCCTGCCAGGAGAGGGCGACACTGGTTTGGGATGCCCAGTCTTTTCTCGCCACACGTACCAGAGACGGACCTGAGAAATGAAGAACAATTGGTCATGGTGAAATGAGGAACTCTGAAGCAATGAGCCTTTTTATACAAGTGTATTGAAACTTGGTTACTTTAAGCTTTTCAACATGGTTTACTTTATTGCCATTCAGCGCTCATAAAGATTCGGTGTGGAATATTGCAACAAAAAAAAACCTATGACTGCAGGGTAGTAACCAATGATCTAAAAGTGTAAATTGGGATGAGAATGTGTAAAATACTTTTATTAACTGAGAAGTGACACTGTAAGTTACTCTACTTGGGTAATTTGGTGTGGTTAATTGTAAACATTCAGAAATGTAAGAAAAGCTTTGGGCATTATGACAAAACAAATAAAGTATTAAAACAATTTACGATTAATTAGCAATTTAAAGTGTCAAAACTGTAGTCATCAACATTTCTATGAACTGTGCTCATACAATCTGAAGAAAATGCGAATCATGGCTCAATCAGATGGAAGAACATAAGGAAATCCATTAAGGACCTACATCAGGTTTTTTACAAATGATTGCAATTAGTGAACACTATAAGCCTCTTCAGTTAAGATGAAGGTATGTAAACATACAAACACACTCAATCAAGTACACTATAACCTTCCTCATAGTGAATTCTACATCAGAAGCCATTATGCATTTCTGTCTTCCCCTCACCTCAACGACCGAAGTGTCGCCCACAGGTAGGTGGAGCTGATCTTTAATTGAATCCTGGAGCAGATTAAAGTAGTGGGTGAATGGCATTAGCTAGCCTGATTGAATTTCTCCAGGTAAATATTCACTCTGGAGGCCCACAGAGGCTGCCTGCGTAGTAATCACTACCTCTGTCAAAGTAATCAATCTCTCACTGTTAAAACGGCTGGGAAAATATAAGGGGTGGACAGGGAACGAAGAGTTGTAGGCAGGGATGGACTGAGACTAAAAAACAGCCTGGGATTTATAGTGGCCATCACAACCCAAGTTCATATTCTTGTTTTAACATGACAATACTAATGTATTTTAGGATCAGTTAGAAATGAATATATGATGGAATAAGCTTGATTTTATAATGTTCATGCATTTTTTCCATTCTCTTGAGTCTTTCACATTGCTGTTGGGTGATTATATGTCATTCCCGAGGTTTGTTTTGGACACTGGACCGGAATTGGCACAACATACATTATACAAAATATATGTATTATATTAAATGACTAGTCAACTAAACAATGACTATTCTCAATGTAAGCCCATCACTGTATTCAAAAATAACTACATATTGTATTCTTGACATGCCATCATGAACAGCAAAGCTTGTGGTGGTGAGGATGTCATGGCTCTGCTTCATTTAGTCATGTTTTTCTTGGTCCTGTGGCAGAGCCATGACAAAGCCTTATGTTTTATGTGAGAAAGCCACGAGTTGTTTGTTTTACATCTCATGTGTTTTCTCGTGCCTTGTCATTGGCCCCGCCCCTCTCGTTTCACGTATTGCTTCCCGTCCGTGTTTCATTACCCTAACCTGCCCTGTGTAATTATCCCTCATTTGTCTTTCCTATTTAATGCCCTCATGTTTCATTGTCCTGTGTTCGGTCATTGTGTTTGGTGTGTCTTGCTGCGTTCTATGTTTTGACGTATCCTGTGGTTACCTGTTTCTCCCATGCTCGTGTTCCTGTTTTGATTGTCCCGTCAGAGTCTAGTAAGTGTCCAGTTTAGTTTAAGTCAAGTGTGGTTTAATGTAGTCTTCGTCCCGTTTATCCTGTTATCCTGTTTATCTGTTATCCCCATCGTGGGTTTTTGTTTTGTTTGTTCAAATAAATCTGTGTTAACCCCTTCAACCCCTCGTTGCCTGCAATTGGGTTCTTCCACGCAATTTCCTGACAGAATTTCCGAACCCTCACAGAACCCAGCGGACAGCAAGATGGACGGCACGGCGTCGTCCTCACAGTTCGCCCTAGCCCGCTTGCTGCTAGGTTTCCGCCAGGGGGACTACGGGAACCGGGAGTTCGCCGGGGCATTCTCAGCGGTGGCTGAGGCGACTGAGTTCAACAAGGCAGAGTTGAAGACGATCTTCAACTGCTGCCTCACTCAGCACCTCACCCCGTCTGAGAAGAGGCTGCTGGGTCCCCTAGGGTTCGCGGATATGGTCATGTTCGGGTGGGGTTCCACGTGGGACTTCCACCTCACGGTCGATCACGCCGGAGGGCCTCGACCTGGCTGCCGCTACCCGGGGGGACTCAGTACCCTCCGGCTTGAGCTCCACGGTCCCCGTTCACTCTGGCGGTGCCGGTAGCGGGCGGGAGAGGGGGGATCCAGGGATGACGTCAGTGGACTCCTCCACTGTGGAACTCCCTCCGGTCCCCACGGATTCGCCAAGGTCGGCTATGGATCCGGTGGTGCGGAGAAGGAGGGAGAGGCGCAGCGGAGGAGCGTCCAGTCCGGTGCAGCCGGCGTCCAGTCCGGTGGTGCAGCCGGCGTCCAGTCCGGTGGTGCAGCTGGCGTCCAGTCTGGTGATCCAGCCGGCGTCCAGTCCGGTGATCCAGCCAGCGTCCAGTCCGGTGCGGCCGGCGTCCAGTCCGGTGCGGCCGGCGTCTAGTCCGGTGCGGCCGGCGTCCAGTCCGATGTCCAGTCCGGCGTCCAGTCCGGTGTCCAGTTTCCTGCCCAGCCCGGTGCAGCCGGCGCCCAGCCCGGTGCAGCCGGGAGCCAGTCCGGCCTTCCAGCCAGCCTTCCAGCCGGCGTTCAGCCCTGTCCAGCCGGCGTTCAGCCCTGCTCTGCTGGCGTTCCAGCCGGTGTTCAGCCCTGTTCAGCCGGCCTTCCAGCCGGCAACGCAGTTGGCCCCCAGCCTTGTGCGGCCAGCCTTCCAGCCGCGCCCAGCTTTGTCCCGCCGACGTTCCAGTCGGCGGTCCACCCCAGGACATCCCCCCCTAAGTCCCCCAGGACTCCGCACCCTCGAGCACAGCCGGGGACTAAGACTGTTCCCCCTTCTCCCTACCCTTTTGGACTGCCCCCCATGAACCCTTGTTTGTCCCCTCCCTCCCATGTTTGTTATTTTTATTATCCCACCCCAATCCTGTGGTTATTTTGTCTTGCCTGCCTTTGATTTTGTTCTCATTGTTTTGCCTAGTCCTGTCTGTCACCCAGTCGGTCTTGTATTGTCAGTCTACCCCTTGGTGAGCACCTGGAGGTGCTCATTAAAGGGTAGGCTTCTGTCATGGCTCTGCTTCATTTAGTCATGTTTTTCTTGGACCTGCGGCAGAGCCATGACAAAGCCTTATGTTTTATGTGAGAAAGCCACGAGTTGTTTGTTTTACATCTCATGTGTTTTCTCGTGTCTTGTCATTGGCCCCGCCCCTCTCGTTTCACATATTGCTTCCCATCCGTGTTTCATTACCCTCACCTGCCCTGTGTAATTATCCCTTGTTTGTCTTTCCTATTTAATGCCCTCATGTTTCATTGTCCTGTGTTCGGTCATTGTGTTTGGTGTGTCTTGCTGCGTTCTATGTTTTGACGTATCCTGTGGTTACCCGTTTCTCCCATGCTCGTGTTCCTGTTGATTGTCCCGTCAGAGTCTAGTAAGTGTCCAGTTTAGTTTAAGTCAAGTGTGGTTTATTTTCAGTTTAGTGTCAGTTAGTCTTCGTCCCGTTTATCCTGTTATCCTGTTTATCTGTTATCCCCATCGTGGGTTTTTGTTTTGTTTGTTCAAATAAATCTGTGTTAACCCCTTCAACCCCTCGTTGCCTGCAATTGGGTTCTTCCACGCAATTTCCTGACAGAGGAATAACGCAAATTCAACAGCGTCTTGTTGTTCTCCATATACCAACATATAGACAAATGGGTAACACTTTAGATTACAGCCCGCAATGTACCGCATAATTACACAGAATTTACAGCGTAAGTCATTTTAACAATTATATACCTCTACAGTACATACCTGTAGGTTTAGGGAACAATATGCAAAGTTTGAGGAATAAAGGGGTAAATAAAATTGGGTACCCTCAATATATATACAGTATATATATATATTTAGATTTTCCTGACTCTTACCCCTATATTACCCAAACTTTGCATATTGTTCCCCTTTACCTACAGATGTGTACTGTAGAGGTATATTATTGTTATAATTACGCTGTAAATTCTGTTTTATTATGCGGTACATTGTGGGCTGTAATCTAAAGCGTTACTGAGAGCTTTACTTTTCCTTTATGTGAATTTAAAAATTCAAGATAAGCACAGCTTTTTAAAGCACTTCGTTTTAAAAAAGTGGAAATAATATACTAAACTACACTATTACTAAACTAGTTGTAGGTATGCCAAAAGAAGATGTAGAGAGGTTGAGATCGAACGGATTTGGGCCGAACTGACAGTAAACACTAGAGAGCGGTCTTCAGTGATGTCCAGTATTGGGCAGAACTGCCTGAGGCCCTGTGAGATATCAGTAAAAGTGGCTTGAAGAGAATAAAAGAGAATAAGACATCAGTTTTGCAAAGGTTACCACCTATGACACAATCTCCCCTTCAGTCTGTCTCTTTGTGTAACCGTAAGGGCTTTATCTAAATGTGTGATGCTGAGTTACCTCGGCCTATCTTCCATCTACTACAGTATGTCTCAACAAATTTGCTCTGTGGAAATATATTGGAACAGTGTTTGAAGGGACCCCTGTGTCTGACTTGAGAGCAGAGGAAGACACTATCCTCTGAAACTCTCTCATGAGAGACAGCTCATCTTTTATTGAGAGGGGACGGCTGGTGCAGCCTGCGACATCTGACTACTTTAGACGTGTGCGGGGAGACTTGTAGGTTTGCGAAGAAATATTGAAGACATAGTGACAGTAAGGAACAGGTGGCACCTTAATAAATGATGAAGAATCATCATGTCCCTATTTACAGAGCAAGAGATTGATTTCAGAATGGAAGCGTATACAGGAACAGAGAGAGACGGAAGACTTATTTTATTTGATTCTGAGACTGCCTGACCTTAGCTCGTGCTGTCAGGCAAAGAAAGCGCAAGGTTATGGCTTGTGGCTGAACCTGGGTGTACCCATGAAGCAACATTATGATTTGTGACATTAAAAACAAACTCACTGAAGGACAGCAGAAAATTCAAGTTCTGTCAGGGGCATAGAAACCATCTGAATAGTGAGAGGAACACCTTATAAATCTTAACAGCCTGAATGTTATTTAGGCAAGAGGCCTCCTTCAAAAACAACCCCATGTAGGTTATAATAATGGTTTCATGTTAAGCGACTTCTGTAGAATATGTTGTATGCAAAATGCATGCATTTGTGGTGTTTTTATTTGAAGGATCATACAATGCATTTTTTATTAGAATGTGTCTTCCCTGGGATCGAACCACAGTATCTAGAATATACCAAACATTGACCAAGTGACAAATGACCTGACATATATAGGTTAAATGACTTGTTTGTTGTTTGCAACATTTCCATATTTATCATTGCTGTAATCCAGGTAAATGGGTGCCATGCACTCTTAAAAATAAAGGTGCTTAAAAGGTTCTTCACACCGATGCCACGAAAGAACCATTTTTGACTCCACAAAGAACCATTCAGTTAAAAGTTCTTTAAAGAACCATCTCTTTCTTTCTTTTTCAAAATCTGAAGAACCTTTTTTCACCACAAATAACATTCTGTGAGACGCAGAGCGCTTTTCCACCGTTCTAAGCACAGTCTGAAACGGTTACAGTTATGTTTCCACGTGAGCCTGGTTCGACACGGCACGATTACAATTTTCGACACGGTTGTCTAACCGTGCTGAATCGGGCTAATGAATGCGCGCAGAGGTGTTATAGCTCAGTCTCTTGTGTTACCAAGGCAGCGCGTGACGCGTTTGTGTTTACATTCTAAAAATTTCCGTTATCAGCCCTGCGGTGGAAAATGAAACCATTTACGTACCAGCTGGCATGGATCGGCACGGAGTGCAACGATTAAGCAACGATTCGGCGCGATGGTGGAAAAACCTCATAAAGTTAAAGGTTCTTTATGTAACCGTTCTTCTATGTGTCAGGGCTGGGTAGAAAGACACACGGATTCAAGTGCGGGTAACAAGATATTTATTTAACTAAGGACACTCAGGTGAAAAAACGTGAAAGTTCGTGAGAAATAGGATCCTTCCGAAGTCCTGGAGGGAAACGGCTGACTGCAAGGCCAACCGGGAATCCCGGTGTACGGCAGCGTCAGCCGGAGAGGTAAGTAGATGTCCTAAGGACCACACCGTAGGACGGATCAGTGGCGGAAGAGTTCAGGGGTAGGTGCGGAGAGGCAGGAGATCCAATGGAATCCAAGGTGCAGGTGGCGCTGGGGAACCGGGAAAAACAAAAAAAAACCCCAGCAGAAAAAACTAACCCTTAGGGAGGGAAAGGAGCAACCAGCTAGGCTAACGGAGGTCGCCTGGGCAAAAGGTGAAAAAACAAAAACAAAAAGGTAAATCCTACTGAAAAGAGTAATCTCTTCAGGGAGAGAATCCACAGAAAAAAAACCACACGAAACACTTCCTTCCACACGACAAAAACTAGGCAAGACAAAAAACAAGGTCTAGATACAAACTTTAGGCAAGGCAAGACTTTTAGGTACAGAGTGACTAACGTCAACGATCGCACAAGGAACAGTGATAAGTGGCAGTGGCTTTAAAGAGGTGAGGTTGATAGACACCAGGTGACAACACTGAGGTTAATGAGGAGGAGATCAGTAGCGGCTGATGGGGAACACTTAGGCTACTTAGACTTCTACAGTGAACACATGAGTTTGTCAGACAGCCTCCACGTGCTAGGACATTCACCCATACACACATGACAAGATACACAACATAACACGTGCTAACCCCAAAACCCAACATTACCCCCCCCTCCCGGAGCGCCCCCAGGTGCTCTAGGAGGAGGCTCACCTCGTCTCCGATGGAGATCCACAATCAACGAGCGGTCCAAGATGTCCCGGGATGGTACCCAACTCCTCTCCTCTGTGCCATAGCCCTCCCAGTCCACTAGATACTGCACCCCCCTACCACGGCGACGCACGTCCAGTAGTCTCCGAACTGAATAAGCAGGAGCGCCGTCCACGAGACGTGGTGGTGGGGGGGGTGGTCGGCTACAGGCAGGATTAAGAGGGGAGGAAAGCACAGGTTTAACCCGAGAGACATGGAAAACAGGGTGAACCCGACCGAGGGAGGGGGGAAGTCTGAGCCTGACAGCCACCGGATTAACCACCTTGGTGATATGTAAAGGCCCAATGAACCTGGGTGCCAGCTTACGAGAGGGCACCCGGAGAGGTAGGTCCTTAGTGGCAAGCCACACTCGCTGACCACACACGTAGGTAGGAGGAGAGAGTCGGTGACGGTCGGCTGCTGTCTTGGTACGTCTAGAGGCTCGGGTCAGAACCTCTCTGGCTCTCCGCCACTTGCGGCGGCAACGTTGGACTAAAGCCAGAGCCGACGGTACCACAGCATCGGGTTCCTGTGCAGGGAATAGAGGGGGGTTATAACCAATAGAACACTCAAACGGGGACAAACCTGATGCAGCCGACGGGAGGGAATTGTGGGCGTATTCTGCCCAGGAAAGTTGTTGACTCCAAGAACTCGGACTAGCGGATGTCAGACAGCGGAGCATTCTTCCAAGATCCTGGTTGGCCCGCTCGCACTGCCCGTTGGTCTGAGGATGGAAACCAGAAGACAGACTAGCTGAGGACCCGATCTGTCTGCAAAATTCCTTCCAGAACCGGGAGGTGAACTGCGGACCCCTATCAGAGACCACGTTGACCGGCAAGCCATGGAGCCGGAAGACGTGATCAATGAGCAGTTGAGCGGTCTCCCGTGATGAGGGAAGTTTGGGAATGGGAATAAAATGAACCGCCTTGGATAAACGGTCCACCACCGTAAGCACCACGGTGTTACCGCCAGAAGGGGGAAGCCCAGTAACAAAATCCAGGGCGATGTGTGACCAGGGGCGGGAGGGAATGGGGAGGGGATGGAGCAGACCAGCGGCAGGATGATTACTACCTTTAGACTGGGCGCACGTCGGGCAGGCCAACACGAACTGTCTGACATCGGTGATCCATGACGACCACCAGAAACGTTGGCGAATGGAGGCCTTCGTTCTCCGAATCCCTGGATGACAAACCAGTCTGGACGAGTGACCCCACTGCAGGACTTCAGGACGCAGCGCCTCCGGAACGAATAACCTGCCCGCTGGACACCCAGTTGGCACTTGCACCCCCCGACCAGCCTCCTTTACCCTCCGTTCGACTCCCCATGAGACGGCCCCAACCACCATACCTGTGGGGAGGATGGCATCGGCCGAAAGCCTCTCATCCGGGGATTCGAACAGACGAGACAGGGCATCGGGCTTAGTGTTCTTCGACCCAGGCCGGAACGAAAGGGTGAAGTTAAAACGGCCAAAAAAGAGTGCCCAGCGGGCCTGGCGAGAACTCAGCCTCCTGGCCGAACGGACATATTCCAAGTTCTTATGATCCTTCCAGACCAGGAATGGTTGCGCTGCTCCCTCCAATCAGTGATGCCACTCACCCAATGCTAGCTTGACCGCCAACAACTCTCTGTTTCCGATGTCTTAATTGCGTTCTGCCGGGCTGAGGCGATGGGAAAAATAGGCGCAGGGATGGATCTTCCCATCGTGAGCCTACCGCTGAGACAGGATAGCGCCTACTCCAACGCCTGACGCGTCGACCTCGACAATAAACTGGCGATCAGGGTCTGGAACAGATAAAACAGGAGCAGAGATTAAACGAGATTTAAGGGTATCAAAGGCCACCTGTGCATTCTGATTCCACCTGAACGATACTTTAGAAGAGGTCAATGCCGTAAGGGGTGCAGCAATCTGACCAAAGCTCCTGATGAAGCGCCGGTAAAAATTGGCGAACCCCAGGAACCTCTGCACTTCCCTACGGGAGTCGGGTATGGGCCACTTGGCGACTGCCTCAATCTTGGCGGGATCAGCTTGAATGCCCGTAGTAGAAATTATGTGCCCCAGGAACGTCACGGACTCGGCATGGAACTCGCACTTCTCCGCTTTGACAAAGAGTCGATTCTCTAACAAGCGCTGAAGAACCCGTCTGACGTGTTGGGTGTGTACCTGGAGAGAGGGGGAAAATATTAAGATATCGTCCAGATACACAAAGACAAACTGATTGATCATGTCACCCAGAACGCTATTGACCAGGTCCTGGAAGACAGCTGGAGCATTGGTGAGACCAAAAGGAAGCACCAAATACTCGTAGTGTCCCGTAGGTGTGTTAAATGCTGTCTTCCACTCATCTCCCTCTCGAATACGAACAAGGTGGTAGGCGTTGCGGAGGTCTAATTTAGTGAAGACCTTGGCTCCCTGCAAGAGATCAAAGGCAGAAGACATAAGAGGTAGGGGGTACCTATTCTTAACCGTTATGTCGTTCAACCCTCGGTAATCGATGCAGGGACGCAGAGAGCCGTCCTTCTTCTGAACGAAGAAGAACCCAGCGCCAGCAGGGGAGGAGGAATGGCGAATGAGTCCAGACTGAAGAGAATCACGAATGTACTGGTCCATGGCCTCTCTCTCAGGACCGGACAGGGAGAATAAACGACCCCTGGGAGGAGAAGTGCCGGGGAGGAGGTCTATGGCGCAGTCGTAGGGGCGATGAGGAGGGAGGGATACGGCCCGAGACTTGCTGAAGACCGCACCGAGGTCGTGGTATTCCGCCGGGACAGAGGCCAGGTTGCCGGCTTCGACCTGAGGAGCACAAGAGACAGAGACAGGAGACAAGGCAGGACCAAGACAAGACACATGACAAGACGGAGACCACGAAAAAATAGTGTTATTAGCCCAATCGACATGAGGACTATGCTGTAGCAACCACGGGTGCCCGAGAACAATAACATTGTTGGGGGACTCGAGTATGTACAGCACGATGTTCTCGTGATGATTACCAGAAATAAATAAACTTACACTAGGAGTGCAATGGGTGACAGTGAGGAGGTGAGCGCCACCCAACGACCAACCGGAAACTGGACTCGAGAGAGGGACGGACGGTATCTGCCACCTCCGCGCCGTGACTGAATCAATGAAGTTGCCCTCGGCCCCCGAATCCACTAGGGCAAGGCCGGAGCGTGTGACCCCCTGGAACTCTAGTTTGAAGGGTAGTCGGGTGTGCGATGAACCAGCAGGAGGACAGAGAATTTTACCCACTAGTATCCTCCGATCCACTAGTGGGTGTTGGCTTTTACTGGACATTTGATGGCAAAATGTCCTGACTTGCCGCAATAAAGGCAGAGCCCCTGGGATAGCCGTTGTTGCTTCTCCATAGGTGTGAGGCGAAGTCGCCCCAATTGCATAGGTTCGGGATCCCCCGGATCCAACGATGGGAGAGCGGGGGTAGAGGAGAGGAAAGGCTCCACACGGCGCCAGGGATTGTCCATTAACCGCCTTCTCCGGCGGTTCTCCATACGCGCCTCAACCCGTAGAGCAAGAGAGATGAGTCCTTCCAGATCCTCTGGAACCTCCATCACCGCCAGCTCATCCGAGATGGCGTCGCTGAGTCCCTCCAGGAACCGGGCTCGCAGGGCGGGAGCATTCCACTTGCAGGCAGCACTGAGGGTCTGGAACTGGATGGAGTATTCTGTAATGGATGCACGGCCCTGCTTCAATCGAGAGAGTCTGGTGGCGGCCTCATCGCCACGAACCGAGCGGTCGAACAACCTCTCCATCTCCTTCCGGAACTCTTCGAAGGATGCACAGCAGGGGGATTGGGCATCCCACACCGACATTCCCCATTCCCGGGCCTTACCGGCCAGAAGGGTGAGGACGAAACTCACTTTCGCTGCTTCAGACGTGTAGCGACGGGGTTGTAGGTTGAAGACTAGGGAACATTGTGATAAAAATGCTCGACAAGAGTTAGGGTCACCATGGTATACCGGAGGACTGTTGACATGTGGCTCAGGTTCGCGGACGGATCCCAGCTGAAGTCGTGCCGTCTGGGCGGCAGTCTCGACCTGCATCGCCTGCAGACAGGCTGCAAGCTCGGAGACCTGAGTGTTCAATACCTGGACCTCTTGTGCTGTTGTGTTGATCCGGTTGACTTGCTGTCCAAGCAAAACACCCTGTTGGGTCACAGCAACCCGAAGAGGATCTGTTCCCGCTGAATCCATCCTCCTGGTGCGATCGTTCTGTCAGGGCTGGGTAGAAAGACACACGGATTCAAGTGCGGGTAACAAGATATTTATTTAACTAAGGACACTCAGGTGAAAAAACGTGAAAGTTCGTGAGAAATAGGATCCTTCCGAAGTCCTGGAGGGAAACGGCTGACTGCAAGGCCAACCGGGAATCCCGGTGTACGGCAGCGTCAGCCGGAGAGGTAAGTAGATGTCCTAAGGACCACACCGTAGGACGGATCAGTGGCGGAAGAGTTCAGGGGTAGGTGCGGAGAGGCAGGAGATCCAATGGAATCCAAGGTGCAGGTGGCGCTGGGGAACCGGGAAAAACAAAAAAAAACCCCAGCAGAAAAAACTAACCCTTAGGGAGGGAAAGGAGCAACCAGCTAGGCTAACGGAGGTCGCCTGGGCAAAAGGTGAAAAAACAAAAACAAAAAGGTAAATCCTACTGAAAAGAGTAATCTCTTCAGGGAGAGAATCCACAGAAAAAAAACCACACGAAACACTTCCTTCCACACGACAAAAACTAGGCAAGACAAAAAACAAGGTCTAGATACAAACTTTAGGCAAGGCAAGACTTTTAGGTACAGAGTGACTAACGTCAACGATCGCACAAGGAACAGTGATAAGTGGCAGTGGCTTTAAAGAGGTGAGGTTGATAGACACCAGGTGACAACACTGAGGTTAATGAGGAGGAGATCAGTAGCGGCTGATGGGGAACACTTAGGCTACTTAGACTTCTACAGTGAACACATGAGTTTGTCAGACAGCCTCCACGTGCTAGGACATTCACCCATACACACATGACAAGATACACAACATAACACGTGCTAACCCCAAAACCCAACACTATGGCATCGTGAGGCAACTTTATTTGTGTAGATGCTGAAGAAGCAACATGTTGGCAAAATTTTAAAACAAAACAATATTTATGTACAACCTTCATTTTTGGGGTAACTGTTTTTTACTTTAGTTCAATTTCCTCAAAACAAACGAGTTGTCCATCTGCTTGTGTGATACGTTGAACTGTCATAACACACAGTCTTGTGCAATTAGCTTGTAATTAGTCTGTGCTAAAATAAAATGAACACAAAGCCCCAACAATAACGGCCAGCAGCAGATCCGCCGACATGCACACAAACACGCTTTGGTAAAGACGGAAAATGCTAATGTAAAGTCATTACGCTGAACAAACCTGCATTGGAATTTGAATTAGCTGTCCTGCTCCGCTGAAGGAGCCTCTCGCACCCAAATCATTCTGGCAATCATATCACACTGAGGCAAGCAATCACTAAAGCTAGATTAAGGATAATTGGATGGCGCTTGGTTTTTTTTGGAGGGTACGTTTTTACTTAGCATTCTCTCAGATAGAGTTTATTGAAATAACTGTCAAGTGGAACTTAAAAAAAGTGCCACATAAAAAATACAAAGGCACAAGCAGTCAACGCAGAGCCTAAGCTCTAGTTTTATCGATGTGGTTCTGGAGGGGACATGCAAATGAAACGCGTCCTAGCCTTTCTTTAGGGTTTCAAAAGATTTCTCGAATACATGAAAGAAAGCGAGGGAAATGAAAATCACCTTTAAATGCACATTTTCTTTCTATTTAATAATGCACATTTTCTTTCTGTCTTCCCTTGCTGTACGACAGCTTTCGTCCTTCTCTACCAACGTTATATACAAGATTAAAAGAAAACGTCTCAATAGCTCCTTATAATCTTCTTCTCTAAGTGTATTTCATATAGACTGTATAGAAGCCTTCTAAACCCGAGTTCCCCATATGCATTAGAAATGTTTTGACATGTTGGAGCCATGCCATAGTGGTTAATGCTCATGTTAAGGTCTTTGCACATACAGTCCGAAATTTTCGTATGCGTTTTTTCGTATTAGGCTCTCGTTTGTACGGTGTCTCTGAATTGTTAAAAAAGGCCACTCAAAATGCTTGACGGATGCGAAAAACGCAGAAAATCGAACCCGGTCCGAATTTTTTATGACGGACGAAAATATCGGACTCAATGTGCAGTGGGCTTTAAGGTGTTGTGCTAGCAGACATGGTGTGATTTTTAAATCTTACTACCCCTCCAACAATTTCTTGTTTCTCATGTTTTATCTCTACAATAAAAAGCCTGAAAATTAATTAAATAAATATGTTTAATACAAATTACAATGGTTCAGGAACTCTACCGAGATGTTTATTCATGTTACTCTTAATATTACAGACATGCTTCTTGCTGGAAATATAGTAAAAAGCTCAACTTTATATAATTTGCATGCTTTCAGTTTAATGTTACTGTAATTAAACGCTTAATTAATTATTCAATTACTACTGTGCCTAATGTAAATTTATGCAGTACTTTACTGTGAGTACTTTCGGGGAATCATATATTATCAATATAATATTTACAGTATGCATTTTTGACTGTCTTAAACCTATAATTTGTTATGTATGCTGGACTCTTGTCTAACGATTTGCTCGAATGTTGTATAATTATTCTAATTTCTAAAACAGGTAGTCCGTACCCTAAATTATGTTTTATTAAGCCATGTTTGATGCTGTTAAAATGTAATATATTCTATATTAATGTTACTGGTGGCAAAACCATTATTGCATTTATTCTGTATATCGTTTTATGTAAATTGTATCTTTACATTTAGTTAATAATTGAGATTTACTGCATCATATAAGGTACAGTATGCTCTGTGTACTGCACAGTTTATTGTCTGTTTGCTAATTCACACTATCGCACACGGCGAGACAGTATATCTGTCTCTCTGTCTATCTAACCATTTGAGTCAATTAAGTTTTATTGTGTGAGACAGTGTATAAACACGTGTGTTTTCTGTTAACAGCAGCTGAGCAGAAGGGGTATTTTCTGACTGTCAGTGAATGAGTGTACCAGGTGCTGAGAGAAGGAAGATCTAACAAACTCAGAGCTTAACAAGGCTGCCTTTGATTTGTTCTCTGGAATGAAAACAACTCAAATTTAGATGGAGAGATGAATGATGAGAGACGATGGAGTATTTGTCTAAACACACTCGAAATCATCCACCCTCGCATGCAGAGCTCTCAGACACACAAACAGCAGCAATTAACAGGAGAATGAAACAGCTGCAGTAAATATGCTGTCGATATGGCAGAACTTGAGCACCGCAGACCAATATGTGTAATTACAAATGCATGTGAAATGTGCACGCACTTATTCATGTCTGTGTGCATGTAGGCATGCTTATGGGGGGTGTACGGGGACAGTACGAGCCTGTGTGTGTGTGTGTGTGTGTGTGTGCGTGCGTTCATGTTTGTATATCCCGGTGGGGACCTAAACCTGAATACACACCAACACATGGGGACTCGTGTCACCGTGGGGACCAAAATTGAGGTCCTCATGGGCAAAAAAGCTAATAAATTGTACAGAACGATATTTTTTACAAATCTAAAAATGCAAAAAGTGTTCTATGATCTTTAGGTTTAGGGATAGGGTTAGGGGATAGAATATACAGTTTGTACAGTATAAAAACATTACGCCTATGGACTGTCCCCACGGGGATAGTCAACCAAAGCCTGTGCGTGCGCGTGTGTGTGTGTGTGCGCGTGTGTGTTTGAATGCTTTGCTAGTCAGCACTTGTGTCAGTCAGATTTGGGTAAACACAGTGGGAAATGAAAGCATTGAACACATGCGGTTCAAGTTGAGGAGAGCCAGGTCATCAAAATCAATACTAATTCAGCCTCTTGTAATTCTGGGGTAATTAACAAGCTACGGTGAATTAGAGTCCCACCTCTGTCTCTTCAACTGAGTTCAAAAAATTGAACGTGACATAAGCTGACAAATAGAAAAATACTTTTTAGTTGTGGATTGTCTTTATAGCTAGAGTGTCTTTTTAAAGATGTCTTTAGAATTTTGATGATTTTTTTGCTCCCGGCAGCCAATTTTTCAGTGCAGAAACGCATTGCGGTTGGCACAGAACAATGTTTATCATCTTTGCAAGCAAACCCGTATTTAAATACCTTGCATTGTTCTGTCGTCACAGAGTCTGCCCATGTTGCCATCTGCTTAATTTGGCTAGCTTCTAACAGACGAAACAAATTTGCACCAAAATAAAATAAGAGGATTGCAGCCTATCAACCACAAAAAAAGTATATATATATTTTCATTTTAAAAGATCTATTTAAAGATTGATAATTCTTGTTTTATTATTTGCATGTAGCATTTCGCGACCCTTATTAAAACAGACCTGTTATCCATTTTAGTTCCAAACAATATGTGAAAAACAGTGTGTTTAAAAACACAGCTCTGCTTCTAAGCCTATTGTAACAAGCACATAAAAGATGAAAAGGACAAGAGAGAGTGAGTGGGAGAGTAAAAAAACCTTTAGATTGTCTGTAGGACTAATTGCTAGTTTTCTGCAACAAATTTGTCTTAGGGTGCAGGAAAAATAGACGATATTCTGTTATCTTCCCCTGTCCAACCAGATCTTAATTACTGCACCTATATGGGCCATTACGTGCCAACACCTGGCCTCGCGGGAACTATTTGTACATGCCATAATTTTTCTCTTTGAGCTGTTCCCTCTGCCAGAAAGAATAAATAGATAAATAAATAATAAAATCAGAGAGACAGAAAAATACAGAGAGAGGGAGAGAGGAGGGGTAAAATAACAGAAAAAGGTGCTCTAATCCCTCTTTTTCTCAACTCAGAGTAAAGACAAAAAAAAAAAAAGATTAGAAGAAAATTGCATGAGCGTGAAGACGTTCACAAAGCTAGATGTCTAGAGAATAAAGAAAAAAAAAAATGCTTACAACACCACTGTGAGCTGAAAATAGTGACTTGAAATACAATGTACTCTATATTACAGTAACAGAAGGAAAGTTGCCCTGAGCTACAGTAGAAGCAAAATATAAACAACCCATTTATATTATTGAGGTCTTATTAACAGTCTTTTGGCCCACAAGGTATTCTGCATATCACTGCATAACATCTTGCAGTAAAAACTCTTATTTGTTTTACATTTTTTTTAGTTACACTTCTGAATTCACACAATCATGAATATTAATTGCAAAAATTTTGAATAGAAACAATAGGGTTGTATGGACCTATTCACCTCATGCGCAAGCATTTTCTATGGAAAACAATACAATTATTTCTTCGTCATGAAAACTGAATTTACGACTGAGGTTAGATTCTGGTCACAATTCCCAAGCCAATACTCATGCGCAGTCCAAAGTATTGGTGCTACCGAAGCTAATTTGGCGTGGAAAATGCACACAGAACTGTGTCCACATGAAAGTTTGTTATTAATATACGTATGTGCATATATAAAAATGTGTATTGATATAAAAACACAGAGCAGAGGTCTAATGCAGAATCAGTGGCCTTGTTCTACACACATAAGTATTCTCACGGGAAAAAATGTAGAGGAAATGCAAACAAATAATATATTATCAATGCAAATACATAAATAATACAACATGGGACACTTTACAGGCTTTGAATTCCAATTATTATTTTTTACCTCATACTAAAAAAAACTTGTTAAGTGAAAACACTCTACACAACTAAAAACAAAAACAGTATATAAACCTCTCTTCCATTTTCATTAATCAAATGCATTTGGTGCAAAGACCACTGATGCTATACATACCATCACATTTTGATGGTACAAAATTATAAAGACAAAAATGATGTCTGACAGGATTCACCTGGGCTATTAGGTTAATAATTGCACATTAATATACAATTTGTTGAATGATCTTCAGACAAACTGATCTTAAAAGGATAGTTCACTCAAAAATGACAATTCTGTCATGAATTAATCAACCTCAAGTTGTTACAAACCTGTATGGATTTCTTTGTTTTGTTGAACACAAAGAAAGATATTTGGAAAAATATTAGTAACGGAGATTTCTGGGACACCATTGACTACCATTAAAATGTCAGTCAAAAGTGCCCCAGAACTGTTTGTTTTCTTAAGTTCTTCAACATATCTTCTTTTGTGTTCAACAGAACAAAGTAATTATACAATAATTATTTCTACTTGGGTAGTCAATGATGCCCCAGAAATCTTGGATGCTAAACATTCTTCCAAATATCTTTCTTTGTGTACAACCAAACAACTCGATTTAAAAAGATTTGTAAGAAGTAATTCATGACAGAATTTTTAATTTTGGGTGAACTATCCCTTTAATTAGAATTTTTAAAAGTCAGCATTTCATTCTTATGGTTATTTTGCCAAACTGTACTCCAAGAACTGCTATGCATCCATCACGCATCATCGAAAATTCACAAAGAAAAACAGAAACAGAAAGATTGACCGTGAGAGAGAGAGAGAGAGAGAGAGAGAGAGAGAGAGAGAGAGAGAGAGAGAGAGAGAGAGAGAGAGAGATTAACAGTTCATTCTGTATGTTATGGCATATCCGCCTTTCTTATAACTTTCTATTCTATCATTGACATTATACATACTTAGCATTCAACATCCAAGACAACTATGTGTGCTATATCCACCAGCAGCCTCGCCTCACTCACTACTCACTCACCTCTCACTCACTCACTCCTCCACGCTGTCACTCACTCACTCACTCACTCACTCACTCACTCACTCACTCACTCACTCACGCACGCACGCACGCACGCACGCACGCTCGCACGCACGCACGCACAGTGCAGTTAACTCTCCATTATAAAGCCTTTCAGGGGAATATAACAGCTCAGCTCAGTCCTAAGAGCTTTCAGTGCTGCCGTGGGGGTCAGAAGTCTGAATGTCTGTCTCTAAGTTCTTTGGCACACAGTCTGTCAAAATGGAGACAGTCACCCTCCCGTTTCCCCTTTCCCACTTTCCTTGTATCTCTCCATCTCTCTGTTTATCCCTTGGGGAGAGCGAAGTGTCAGTCTGTGTCTCTGCCCCTGCTCAGCTCGGCTACGGACATTCCGGCCTCAGATACATTTCACAAGAGAAACTGTCCAACACATCATAAATGCATATCTTATTATCAACCATTAAACTGTTTACACACACATATAATGGACAGCCAAATTCCTGTTCACTTATCTCCCTTGCTGCTGGTTTTAGGTGCTCCCAGCCTCCCAGCTCTGTCTAAAACTGACAGTGAAAGGCTCCATCGAGGCTGCTGTGGCTAAAAGCCCCCAAAGCACACTTGGATGTAATGTTAAACAAATGACAAACGGCTCAGGGACGAGGGTCTTTGGTCAGTACTCGGGGGCCATATTGTTTCAAAGAGGACAGCGTGATCAAGCAGTCCTGTTAACACGTACCAGAACATGATGATTTGTTGTTTTTAGTCGATATGTTATCTTTGAGTTTATTTACATGTACTATACTACAAAAACAATGATTATTCATTCATTTATTTCCCCGAAACAAAAAGGTTGGGGAATAAGCCCTTCGATACGCCTTTACCAAACTATAATTTCCTATCTTGTCATTTATTTCCTTTCCTTTATTAAAATTGTGTACAGATGACCGGGTGTGCTTATGAAGTACAATATTATAGTGCATTATTTGCAATTTTTCATGCAGTCACATTGCTAAAGTAGATTATGTCTGACTGAGTAATTTTCTAAATGTGATTTGGCCAGCTAGTTTAATATCAGAGATTGCCATTTTATTAGTAAGTGTCTCATTGGTGAAGCACAAAGTTTGAATTATTTAAGATTTTTACACATTCATCATTATGAGAAAAGCCTTTTATTGAATAAACCCTATATTTCAGTGCAATGGACGTTTTTATACCAAAGTAGGACTTTAATCAAAATAGAAGACACAACTTGGAATTTATTTGGTCTGAATATTTTAGAAAATGAGAGGAAATAAGGAGAATACAAACCTGGAGTCATTTGTAAATATAATGTATATTTATTATATATGTAATATATATTTATCTATGTTATTAAAGGACATATTTGTATTTAATTTTGTGTAATATTAAACTGTGCCTGTCAAAATGATTTGCAGCAGTCTCACTTCTCTGCGATATATCCGCTCAACCAATCACAGCACACCATTCCACGCATTGTAAACAGTCATGGTGGCGCTCTCAATACGGTTGGCTCCTAGTTTCCCTGATCTACTTTGTACTTTGTGTTCAACAAACAAACAAAAAAATGAATAATTTTGATGGCATTGATGAACCTGTGCTGGCTTCTGCGGTGGGGAAGAAACGTAAGCCATAGAAATCTGTCGTGATTCTACCTCATCATGTCATGTCTATCTTGGTTATGGGACAGAATCACGGCAGGATCCCTTGTTATGTGTGGAGAGAGTCTTTTTGACCCTTTTGGTCTTCGATACTCTCTCCGGTCTTTGTCTGTGTTCCCGCCCTTTTGTATCCCTCGTTATTGCTTGTTGATTAGTTCATGTCTCACACCTGTTCCCTCTTGATTTCCTCCCCTTTATATAGTCCTCATGTTTCATTGTCCTGTGCTCTGTCATTGTATCTGTACGCGTTTGATGTGCTTCGTGTTCTTGTTCCCCTAGTTCCTACCTTGTCCTGATCTGTGCGTCCCTATATGTAAGTTGAGTTGTTTATCACCTTAGTTCTCGTGTTTGTCCCCCTTGAGGGAAGTTTTTGGTTTGTAGTTTTGTATTTTAGTTTATCTTGTCAGTCACCCCCTCGTGGGTATTTCTTTTGTTTTGTGTTATTTAAATAAAAGTCCTTTGTTTACCCCTTTACCACCGCCTGCCTGCAATTGGGATCTCCACGCCTCACTTTTCGTGACAGAAATCTAATCATTTACATGATGAGATTAAGAAGATGAGGCACTAATTTATAGCATTAAAAAGATGACCCGTTGAATTCATTTTAGGAGCGATGACCGATTGAATGTATTTTTAGTCCAGTGCCTGTATGTAAGATTAGTATTGTATTGAGTTCAGAAGCTGTCATATGTGGATCAACTAACTTTGTTGTGTATTTTCAACAGTTTCAATATGAAAAATAACCTTTATATTGATTCAATGGATTTATTGCATTTTGGGGAAAAAAATGATCAGTTTTTATAATAAATCTTTTAAAATCAAAATCTGGATTTGAATTTTTTATGTTACTAGAACCTAAAGATGCTATGTGAAACTTTGAAACAGAAAATAGTGGTTTTCATCTTGCCACTTTCTTTGTTTACTCAAATTAATCAAACTGGATTTATAGTGCTTTGGAACCAAACTCCTCATATATAGTGAATAAGGTGCATAAAGGTGAATGAATGAAGGCGAGCTTGGGATGGAAAAGAAAAAATCGGAGCCATGATTGATGACTGACAAGACAGAATGATCGGACTCCTCCTGAACCTACATATAGTCCAGATTTTTACTATGACAGAGTGGGATTTGAATAGGAAATATTCTCTTTATGTTGATATGTCGGTTTTGAGCAGAGTATAAATAATATAACCCAGTCTGACAGTAAAGTTCCCAGCTTTTCTAGACAGCTGGGAAATTTTTTAACTTTGACTGCTGCACCAAATTCCAAAATAAATTGCGTATAAGTGTTTTGAATTGGACTGCAAAATGTTGCCTTTGATTTGAAGGTGGTACTTGGTGTGAAATGTTTGAAAACCATGTTTCTAATACATCATTCCATTCTGACAATACAATGGGCTCTAACTCACTCTGGCTGTGGGCTTTTACTGAGTCAAACAAGACCTGCCAACCCCAATACTGCTTTATGTTTACAACGAATGGCTGCACTGTTGACTGAAAAAAGCATTGAAAACCTGCACTATAGCTCCAAACATTGACATTACTGTATAGTTGCATCATTCTATGAGCTTTAAGCTCCCTATTGGCTGATCTAACTTAAAGCAACGGTATTGATTTTGCTCCACTAGCAGTATCATAGAGAATTTCAAAAATAAACACTTTTCAGACAGGTTTTATCTATTGCCCATGTGCTATTGTTTGGGAATCCAGGTTGTCCGGGTCAAACGTATGCCATTGGTTGAACCCGTTTTAAGGGTTGAAAGTGTCTGCGTATTTGCTTCCAAAAATTAGGGAAGAAGGTATTTTTAACATTACAAAAAATTACAAACAGCAGCTTTAACTGGCATACAGAACATCCGGACACATTGAATTGTATCCAATATGCAATTCATGAGTCTACAGTAAACTGTTCAGGTTAACATAGGTTCTCGGAGAAATAAAGAAGTTTCAGATGCATTAGCCACGCTTCAATCATTCTATAAAAGAGCTGTGGGATTCTTTGCTCACATTTTTGATGTAATATGAATGTCTTTGAGAGCCGGTAAGGGTTCACGATTAAAGGCCTGTTTAGATCTCTGACTTGCGTGCAGATTATTTTTCTCGGCCCTTTGCATGGCAACATCCTTTGCACTCCTCCAGCTTTCTCTGCTCATTAAAGTTATGCTGGTTCTGGTTACATGGTTGGGGGAACTGGAGGGTTTATGGACCCTTGCCCCCTGTAGGGTTCTCTGGAGAGCCCATCTCAGGGTCATTCCTCTCAATCTGACTTCCATTAACATTTAATTTACGGCTAAATGGCCACAGGAGGGGAAGACATGCTGTATTACAAATCTTACCGTGGCTTTGCTTCAGTAATGATTTTGGTTTTTAGTATTGGCTTCCAAGCTAGTGTAGCACAAAAAAAGAAACAAATTTACAGCATAAAGGTGATTATAATGCAGGGACGCTGCCGCACATTCAGTACATGCAATGTAATTACTGAAATGATTGTGAACATGTACAAAGAAATACAAAGACACTGTGTTATGAGGAACAGGCATTTAAAGAATAGTTCACCTTCAAAATGAAAATTCTGTCATCATTTACTTACCCTATTGTAATTTTAAACCTGTGATTTTCTTTCTTCTGCAAAACACAAAAGATATTTTGAAAAATGTCGGTAACCAAAAAAACATTGGTTCCCATTGACTTCTATTGTATAGACACAAAACCGATGCAAGTCAACGGGGACCGACTTTTTTCTGTAACCGACATTTTTCAAAATATCTTCTTTTGTGTTTTGCAGATTTGAAATGACAAGAGGGCGTGTAAATAATGACAGAATTTTCATTTTGAAGGTGAAGTATTGCTCTAAGCCACACTTAATGGTAGCATTTATAGTATATTAAAGACAAATACAATTCAGATGAAACGTATTTTGAGAAGTCTTGTCATATCACAAGCTTAAAGCCATTAAAAAATTGCGTAAAAAATGAAATATTCCGGCAGTGAGGGCTCAAAGGAAAAAAACATAAAATTAAATGCTTTTCATGTTATTTTACACACTTGTAAATTTGCGGTTTATTTCTGTAATTTAATATTTTTTACCATCTTAAAAATATGTGAAAATTCTGTAAAAAAAAATGTTTACAGTGCAAATGATTAAAAGTAATTGCAAATAAAAGGTCTAGCATCATTTGTTTGCCATTTGGCCTGCTATATTTATCCAGCGCAATAAAATCATACATTTTATAAATCGTTTCCATTGCAAAATACTTTGTGGGGCCACTGTATTTCATTTCAAAACGGCTCCGAGTTTTTTTCAGATGCTGTACAGCTGCATCTATTTTTTCTATGCTCTCTCTCTTTCTCTCTGTGTCGCTCCTCACAGGTGGTAGATTGAGGGCTTGGTGAAAACGTATGAAGCTCTTCTCCATGATTAGAGCTCATGAAGCAGACTCATCATATCAATCTCTCTACCTAACTGCCAGCAATGCTGATTAGCTTCCCTGTCTTTATAAAGAATGGAATGACCCCACCAACACAGTTTAAAAAGTCACTTTGACCCTCTTTAACTTCGTAAGACATAATCTCTTGTCACACAGCATTACTTCATGTTGCAAATCACATTTCAAATACTTTGCTTGAGGAAGACATCAAGGCAACCCAAAGACAGTTTACTCGGTGTGATCTGTCAAAATATTAACCAATGAAGTTAAAGCAAAATCCAGCCAATGAAAATGAGCGGTGGATCATTAGTCAGAGCACAGGAAATGGGCACACAGGGAGAAACTGATAAATCCTGCGTGAGAATAAGTCTGAAGTCTAGAGAACTGTCCTGTGGTGCCTTGAGCAGACTCTAATAATGAAGTTTGGCCATATCTGCGGATATTGCCAACAGTCAGAGCAGCTAGATAGAGAGAGGCTTTTAGATAAAGCCTCTATTAGTGTGAAACTGAGCTTAGGCCAAGAGACATCTCGCATTTGATGTGCCTAGACAATGCCTCTCCAGGACAAAATGAAATTTGCAGTTATTATCATTATCATGATGAACGATGAGAGTCTGGCCAGGATGGCAATAGTTATGAAGAGGCCGTGCCAATGGTTTTTTACAGACTGTTAAAGGAGGTATCATGCTAGCACATCTACAGCTTGGAAGATCAGGAGATTTGGGTTATACAGTAATAAAAGATGTGTATTCAGCAGTAGCGAACCCTCAGGGCCCTCTGTGATGACCTAAACTACCGTAAAAAAATATATTTAAAAAGTTTAAAATACTATTTTCAATAAAAGTCGGCCGATTTTCCCTATTAGATATGTATATTTGACTTCCTGGATAAATTTGTATTTGTATTGCGTGTTATTTTGGTGATAACTGTCTTGCTGTGTTCGGCTTGTTACGTTTCAAGTCTGGAGTAGCATTGTAAATGTATCATGTGGTAAGTGTGATGTTATAATGATGTACTAGTAAGGTAAAATACCGTACTGTACTGTGGTAAGTGTGTGTGTGTGTTGGGGGGGGGTTTGGTGCGCGTGCGCAGAGGGCCAAGGCTCAAACCTCAAGATTGGCTACTGGTATTCAGTGAATCTCAACCTGCTAGAAAGAAAATGCGGGATCTGAATTAGGCATAAGAGAACAAATCATTTGTAAGCAGTAAGAGTAAATTTTTGTGGAAGTTAGCAGGTGTGAAATGAAACTCGCAGTAGTGGGATGGAAAATCACTCCATCTTGATGCAGTAAAACAAAAGTATCTGAGAGCTCAGCAGTGCAGTAAGAAAGTTGCATGGCTATATTGTGATTTTAGATGTTTTTAGCATTTTAATTAGGTGAAAATGTTTTGATATAACTTATTAAAATGTCTAGTTTGAGATCACCAATACTCAAGGCTGTTAATCCACTCAATGAATTTGGTGATTACGACCCCCACCCCATTTACACACATGCATGAATGACAATAAAAGCTCTCTTGATTTGCTAACCACACACACAAAAAATCATAGAAGTTTCATTACTCAGCGTTGAAATGGTTTACCAAGACATGACTTACCAGCCTGCTCGGTGCTGACGGTGATATTGGCCACCTGTCTTGTAGATCTTCCCATTCCTGAAACTCCATTCAAAGCCTCTATCTGGAACGTGTAGTTGGCATGTGCCACAAAGTCCTGGACCACCACGGATGTGCTCGTGAGGCCCACAGGTCTTGGCATGAAGCGCACATTGCTGTTGCATGGCTGGCAGGGCTGCCCATCAGCCCCGCAACGAAGACACGAAACATTATAGGTTATATCCTTCCGACCACCTGTGTCACTGGGCGGAGACCACTCAAAAAAGAGAGCGGTTTCGTTGATGTTAAAGGCCAGGTTTCGAGGAGGAGAGGGTGGTCCTGTTTTGTAACAAAAAACATTAAAAATGAAATAAAAAAATGTCTATTCGGGGAAAATATGAATTAACAAACTAAAACAAAAATGGTAGCCCACATACTGTAAGCATTTACCAATGAATCCTTCTAATGCTTCAAGTTGTTGGTGTCTCTCTTTCCCTCCCTCTGGTTCAGCTGATATACAAATGTCTTTGCTCTAGTACCCTGATCCTGCTTACTATACAATGCCAGCTCGGAGACAGATACAGGGAAGTGTGCATTTATCTGCTGTTTCCCAGACTCAGCTAATGATGATAATGAGAATACGTCCTAGACATGATTATCATAGTTAATGATAATTGCACCCACTCGTGAATAACAAGGAAGTAATTATTCCTCCTCTCCTGTTTTTAATGCAGATTGCTGCTAGCGTTGAAAAGATTGAGTTTTGGTGAATAATTTGAGTAAGCACGATAGGGGGCAGAAGGAGGGGAAGAGAAGAGGGTGATGAAGCAGAAGAGTGGAATAACAGGCATACTGAGCGATAGAATCGCAAGGGCGAATCTCCCAAAGCCTGTCAAAAAAATGACAATCATTTTCACTTGAGTATTAAGATAGAAAAATAAATAATTATACTTTGCATGAACAAAGTAAAGCCTATTCCTATTATTTTAAAAGCGTATTTTCACAATACAGTATTTTCTTCTGTATTAAAGTAAAACGATATTGTAAAATGTTATGAAAATTATGGCTGTCAAACGATTAATCGCGATTAATCGCACCCAGTCTAAAAGTTTGTGTTTACATAATATACTGCATGTCTGTGTAGTACTGTGCATATTAATTTTGTATTTATAAAAGCATGCACATGCATGTATATAAATAAATAAATAAACAGTTAAATTAGTAGTAAATATAAATAAATACATCTAAATATTTCCTATATATGTATTCATATATAGTATTTGTAAATACAAAATGAATATGCTCAGTGCATAGACATATATTATGTAAACACAGACTGTTATTATGACTGCGATTAATCGCGATTAATTGCGATTAAATCGCGACAGCCCTAATAAAAATTTTTTAAATCATAAATACAACAATAATGTAGTTAACATTTTTTCAGGTTAATACATTTGGCTTATATAGATGAAAAATGAAAATGTGCCAAAAAACTTGGCACTGGATCTGGGTTCCTTTTTTACATAAAAAAGACTTATTTTCCCTTTTTTATCAGATTTCGTGAGATTCATCAGAAAGAACTGGAGTAAGATGAACATATAACATAAAGCAGAGGATGACTAACGTGTGCAGGCCATGGTGGGAGGGTCTTTGCTCGCTCTGTAGTAGCCTTTCTCGCAGTGACACAGTGCTGAACCCTCCGTGTGGCTGGAACTGTGCGGTGGACACTTTGAACATTTGATGTTTCCTGCAAAGGCTTTGTAGAACCCCGGTCTGCAGGCTGTAAAGAAAACGTAGGAGAAAAGTTAAGGCTGTGCATTCCTTGACTTTCCTGAACCAATATTCAAATTACCTTTTCAAATCTGGACAAATAAAGCAGATGTGAGATGATATTTTCAATGTTTTACAATTCCTTTATACTTCTGTCGGTCCCCATGGAACTGACAGCTTAAGACGTACATTAAAAGCCCCCTCTCCATTCCTCTCTTTCCAGTGTGCAGGCTAACTCATTTGATCTTCTCTATGCTAGTCGCTCTCATGTCTCTAGCTTAGACTCCACACTGAAAGACTTACCAAGACCCTAGAGATGAGCCAGACGAGACTGAGTTAAGTGGTACACACACAAGCACTCACACACACACACACACACATATATCGAAGGTGTAAGATAGCAGATCTCTGTCTGTAGCCTGTCTCGCTCTCACACACATACACACACTAGTTTTACTCTTATTTAAATTTGCTCCTCCAGAGGTTGGTAATTCTCTATAGCCACAACATTACAGGTATTGATCTGTTTCTTTCTGCCTCCAGACACACTCTCCAGTAACAGAGCCATTCCCAGAAAGCTTCAGAGCTTCCCCAGCAGTTTCTCCTCCTCATTGTGATGCAGAGAAACAACTTCTGTGTGCAAGCCGTCAGCAAGCATCTGTTTAAATCAGTATAGGCGTTTGGAAGCAATTCTAGCAAGAAAATCAACTCCAATGTTTGAATCATCAATGTGGGCTCTCTTTTTTATTTACATCTTTTGTATACAAGTCAACTTTTGTTTTATGGATAAGCATACACTATAGTGCGACGAGCATTCAAACAAATAAACTGGCCACCAATCACGACTTAGAACTTCTGCGAAGAGAATTATTCACACATACACAGTTAGGTCAACATAAAATGGCATTTGCAACCTATTTAAATTCTGAAATATGATGTATTTCTGTGTAAAAAAGGATTTTTGTGCAGGGCAGGACTTAATTTTATTTTATTTGGACAAGTGGCTATTACATACCAGAATGTAATATATATAAGTGGTTGGAGATAGCGGGAGGCATTTGTGATGTCAAAAGAAAAGTTGAAAAAGAAAGCGACAGAGGGGAAGAAACTCATAACAAAAAAAAAAAACACTTTAAACTTTTTATTTACAAACTTTTTATTTGCATTAAATAATGCAATAATGAACAGTGTACAATATGAATATGCATTATTAATAGAGATGCACAGATATATCGGCCAATCATCGGTATCGGTTGATAAAAGCATTTTTATTCACATCGGCTATCAGCAGATACTTTAAAAACAGCTTATTATCAGGGCCGATATGTCCTGTCAATCAAAAGAAAACAGGAAAATGAAATAAATTTGTGCTCTGTGTATAGAAAATGTTAAGAAACATTACCATTAGTTATTAATATTAATAGTCATCATATGAATTAATAACATTTAGAAAGTTAAGAAATATTAATTTTATCTTCAGAATTTAGTTAAAGCGAGTTAATATAACCACCACACTATAGGTAACAGTATTGGCAGATATCCCTCTGAATAATCGGCTATCGTGTCGGTAGAGAAATTTAGTATCAGTGCATCTCTAATTATTAAAACATTTCAAGTTGACTTTTAGCATTGTTTTACATTATACAACCATACACAGTACATTTACAAAATCCATACACCACAAAGATGACCTTACCACTAGAATTACTCGTATTACTGTTATTATGACCAGGGCTTGATTGGGACGTTAATTTGGCCCTGGCATTTCTGTCATTGCCTTTCCTGCATACATGTGCGATTCGCAATTGCGTTCGCATTCCGTGCATACGCGCCCGACTCACACTTATAATCCGTCCGTCTCTCTGGCCCATGCGTCCGTTTCGGCCCAAAAAGTACAACGGCCCACCGGGAAAATGCCCGGTATGCCCGATCCAGCCCTGATTATGACTAAACTATTGATACTTTTACAAAGCATCCAGCTGCTCCACTTAGGCCAACAGAAGAAGAAGAGGAATTGATGTGCCTTCATGTGAAGACCAGTGATACCAAGAACGGTACGATTCTGCAGCATTTACCTTTCCCCAGAGGATCCACAGGCAGCCATGCTGTAGAACGGTTCAGCTCTCAATATCAAAGGATGCAAAGCAGGATGAGGCAGCACTGGAGGCAGGTGTGATAACAAAGCGGCCGTTTGGATCTAAGTAAATTAGTTCAACTCTAATTTGCACACATTGTAAATCGACTCTCCGTTTGGCTCTTTGCAAGGCTTGTAATTGCACCCAGGGAAAAAAAAAATTCATTGGGGTGAGCGGTGGGAAAATAAAGGCAAAAAAACAAAAGCAATACTACATTCACCTTTAATTAAGCTTCATTTTCAGTTATGTTATGTTTGCTTCAGGTGGCTTTGTTTTTCAAATGATTTCTATTGTTTCTAACAAATGAGGCTCATTCATACACCGCAGGCTCTACAGCGTATTAGGTGCTAAAAGAGTTATTTAACCTCGGAGCGGTCACTGGACAGAGCAATGGCCACCATTCATGTCTACACCTTCTAAAAAGTCAATTAAATACGACTCTCTGTGCTAGTTAATGGACTTCGTAATGGCTATGTCAATAGAATATAATATTTTTTCCTCTTGGACAGACATGTATTGAGTATCAGCTGACATAATGTCTGAACAGGAGGGAAGAACAGCAGGGAGATGAACAGGAGACTGTAATTTAGGAAATCGATCCAATTCCTTGCAACGGTGCTTGAAACTTTTCTAGAAAATATGGTAGCTTCAGGAAGAAACATCAAGAAGGTTCAGTGATCCTAACTCACGTTTTGTTTTTACAAAATGGTCATATACAAAGTAGTGTCCTTATAGAAAAACATGACAGTTAAATTATATTACAAGTGTGAAGATTTGTTTTACATAAAGTTCCAGACATTTTTACAGGTTGTCGCCATCAATATTGTCAGACTCGTAAAGATGATCTGCAATGCGGTAGAACAATATACAGTATGAATTATAACATCAAGTTTGCAGCATTACCCTCCACGGCTGCCAACTGGTAAATTCAACCCCTAATTGAAATGGTACCAATTTTGTCTAGACTGGCATATTTCATATATTTGATGTTTTTTTTTTAAATAAACCCAGTGTCCTCATACAAGGGCAACGTTTTTTTCTGTCTGAACAAAATGCTGCATTTTTACATCTACAGGGGCTTATTAACAGCAAATATAAATAAAAATGCCCACCACAGTATAGCTCTTAAACTGATAAAGACAATAGTAAGGAGGCTTTAAGTGGTGCACTTTAAAGAAAGAGCAAGATTGTATTATTCTGAGTGAGTTCAAATTGTTACAATGACAGACAGTATTTGCAGTAAGTCTCTCTTTCTTTCCCCCAGCAATCATCCCATTTCAACAGCACTTTGCTTGCCCCCAAGGACAAGACCCCTATGACAGGAGGACAAGAGTGTGTCTGTGAGGAAAATATAGTTCTAGAGATTCTTTCCCACTCTTTTCTCTCTTTATCTTTTTCTGTCTCTCTTTTCCTCTCTCTCGATGACAGTTTTGGGGCATTTTTCAGTGCCCGTATGTTTATGTGTACGAGGTGTAAAGATAGGGCTATGCAGCCTACAGAGGAAACAGCAACGAAGAGAAGGGGGGAGTGAGATGTAGTCTCACAGGTAAACAATTTCATCGTTAACACCGAGGACTGCCGGTAGAAAATGCAATTATGATTTCGTATGCGGTTTAAAATTCTCATTCGGCTTTAATGAATGGACTCGGAGCAAGTGACCCGACAGTGCAATTCAGTCTAGGCATCATCATCTCTCTTTTCTTCTCTCTCTCTCTCTCTCTCTCAGCTTCTCTTTATCTCTAGATTCAATCTGTCTCTTTGTCCCCCACCCCGTCCCTCTGTATCTCTCTACTGTCTGTTGACAGTCTATCTGGGTATGGAAATAGGCATTGGAGATTGCCTCCAGCAGTATGTCAGTCCCCAGAGGAGGATATAGACCCATGATAGCACAATTACTTAATACGCTAAAAAGCTGGAAATAATAGCATTGGTGTGCGAGGGAAAACAAGTCCGGGAGCTTTGATAGGCAAAAAACTGCCGGAAAAAATTCAATCAGGGGATCCATTTTGGGCCGCCCCGTATCCTGCTGATTTCACTCATTTGTGTTATTTCCCCCCCTCAGCGTTTAGATACACAAATCCTGTTGAATGCTTTCCCTGAATGCTAAACGTGTCTGTCAGTTAGCAGTTAGCAAACAAAGGCTAGAGTGACAGATTGTTGGAATATACTCAATGCTTCCACGCATGACATTTTTGCAAAACTTTTGGAGTATTATGCTCATTATTCAATCTGGAAGGGCGGCCTATACAGAAAATTGTAATAGAGAGCTAAATGTGTTCAGAAACTCATGAGCGTGTGCTTTTCTCCATTTCGCTGGCCAGAAGCGAGTCTTCAAAGCAGAATTATAATCATCGAGTTTAGGACAAATGATTTAGGTTCGATGGATTTATTACATTTTTCATCGGTTGGTATTTAAATGTTATGAAGGTGATTTTCTACCTCTGCACTTTATGTCGCTCGGAGTGAAGTGAACCTTATGAAGATCGGCACAGTAGGTCCTCATTAAGCAGAGAAGGAACCCTGTTGAAAAAAGCATCATATGCTGGGTTAGGTATGTTTTGATGCTGGTTTGTGCTGGTTTAAGATGGTCACATGCTGGTTTAAGCCGGTCATGTGCTGGTCCTTAGCTGGTCTTAGCTGGTCATGTGCTGGTTTAAGATGGTCATGTGCTGGTTCCTCGCCAGCTTAAACCAGCTCAGGACCAGCTTAAACCAGCACATGGCCAGCTAAGTACCAGCACATGACCATCTTAAACCAGCACGGACCAGCAAACCAGCATCAAAACATACCTAATCCAGCATATGATGCTTTTTTCAACAGGGAAGTGCTCTATCGCCAAAGTGCCACTGAGCAAGATACTTAACCCCAGGTTGCTCCAGGGTCGCTACACTTGCAAACATTGTACCCACCAGTGTTTAAGGGGCATTGGATAAAAAGCATATGCTAAAGCTAAAATGACTGCACAATAAAGTCTGTGAAACTAGAATGCCTTTGGCAGATGCTGATTGGTGGACTGTATTTCTAATGGAATGATCTTGTTCTCTTTTAGCGCCCTAAGTTTATAAACTTGCTGCAGGTAATGTTCCTCTAAAGATAATTTAAAAAACATCACTCAGCTCTTTTTCCTCTCTTTCTCCCTCTCTCAGTCCTTTATTAACAGCACAGTTAAAGCTTGTACTGTAAGCATCTTTATTTTTCTGGCTCTCATCTCATACTCTTTCCTCTCTCCCAGCGACACTCCCTGTGTCGAATTATGTGTATTTGGCTGCTACACAGTATACAATAACTTTATGTCAAATGTACTTGTATTGGTACAATACTGTAGGTGTACTGAAAAGAAGATGGTGTAAAAGTGTAAACTGGGCACTTCATTTCGAATGTACGTGCTATACTACCAGGAGAGTTGGGCAATTGCAGAGTTATGGATGTGACATTTTTTGTCAAAACATGAAATACGAATTCTCAGAGAATGTATTTATTTCCAATATACTGAACTCTGTTTGTATTTTACTAAACCCCCGGTGATTCAGACATCCAGACATCAGAGATCAAAATATCTGTCTATGCACAAGTTTTCTATTTTAAAGTAAAAGAAGGAAAAATTTATATCTTGTGACAAAACAGGACATTTTTTCAAGAGCTCGTTTATGAGGAATATGCACCATTATAGATATGACAATTTCGTTAGGGATGTGACAGTTCACTTACCAAACCACATAATATTGATCAAATATTGACAGATGTTATGAGTATGGTGAAAAACCTTTGGTAAAAAAAAGATTTTTCTATCTGAAAGGAATACTTTGGAAACATGTTGTCTCTACTTAAATAATTTTATATATTTAAGTTGTTTGGACATTACACTGAAAAAAATAACTTGTTTTTAACATTTTTTTACATGTTTTTTAATTTTTAAGCAAAATTCTACTTATTAAATATAATTTAATATTTAGTCGTGGCCTAATGGTTAGAGAGTTGGACTCGTGACCAGAAGGTTGCCGGTTCGATTCCCAGGGCCGGTGGCAGAGGTGGACGAAGTACACAACTTCCTTACTTGAGTGAAAGTACAGATACTACTGGTCAAATATTACTCCACTACAAGTAAAAGTTGTAAAGACAGATTCTTACTTGAGTAAAAGTACAGAAGTACATGCTTTTAAAAGTACTCAAGTATTAAAAGTAAATTTCCTTTATGTCAGTTGTGCATTGTTTTATTGTCGTATACCTTATGCCCCTGAAGCAACCTACTGAATACACTGAGTAGCTCACAGTATCAGTTGTATTAAAGGAGTAGTTCACTTCAAAATTTGCCCCCATTGACTTTCCATAGTAGTTTTTATTCCTACTATGGAAAGTCAATGGGGGCAAATTTTGAAGTGAGCAACTCCTTTAAGAGCTTTATATGTTTAGCACATGTATGTTTAGTTTAGATATAATCCTGTATGATCATTTAGCCTAATTATCCTCATTATCCCCCTAGGCCTATATGTATTTATGAGCAGTTTTCTTTTATTTTGTATATTCCCTTAACCAGTTTTAGCAGCAATTTACCAGTAAGTAGTAAGGTTCTTGTAAATAGTAAAGTGTAGAAGCCATGTGTTTGTTGGACTTATTACCATAATTTAACTACAAACATAAACTATAGCTAGTATAATAATGAATATAATGAAACTATGGTATGTTTAGTTGCTGTGGTTTTACTAAAGATTATTAATTGGAGTATGGTTCCTATATTTAGAAAATGGTAAATTTGTGGATACTGTGGTTTTAATGCAAATACCATCCCTGCTGAAAAAAAACTATGAATTTTTTAATTAGAATGAGATTTTTAAATTAAATTCCTCTTTGTAGTGTGTTTTGGGTTTTATTCCAATAGGATTTACCATCCCACCAATAGAATCCATCACATACAAGTAGACAACGTATCCATAGTACAATTCCCATTATAACCATTAAATCCATTACATTTTATGTTGTATTTTGGGCAGGGTTCTATTGTTTTTATTTCAACAGGAATACTTCAACTATAGTTACTTCAGTAAAAACATCATTCATTTTCCAAATCGCTTTAAATGATATAGCAGCAGATCAGAAGTTAACACGCACGTGTAGCTCAAGGTGTATGTGATGCTTATTTACCATTTAGCCGTTATGCCGATCATTTTCATGACAATGTTTCAACGATCTTTGACTGATCGTAACCCACAGATGATTACACCACACTTTAACATGTGCCTTTTTCGTCTTTTAATGTTCTATTTGCCTTTTTAGAGCACTATCAACGATGTAGCAGCGCCTATGTTTAACCAGAGTTGCCAGATTTGCGTTAAAAAAATCTGCCTAATGGCCATTCAAAGCTTGCCGGAAAACCGCGAGTTTAGAAAAACTGAAATACTTGGCAACAGTAAAAGGTCCTGGCAGATCGCAAGCCAGATAAATTGCGCGCACAGGAAACCCCGCTGCATAGAAACCATTTTCTACTTTTGGACCTTTTTATAAATGTAGTGGAGTAAAAAGTATGATATTTGTCTTTCAAATGTAGTGAAGTTAAAGTACTCAGAAAAAATAATACTCAAGTAAAGTACAGATACTCAAAAAGTGTACTTAAGTACAGTACTCAGGTAAATTTACTTCGTTACTGTCCACCTCTGGCCGGCGGGTAACAACTGAGGTGCCCTTGAGCAAGGCACCTTACCCCTACTTGCTCCCCGGGCGCTGCAGTGATAGCTGCCCACTGCTCCGGGTGTACGTGTGTTCACCACTTGCTGTGCGTGTGTTCACTACTCTCTGGATGGGTTAAAAGCAGAGGTCACGTTTCGGGTATGGGTCACCATATCTGACTAATAGGTCACTATTAGTCACTTTTCACTTTCAAATATACTATTTTTTTACAACATAGATGGTCAAGTAAGAAGAGACTGGTGGTCTCTGTACAGGCATTAGCACAGTTACTGCTCAGTAAGTGAAATAACACACTTCATGACTAATAGTGTGCCTCCCTCAACCTAGGCACAAGCACTGCTCTTCTGAACAATGGTAAGAACTTAAAAAACCCAAACTTAAAAAAAATGCCAAAGCTCTCCTAAATCTCAAAGATAAATCAACAAAAAAACAAGTCTTTCTTTTTACTAAAAAACACTTAAAATGACAATTAATCTTGAAAATTAATCTCTGAATGCAGTCAGATACAAAGCATGCTGGGAACTACAGATCAACTGCCAAAGTAGTTATATCTACAAAAATTATTTATGTAGTCTCAACACAAAATAAATAAGTAAACTTAATTTGACCAATTTAAATGGGTTTAACATAATAAAATTTAGTTGGATTTACTTAATGATTTGTTCAATTAAAATTACTCAAACAAAATAATTAAAATCGAAACAACCAAAATTAGTAGAGTTTATTTTTGTTAAAAACATATTTTGTTAAAAACAGGAACATAATTATATTAAGTATATTTTAATAATTTCTTTTCATAAAATCTACTAAGGCACATAATCATTTTTTTCAGACATGGCTGTTTAAGTAGCATATTTCCGTTATGTGGAACCAGTGTCCATAGTTGAATTAAGTTAGTTTAAAGTCATTAAACTTAAACCCTCGCTTTCTACCTCTGGACCATGAGTATATTTTTTACTCGGTGGAATTAAAGACAGGCAAAACAAAGTTAATGAATTCTTAATGAGGAACAACAAGGCTGGAGGTGACAGAAAAAATGAAGAAACTCCCCTCCTCCTGACTGATGATCATCAGAGCACATTGAAATAAAGCAAACATATTGATTTATTTCCTGCTGCGTAAGACCCCAGCCGGTGGCGTACAGGAAACACATCTGACAGAGGCAGAAAGACAAAGCGTTTTATTGCAGTGATCAGTTAAGACTTAACTGCAGGGTCCTTAGGCTGTTGTGCTTGGACATTTTCCGTTGACGGTTCAAGGAAGTGGTGATATGGTAGATCTGAGACAGCTTCAGGGGTCGGAGAAGATGGATACATGCAAGTCAGGAAAATATGAGCTTTACAGAGTAAATGCTGAACTAATGGAAACCAGAGGTAATGTACATTGCTTAGCAGTCACCAAAAATTAGCTTAATTATCTTAGTAGGCAACCTATGGCCTTGCAGTATGGTGCTATCCCACAAAGAAAACACACTACAGCACAGAGTTCACCCATCTGCCAAGCATAATGAACATCTAACAGGCTTAATGAGCTTCTCCACACATACTGGCATTCAATCGATTTGGATTCAATTACCATTTATGGTGCAATCAAATCTGGGCCTACTTACAGGGTGTAATAAGCTCCTAATTGTGAATGATAGTATTATGCTTTGGGCATTTGAACTTTGTACTGTTGAGAAGTTTAAAAGCACCATTAGGCATGTACAAATTAGTTAAATACAAATTAGAGTAAAACGAAGTTCAATGTGCAAACATTATTAAATGAAATTGGGTATGAATGTTATCTTTTTCTTGCCGTTCTGTGATATTTCTCCTGTAACAATATTGGAGAATGTCAGGCTTCTGTTTGCTAAATCATATCTGTTTTTAGTTGCTTTTATTTACATAAAGAGAACGTGTAACTGTGTTGCTTAGGCGAATTTTCTCACAGCTCTGATGCTTATCGCTGTTATCTAACAAAAAACGTCATTTCGACACTATATTGAACTTTGCAGTATGTTTCATTTTTTGGAGAGGTGGGCATCCTAACACCACATTCACGCAAGCTGATATTTATAACTGTTGTATCAATTCCCCCGAAGTGCAGAAGTGTCTGAATGGCCCCGGTTCTCTCCTTTCATTTTCAGAAGAGAGATGAGTAGAGATGGCATCTGAAATGACTCCAAACTAATAATATCTCTGCCAGATCATCTGCAGGGTCTTCTGTACAAAAGCAAATGAATGAATGAAATGGAGGTGTTTACACCAAAACCCTGCCAGCTCTAGATATTAAACTTCTGGAATGTTGACCAATCCGGGCGAGTTTTGTAGCTTACAGCTAAGACGGAGGGGCAAAACAACTCAAACATCAATAATGAAATAACTGTCCTACATGTACTTTCTCTCAAATATTTTGCTGGTGGCCAATGTCAAACGGCTTGTAAACATCACAACTTGGTTTCATTTAATAAATAAAGGATTTTAAGAAGCTCTTCATCATTTACTTGTAAACAGAAGCCTCCCCTGAACGAGACAGCCGTGTGCTGTTGCTTTTCCAACTGCACAGAACAGAACAGAATGAAAGAATCATAATTAGGCAAATACAGTTAGCGGCTTTAAACAAATATAATTAATCTAACACGTTGACAGCCCTAAGCATCTATCATCTGTTTTACCGGAGTAAATTAGTTTGTCGATCAAAGTCACTTATGATACAGGAGTGAATTTCATGGTGTAAATGCACCTTTAGCCTGTGATTCATTTTAGTGTGTGAAAGAAAACGAAATACACATGCAAAAAGCTAATGTGCACTCCTAAATAGGGCTGTGCAATATTTTGAATCTTAAAAGTTATTGATGTATTTGTGCTGAAGATATAAAATTACAGAAAATTGTGAATATTGTTGAACATTTTGAGTAATCTGCCAAAGAAAGCACCAATAGGCAATGTTCCTCCCATTTACACCTCAAGTAGCACAAAATCTAAAGGGACAGTTCACCCAAAAATAAAAACTCATCATTTACTCACCCTCGAGTTGTTCCAAATCTGTACAAATTTCTTGTTCTGATGAACACAGAGAAAGATATTTGGAAGAATGCTTGGAACCAAACATTTCTTGGCCACCATTGACTACCATATTAGGAAAAAATACAATGGTAGTCAAAAGTGCCCCACTGTTTGCTTTCTTAAATTCTTCAACAGAACAACGAAATTTATAAAGTAAGTTTTCCTAATTAGTCAATGGTGGCCAAGAACTGTTTGGTTACAAGCATTCTTCTAAATATCTTTCTCCGAGTTCATCAGAACAAAGACATGTATACAGGTTTGGAACAACTCAAGGGTGAGTAAATGATGACAGAATATTACTTTTTGGTTGAACTGTTTCTTTACCTCAAATGTAACAGCAACAACACGGGTGTGGAACGAGACAAAGGAGTGGATGATAAATTTGCCCACTACAAGAATGCACTGAATGTACTGTAATATGGGGGGGAAATGTGTTTTAAGAATGGGTCAAAAGAAAATTACAATCATTCTAGGGCAAAAGCAAAACATAGAAACATATATTGTGTCCCGTACATTGCTATATATTACTTGTGATATAAGACACCAAGACCAACTCTTTTTTATTCTACACACAAACAGCTAAAAACTGTTCATCTTCCACAATTTTTTTTAGAGTACTTTACTTACTCAAATCTAATTTAATTTGCTTTTCATTATTTTGAACAACAATTAACAAAGCGCGACTGCTACGCTACGCTGACACAGAAACAGAAAATGTAATCCTTCAACACCAAATCCTGGTGTTTCACACTGTAAAAACGGTTGAGTTTCTTCAGACATCAGGAACAATAAATACTGTCTTAATGACAATTACGAATTGGAGCGAGAAGGCGAGAGAAAGGAAGACTATTTAAAAACCGACAGCGCGTGTGTAAATGAGAGAGAAGCGCAGGTGGAAATGACTTTGTCATTTCCAGCCTGTTTAAAAGTATATGAGAAAGAAGAGAGGGAGATGAGGAAAGGTTGGATGAGGTATATATTACGAATGCCACTAAAGTAATTATTTCAAATGATGAACTGCCACTCAAATGTGTGTCTGTGAGGGAAGGAGGGGGTGTCAGAGTGTCATTTGCGAATAATTAAGTGAATATGAACGTGCAAATTCAAATGTATGCAAATTTCCTCATTAACAATTGTACCTGGAAGTGAAGAGCTCACTGATTCAGCGTTATGTGTGTGCAAAAAAATTTTTCTTCTTTTTTTACATGGAGAGCCCTGAGCTATCCTAAAGAATGCTGAAAAAGTAATCAAATGTTCTCATTCCTCATCTCTCCTAACATGGTCATGTATAGAAACCTTTTAATTATAAATGTGTCTCTGCAGGCAAAATGGAGGTTCTGCCTCCTCATATATAGTAGAGCGTGTCAAAAACTGTAGCAATAAACAAGACTATATTTATTTATTTATTATTCCAAAATGGGATTATGCTCACTGTCACACAGGTGGATGAATTACAATCCAGTCGACACAACGCAGTCTTAAATTCCAGAGACCTAAACTCCTGGATGCATGCATGGAGGCATGCACAGGGGCTCATTTCAGCTTCCATCTGCTTTTAGTGCTGCAATATGAATTCTAAATATTGGCTGGCCAGGAACAATAGAAGGAGAAAAATCATCTTTATTTACATAAACAGCCCGGACCCATCCCATTTCACAACCCAGATATTTTTTTTTCACAGAAAGCAATTCCATTTTTTTCTGAGGTGACATTAAGGAAAAATGATCTAAAACCCTACATTTTAGGTTATGCTTTTTATTTCACTTGGACAATTTAAAAGGAGGGCAGGTAACAGATATCAGATAAAAACCACTGCTTATTTTGTATATGAATTTGATAAAAGCTATGCATTCAGATATTGCATTTCATCTTTCCATCAGAAACACACAATCATTGGTTGGAAATATGCGGCGATGAGCAAGGACTGAAGCAAAGCCAGAGCTTCCGCTCTGGAAAACTAAGAGAACATAAGGAAGTGCACATCGTTCGTCAAGAAATCCTGATGCATTCTGAGGCGTATGCATCACAACATCCATACCCTAAGGGCAACTGCTATAAGAAAATGAGAAATGGAGAAAAAAGTCTTTTTTTATTTTTTCTGTAGAGGAGACCTCCCAAGGACATTCTATGAACGTGTTTAAATTTATAGATTTCTAATTCTGATAAGTTATTCAGAACACGATTCTCAGAATATAAATAACTGTCTGTTAAAAGTTTTATATACAGTAATCATATTATGTCGTGCAGCTGTTTGTGACATGATTCAATGTATGCGACCACTGGAATTTGCTCACATATTACACTGCACCATAAACAAACACTGGCACAAATCATACCTAGAATTATTTCAGATAAACGGCTTAAGCTGTATAGCAGAACATCCTTTGTATCAATCTGGGATCGAAAAGAAAAGTGTCTGAAGTACATTTAGATGATAGACCTTCTTTCTCCGCCATTTTGTAATATTTAATTTGTCACTCACTTGTTAGAGTTCAGTCTCCACAAGCATCACCCTCAGCATTAAAAGTGTGCGAATCAATCATGTGCCTAACATCTCTAATCATAAGCTACATGGTTCCGCTGCATAATCAACTGCTTTTAGCAAAAAGGTGACAATGTTCTTTTTCAACATTTCAAACTATGCGTACACTAATGGATACATCTTTTAAAAACGATTCTCATCTACACTGGCGTTTTCCAAAAGCTGCTCATCCACACTAAAATGTCTGAAAACACATCTTTATACTGCACATGAGTAAAATGTAACAGACACATAAATGCAACACAACATGCGTCATTTCTGTCAGGTGTTTATTCACATTCCGCCTCCATTTTAAAATGTTGCGATGTAGAGGAAAGCCACCGAGTTTTTTTAAATGGACGGACAACAGACTTTATAAGGTAAAGACTATAAAGTTAGAAAAGCAATACCGCCAATGAACAACAACTGCAAGTAAACATTCTGTCTGCTCTGAAGAAATGTCATTTTAAAGGTGCAGTGTGTAATTTTTAGGAGGATCTACTGACAGAAATGCAATATCATTTACATAACTATGTCTTCAAATAATGAAACATTATGTTTTTATTACCTTAAAATGAGCTATTTCTATCTATATACACCGTTGGTCTCTTTACATGAATTCACAATGTTGTTTCTACAGTAGACCTAAACGGACAAACTGCTCTACAGAGTGCTTTTCATAAATACGTAATCTCCTACATCAATTAAGCGAAAATTCGAGACACCTTAGTCCTGTGAGAGTCACCGTAGTGCTTCAAAAGGGAGAGTGAGCCATTGGTTGCAGTTCACAACCTCACCGCTAGATGCCGCTAAAATCTCCACATTGCACTTCAAGTACGAACTGACATTTACACTATCAAACTGGAGAGCAGCCAAAAGAACTGCGTCACATGACTAAAAAAACTTGTTTTGAAAGCCTGCGTTTTCATAGTTCACACTGCAACATAAAAACAGAGCCTCATTTTAAAGCGTGCAAAAATCCACAGAACGTTATATTTTATAAATATAAATATTGATAAAAATCGTCTTTGACGTGGAAAAGTGCTTAACACCACATCAGGGTCTGAGCAGACATACGCACTTTTGCTTGTCCAAGTGCTGCAAGTATATTTAATAACTTTGGAGAGTGTTTTCATATACAACAATGCTGTCTCAGTGTAGCCGCAAACTGAGACTGAGAGACCGCAAACTGAGAGAAACGCGTTTTCAAACAAAAACAATATTAGTGGGGACAGGGCTTCAGACTATAGAGGAGGACAGAATTCATTTTTGTAGTCCAAGTCATATAATGTTTAAAACATTTTTTTTCCTGTTACAACCTAGAAAATAGTCAGAATACTACATAAGAGCGGCCTTTCTTCTTCATTTCCAAGGATAGAAACAAGTGTGGTAGTAATTAGGCTCTCTGGTAAAAGCCATTAGCACTCACTGTTTCATCAGAACTTTAGTAAGGAAAAAACAACAACCACAAGCAATTTCATGAAGCATGGGCATTTAATCCTATCATTTTTCATGGTTGTGTCTAATTCGCCAGGTGCACAATAAGAAAAAACAGCACAATCAATAGTCTCTTATTCAAACAGTGACTCCATTTCCTCACCCGCATCAAGATATTTGACTTGCCCTCTAAGCTCATCCTGAAGCTCCAGGAGCAGAGACACAAAACTTTCCTCGATAATTGGGTCTTGGACTTCCTGCAATGATGACCACAGACAGTGAGAATAGGAACCAACACCATTCCTGCCCTGACACTGAACACCGGATCACCCAAAGGCTGTGTGTGCTGAGCCTGGCCCTACACTCCTTATCCACATACATTTATGCATTTGGCATATGCTTTATCCAAAACACCTTAGAATACAAGGTATATATATTTTTTAATTAGTATGACATATACATTTGTTAATCAAAACTTTTCGAGCTACAGCAACACGCTATGACCATTTGGCTGACTCCATGTTTAAGTTTGCAAGTAATACAACATTGGCCTGATCACAAAGGTTGATGTCTGCCTACAGGAATGAAGTTGAAGCTCTAGCACTTTGGTGCCTGGACAGCAGCCTCTCCCTAAATATTAATGAGACCAAGTAGATTACAGGAGGCACCAGAGTTATCGCACACCCATCCACATCAATAGTTCAGCTGTTAAGAGTGTATGCAGTTTTATGTTCCTGCCTATTAACATCACAGATGATGGCCTTGCGCCACTGCGGTCAAGAAAGCACATCACTGCCAGCTTTTCCGTGTTAGGCTAAGGACGTTTGGCATGTTACAGAGGACTCTATAAAATCTATAACGTCTACAGATACATTACAGAAAACATTCTTGCTGGCTAAATCAAATTCCTTTGTATTTTAATGCAAGGTTGGTAAAAACAATGAAAGCTACATTACAGATAGATGTCTTAGAAAGACCAGCAACATTCTTTTCTATTCTGCCATTAGGGAAACAATACAGAAGTACCCAGGCAAAGGCCAACCAGCTACGGAAAAGCTACTTTCAAAAGGCAATAAGTCTGGCTAAATTTAACTTAATCATTGTTTTAATATAATTGCTAGATCTGTACCTTCCAAAAATCTATTCTTGAATGTTCTTGTGGGGCTATTTCTAGCCAACAGGATTACTCATTTTGAGTTAACACAATATAAACTTCTCATTTACGATGGGCATATGGTACTTTTCGTTTCTAAATAATCATTACAACTTTTATCTAAATTATTTATACTTATTGCTACTTTTTATCTAATTTATTTTTATTTCAAAACATGGTCTTTATATATTTCCTTATGGTATTATACTTTTAATCAAACTTGTTCTTTTCCTCAAAAATGCACATGCAACTTTAAATTGTTTTAATGTTTTTACTTTTGCTCTTTTTTACTTGTACAGCAAGTACTTGTATGACATTTATTTTATCTAAACTTTCTTAAATGAGGGGCTCATGCTTTTTGATCATTTCTACGCCAAAAATAAAGTACGGCCTCATTATAGACCACTTTGGAGACGTAGACAACGCTGGTCCAACACTGGTCCAGAAGAACTTCCCATTTCAGTTTTTCAACACTACACAAATGTTTGAACATAATACAACCTACAGAACATTTATAACTGATTAAAGATGTCAAACGAATATCTTTAAGATGTGAGATTAAACCGGAAATACGGCTGGACCAGTGTTTACATCTTGCGAAGTGGTCCATTGAAAATTTGACCAAAATCAGTTTTTACAAATAATCAGTTTTGAAAACCCTCTACTTACCTTTCTACAATCAACAAACATCATTAATAACTTGAGTGCTTGCATCAGTTGTTCACGTCAAATGTCACTTATTTTTAGACACGTAAAGGTAAATAGGTATAGGTATTTTTTGACAGAGGTGACAAGAGAGATAGAGAGAGACAAAATGACAGATATCAGCTTCAATGGAGGATATTGTATAATGCATAGAGAAGATAGCAGAGATACAGAAGACGCAAAGAGCCTTGAGTCTTTAGGAGCCACCTACACTGTATGGCCTAGTTTGCTTTGAAAGTTTTGAGAATGTATGCTAAAGAGCATCTAGTCCTATAGCGTAGAGTTCGGAATGGACGCAGAAGTATTTACAGACCAGAGAAAGTCAATTGAATGAATGAAGAGGTGTAAAAGATGTTGAGATGGTGCAAATGATCTACTTGAATGTGAATATGAGAAAGAAATGCAGTGTAAAGACAAGAAAGATGTTTCTTATTGTGAGTTGCAGAGTTTCAAAGAGTAAGCTTTAAGGACATAAGAAGTGAATATAAAGCTTCTTCTGGGAAGAGATTGTGAAGAGTATCAAGTTCATCCATAATGTACCTGAGTGAACAAAAAATTCAAAGGACTGGATGGTCAGATCAGGAATTTTTTAAGACATGATAAGAGACATCTGCCCTCTACACGACCCGAAGTCCATGGTGTGTTAAAGAAGGTGTTTGCATGAGACACAGTGGTGAGAGTTCAGCTTCAATTTTAGGTTTTAAATCATGGTGTGGTCTGTAGAAAACGAAGCACTCCAGCATGTTTCTTAATAGGACAATGATTTGCAATAAACATATCACATTGTGTGACATACAGAACAAGGTCCATGTAACAATGGGACATTGGCTCAGCCACCATAAACTGACAATTCATTCCACTAAGCAACTTACAGTGCATTTAAAGTGTTGATGTCATCCATTTTTATGTTCTCTGTGAAACAAACAAATGACCTAGACATTGCTAGCACAGTGCTATAGAAACATAATTGTATTTGCTGCATGAAATGTAGGATGTTCTCTACTATATCTAATGTGGGGGGTGTAAAGTTGACTTAGAAACCTCAGGTTCATTGGTGGCTCCAAGCCAAGAGCAAATACCTGGATCCTGACATTGCAAACTACTTCTTTCTGCCAGTGCTGTAGGCATATAAAGTTTCCTCTGTCCCTCCTACACCTGTGATCCTTTCCACTTCTCTATATTTACTTGCTTTCTCATTTTATTCACTGTCAGCTTTTTTCATCTAATTTTACTTTCTGGCTCTCACTATGTTCTGATTAGATTGATTAAACTGCACACAAACTTATTAATGTGTGTGGCATCTTCTGTAACGTCACAGCATAGACACACAGTAGAAACAGTAGGCTTGTTGCATAAATTGAACATTCAGTATGTCAGTAAAGTGGCCGAACTGCTGAAAAGAGAAAAAAATAAGGTTGTAAGGAAAATAAACATATTTTTTTACACATCTACTATTTTTTCCAAGGCTAGTTTTTAATTTTTATATTCATCCTTCCATTTGATCTATTCTTTCTTTCTTTATAAAATACATTTATTCTATTCTATATTTTTCTAAATCTGTTTGGTCTAATTTATTTAGCTTTTATTTTATTTTTTTATTCTTCCATTTGATTTATTTTCTTTCTTTCTTTCTTTCTTTCTTTCTTTCTTTCTTTCTTTCTTTCTTTCTTTCTTTCTTTCTTTCTTTCTTTCTTTCTTTCTTTCTTTCTTGCTTCCTTCCTTCCTTAACTTCAATCATCTCAGTATGGATATCAGTAAAGTATCCAAACTGCTGTTGTAAGGAAAATAAAAAATATTATTTTTACACATTCCACGGCTACTTTTTCTTCTTTTATAATTTTCTATTCATTCCTCCATTTGATTTTCTTTCTTTCTTTCTTTCTTTCTTTCTTTCTTTCTTGCTTGCTTCCAATGCATAGCGTTTAATCCTAAATCACCAAGCGTAAGCACAAAGCCAATTTTATTTGTTCTTACAGCCTCAGCTGTTTTCACTTCACAATCACTCACAGGCCCATTCTGCTCATGCAGTATAAGAACAGAAAAAAAACAATCCCCAAATATCAATTACTGGTTATAGAGATGGAGAGGAAAAGAGAAAGAGTGAGAGGAAAAGGGAATCTATTGGCTCGGTGTTAAAAGGTCTCCAGCATTGTATGAGAACGATACAGATTTATTGGGTTTAATCCTCAGCTATGAGTAAGGAGGCATTAGTGGTATTATTTGGGCATTAGTGTTAATGGAAAAGGAGTCTGAAAGGAGCTGAACTTGAAAAGGTTGAAATAACCTCTGCGTTGAAAGAGGAGGGGCCGCTATCACCTGGTTAGGGACTGGAGTGTTTTTCTTGATTATGAAGCCAGTGTCCCGTTACATTCTCATATCAGTGTGTCACAATGTATCTCTGCTTTATAGTGGCTTTCTTTTTCTCTTCAATTACGTTTTTCTATATCCTTTACATATCAGTCTATAGATCACTTGCCTCACTCTGACACGAGGGCAGAGAAAAACTAGCTGGGTAGAAAATGAAGAAATTGCTCTCAATCTAAATTCACTCATGCTTACATACTCTATAACCATTAAATGTTCCAACATAATACAAATGGTTAAGTGGCCTCTTTTACTGTCTCCACAGAGACAAAGTTAGATCCAAGACCACTGCGGTCAAAACCGTAGCAAATGAGAATCACACGTTCACAACAGCCTTCTTGGTCAGGTTGGTGATAGTGACCTGTGTTTAGTGATTCTCCTTGTCTTGTTCCAGGACTTGCTTTACTCCCCAGGGGCCGATGAGCCTTAATTAAGAGCCCTGCAGACACGGATCACTCCGTGCAGTTGACCCAGAAGGGAAATAAAACCTTGTTAGAGCTTCAATTGAATGCTTCCTTAGCTCATTAGTTTAAGTTTTGTTCTTATTATATGTCTTGTTAAAAATTTCACATAACATGTACATTTCTTTGCATACACATACTGTATATAAGTTCATAACTTTACGCACATACAGACAATTTCTAAGATTTCAGTCAAATAGGGTCCTTATCATGTTTGGAGATGCCAGTGTTGGTCCTGCCAGTCAACTCAACAAATATGCATTTTTTATTATGTTTTGCAACTGATTATGAATTCATGTAATATTTCATTGGAATAGAAAGCAAGTCATAGATACGTGCAAGGTCTGAGAGCTGCACAGCCTTGTGTTGTGGTAGAAAACAGACAATGACATTCTTATTTTTAATAATGCATTTAACTAAATATAATAAAAAATAATACTTACTTTTATTAAGTTTAATATTTCTATGACTAGGGAGTTTCTAAAATTGAGCTCACTGCACAGGTAAAGCAGGGAGAGCTGATATTGTCTAAAAACACCCATGCTCGTAATACTTGCTCTTAGATTTTATTTATTATTTTTATGAAACATTTGTACAGGTCACAGCATACATTTGTTTCAGATGTGAGGGGAGATTCACTAAAATAGATGCCAGATCTAATTCTGGAATTGCTGGTTTCCAGAAACCAGCTTGTAACAGCACAAATTGAGTCCTGGATAGAGGTTGTAGCAAACAAGATCTGAGCAGACAGCTAGAGGTGCTGTAAAGCCGGATGGTTAGAAAAGCCCTACAGTACAAATCCTGTATTTGTGTCAAAGTCTGCAAAACGGCAAACGGACAAATCTGGGTAAGTGCAGTGAGTTTAAGGAAAGAAGCTGATTTTCAATAATAAAACACGATTTTGTGGGACTGATGTGAAAACTTGAGATTGTAGATTGAGAGGAATATTACAATATGGAAGAAGGTATTATCCCTATATGCAAAAGATCCGGATGGTTTTCAATTATGGGATTGTAATGACAAACATATGACATAGATACACTCATCCAACCATGCTGAAGTGGATTCAGACCTGCAAAGGTTTATAAACGTATTAATGTTTTTGCTACAGTTTTGTCCATGGCGACTCCATTGATGCAGAACCCTGCAGACCCTTTTTGAGATAAATACCCAGAGGAAAGGAAGATCTCCTTCTCATCTCACATCTTTCTCCTAGACAGAAATTGTCTCCACTGAAATTTAGAAGAGATCTCCATAACATCTCACACTGTGCTAAGATTATTCTCCTTCAATAAAGACTCTTATATTCTCAAATTTATCTCCTCTAAAGTTTCATAAGAGATCTCAATAACATCTCACACTGTGCTCAGATTATTCCCCTTATCTAGAGACTCTAACATTCTCACATTTGTCTCCTCTAAAGTTCCATAAGCGAGTATGTATTAAAAATAAAATTAGTTAGGGATTGAGTCATAAACCATTTAATGTGCAATTCCAACCATACCGGGTTGGCCAATCAGCAAAGAAAGCTCGATGGTTAATTATCCCTGTTTTTCTTCCTGATAACAGCACACGGTACAGTACACTCCTATTTCTAACAATAAATAATGTGCCACTTAAATTGTACATCTTTCATTGTATCAACAAATAAGGAGTAACATTAACATTATTTCTGCGTATTTTCACTATTAATATAGGCTTATTTATTGGTGCACACTTTGTAAAGCTATTGAACTCTCATAAACTTTAAGAGGAGACAGATGTGAGAATGTTAGTTTCTAGCTAAGGAGAATAATCTGAGCACAGTGTGAGATGTTACTGGGATCTCTTATGAAACTTTAGAGGAGATACATGTGAGAATGTAAGAGACTCTAGCTAAGGGGAAAAGTCTGAGCAAAGTGTGAGATGTTACGGAGATCTCTCATGAAACTTTAGAGATAAACGTGAGAATGTTAGAGTCTCTAGCTAAGGAGAAAATCCGAGCACAGTGTGAGATGGTATGGAGATCTCTTATTAAACCTTAGAGGAGATAAATGTGAGAGTGTTTGACTCAGGAGACAAGTGTGAGAAGCCACCATTTCAATCAAGCACAATACACGCATTGACATATTTTAGTGATCGTGTCATAGTTTAGTGTTGATAGATCATATACAGTATAGACCTGTGTGTGTGTGCATGCGTTTTATAAAGATGATGCAATTCTGACTGGGAGTACAGACATTTGTTTTGTATTTAATTTCTTATCCTTATTAATCTTATTTTTATTATTCTTTACTATTTTCATATATTTAGTTTATTAGTTATACATTATATCATTATATTTTTTACATTATTTTTCATGAATGTTTGTCGAGTTATCCTGGAATTTCACGCTTCAGTATCTGCTTCTCAAAAAGAGCATCAGCCAACTACAGGGGTTACAGGGAACAACTCCAGCTTTAGTATTTGGTCATTCTTGCAGCTTGGACAGTAATTATTCAGTTTGACTCAAACAGATTGAATTCCTTGTTTGGAGTATGCACTGCATATACAATGCTGGGCTTTGAAGATACATTTAAATGAGTCAGCCTTGATATTCATAAATGTATAATGCTATTTAAATGATCGTTTCTGTATTTACAATATTAGTAAAAATTTAAAATGTAACACATTTCTTTTAAAATTTAATTTAAGATATCTAGTGCTGGTTGCAAAAACTTCTTAGACTAGTCTTAAAGGACCCATTGCATGAAAGTCACATTTTCTGTGTTTAAGTGCTATAATTGGGTCCCCGGGGCATCTAGACAACATGCAATGTTGCACAGAGTCCTAACCTCGGAAGAGACAGGAGTAGATATATTTTGTTTTTAGTGGAAATCCCCCAGAAACCATAAGTAAAAACCTGCTTGTTTGAATCACTTCAAGCCAGAGTACTTTATCAACCTGGGACAGTACAAGCAGGATTAGCTTCAAAGTTGTTCCTCAAGAGGGATCGAGGCCAACTGAACGAGACAAAGCTGCCGATGTAAGTAATATTTATCAACAGTCTGAATTGACGTACATGTACCGTATATACAGTATAGGAGGATAACATTAGCATATGATAGCGAAGGGAGCTAAGTCAGTCACGGGCTAAATAGAACATTCAAGTGTTAAACATGTAATTCCGCTGAGATCTGCAGGTGCGCATTCCGTGGATTTTAGGCAAGCATACACGCACAACGTGAGCGCTTTTTTAGACGAATGATTTGAGACGTTTAAAACGAAACAAAAAACAGAGGAGTTCAGGAAACTTAATTCAGCTAAACCATTGCCATGGCAGTACTACATGTGTTTTGTATTGACATGCCGGACGGAAGGGGGGTGGGGTGCGCTGTAACTCATTATCATTTAATGATACATGTACCAAAACGGGTTGCTGTGAGCATAGCTGTTTTTAACGAGGCAAAAAGGGTTTTGTTTACACAGCCATTAAGTGTTTTTAAGCAAAATATGTTCCAGACATTTCACGAAGACCCTAATAAATCATAAATCATACCAACTTGCTGAAAGTGCTCATACAATGAGTCCTTTAAAAGTCATCAATAGTCATCATTTTTTAAGCCTGGTATAGACTGATTGCTCTTTGGTACTACTTGTTGTTCTTTAGTAACTATTCAACTAATTATATGCAGCTGGCACCGAAAGACAAAGCTGATACATAAATGAGACATGTAAGAAAATAATCAGCCGTTAGTATCCTGAACTAAGATAAATCCCTGTCAGAAACATAGCCTTGTGGGCAGCACATCAACATCAAAGCACAGCAGCACCTCAGACGGCATGAGTTTGAATCCCAGCTAAAGGTAATTTCCTCTTCCCTTACTGTCTCTCATCCTACGGTCATGTCCAATGAATGCGAAAAACAATATCATCAACATCATCATCATCATCATAAAAAAAACAATAAAAAGTTCTCCAGTTTTTCTTCTTTTCATGACTTTCTCATGTCTCACTTGTGTCTACTTTTATTTATCATAAGGAGTGTTAGGGACACTGTTGATACTGTAAAAATAAAGAGACACTGTTGATACTACACTGTAAAAATAAAAGGTGCCTCAAATATCCTGTTGTGTACTCAAAGAACCTTAAACTGTATTTTAAGTGCTTCAAAGCTCCTTTTCTCATAATAGGGTTATTGGTGGAACCATCTATAGTCTTTGTGGTTCTTCCAGGAATTTATAAGATTCTTGAATATCACATATTCTGTTGTGAAGTTCTGGAGTCACCTTTTCACTACACTGGGACCTCAAAGTGCTTTGCGGGTTATTGAAAGAACTCAAATTCTAAAAAAATGGTTCTTGTAAGATCTGTAAACTTGTAAGTGGTTCCAGGAGAATTTCTCTTGTACAAGACAGTATCTAGAGGAACCCCAAAAAATTCTGCATGAAATTTTTAGTGTCTGATCATTTTGATGTTTTATGAGGATAAGAATAGTCCAAAGTTTGGTTTTTGGCCCCTGCTAAGTGAACACACATTTTAAAATCATGCACATGATTAGAAATGGCTAAATGCTATTTTGAAACATTTTAGCAAGCTTTAATTATTTTATATTTCTTACTATTGATATTATATTAATTGGAGACTAAACATTTTTATTCTATACGTGGATCCTAAGTCACTGAAATCCTTTGAAAATGTAAACGTTGTTGTGCTTTCCATTCAAACAAACTGCAGCTGCTCTGTGTGTTTATTGTGCAGTCTCGCCCTCCACAGTACTGTGGCGCTGTTGGCCCAATGTTGCAGCGTCAATGCATGTGGCGCTTTCGTTGGAATGTGTGTTTAACTTTTTCCAGCTCTGTGCAGACCGATCACCTTATGACAAAAAGCATACGGCATTAGAATAGCATTTCTAAAGCATACAGAGCAGTCAGTTCACAAATAGATCTCACTGTGTTTTGATGTCATACGCCGATCCGTCTACGATCAAACACCCCGCCACAGGCGGGAATTCAAAATAACGGATCGCAACAACCTCTTGACTGTCCCATTGGAGGTAAGTAAAGTCAAAATAAATAAATAACTTAAATATACTAACTATATACTATTTATATAAATGTATACTGATACTCTGACACGTCTAATTGTATGGCCGTTTTTTGGCTGTTTAAAGTAAACCGTTTATTTACACAGTGAAAGCAGCGCTTGTTCTACAGCCGAGATGCTAACAAATATAAGTTAATTTTGAAGCTTGTGGGGCTAACGTTAAATGGGTAACGCTAGTGTTAAATGACAAACAATGACTTTTAGCCACTTTTTGTGAATGTATAGCTCTTTTTACTTTTTGTTTTTTGTTGAATGGTTTCCCCACCCATGTTACATTAATTGTCTGTAATTAAATATTTTTTATCATATTCAGTTCTGTTGTTATCCTTCTTCCTCAGAATTTTCTGTATTTTCCTGTTGAGCAGACAAAAAAAGTAAGTATTATATTTATTATGATATTATTATGTTATTTGTTATATTTGCACATGTAAAAATACTCACTGACAATGAAAAAATCGGAATAATCTTGTAACAAAGTTCAATGTAGGGAAGGAAGGAGGCGGGAACCGGCGAACATTTAAACAATAAACTTTAATCAAAAATAAACAAACAATAACACGGAAGTAAAAGGCCGGCAGCCACCTCACGGTCGACTGCCGGCCACACAAACTTAAATAAAACTTAACATTTCCGGGCCCGGTCCTCTCTCGTCGGCAGTCCCGTCGCTCGTCCTCTTATGCTCCCTAGCTCCCCGTGAGGCATGCGGGACCGGTGCGCGTACAGCTGATACTCATTATCACTGACGCCACAGGCCCGCCTTCCTGCCCCACGGCTCTCGTCCCGCCTTCCTCGCTACAAATCTGAAGTGGATTATTACAGTTGTTGCTATAAATAGCCTATTGTACTCCTTAACCATATTGACTTCCAGGCATTTTAATATTTTGTTTATTGTTACATTTGTAAACCAATTTGTAAACCCATTTGGAGAAAACAGCATTGTTTTTTTCTTGCTCGCAAGGATTTGCTTTTTGGCAAATTACAACTTTACCATTGGTGTGGGCTTTGCTATGAGACACTACGTTTTTGCTGGACTTTTTTACTATTGTACTTTTGTACAGTACAAAGTACCTGAAATATTTCTGTATTTATATTTAAAGTTAAGGCAAATTATTTGGTTAGTTTTGTTAAAATGAATTTATAACAATATCACCAACACAATATTAATTATACATTTGATTTCATGAATTTAGAATTGTACAATATTGCCTATTCTGTGAATATTTATCTAAATTGTTGTTGTTTATCAATAAATTGTTTGCTTTGTATTTGGTTTTAGTATTAATGCATATTAAAATATTGTGAATAGCAAATATAAACTGTGAAATGGTGCCTTGAAGCACGCAAGATGGTTCCAGACCATTTTAATAAAAGGGATCCCCAAGAAGCCTTGAGGGTTCCTCAGAGAACCGCCCTTCATTAAGCGGTGCCTTGAGTTTCCCCTGAGGGTTCCGCCTGTGTGGCAATGTGAAGAACCCCAAATGGTTCCTCAAAGAACCTTTAATTTTTACAGTGTACAATGAGAGATAAATAAGAATCTCAACTAAGTCTCAGACATTTCTCATGTCTCAATTGTGTCTACTCTTATTTCTCCTAATGGAATTTAGGAGAAATATCTGATATACTGCTGACACTTAATCAAGAAACATAGGAGAATCACAACTACAGTATGTCTCTTGAGCTTAGAAAAAGCATCCAATGAGCAAAACATTTTTCCTCTGGGTAAATAAAACATAAAAGAGAAAGGCTATAGTCATCTTTCTTTATTTCTTACGAATTAAGGAGAGTATTCAGGAAAACATTAAAACATTTTTTTTAGCAATTTTATTTTGTTGAATCTGAAATAATGCATAACAATACAGTAACAGAATCTTTACTCTTCTAGTTTTCATTTCAGGTCACAAGTTGGAGAGATTTGTTGGGGACAGAAGATTTGATAAAAAACACAAGCTGTTTCATCTGCCTTGTTCTTCTCATTATTACGACACACTAGAGCTCAGATGTGCCTCTTTTAAGAGCACATCATTGTGTCTTGGATTCCATGTTAATTGGCTGTAATTTTGTTCCTGCCATCTCGCACAACAATTGTCACACATTAGTATTCAAATCTGTCGGCATCCTTTCTCACCTTCTGAGAATGAAAATCAAACACTCCCTGACTGCTCACAACTTAGTCTGTGTGTTCAAAAGGCTGAAAATAACCAAGTGCTATTGTTTGCAAGCATCAACAGTTTTCTTGGTTTAAAAACCTAATTTACATCGCAAAGTTACCCAGAAATCAAAGGAAGCTTTTGATACAAATTATTTGACACCGGTTTAATTTTCATTGACCTATAAAAACTACATCACCAAATGGACAAAAAATTAAATGGCTAAAGTGTCTCTGTGATTTCTGTCCCCACACATTTGTATACTTTTAGTATATTAAAAGAGCTGAAAATTGCTAAATATTGATGGTTAATATAAATAAAAATCCACTGAGTAGAAAACAAAGGTACTCTAAAGTCGCACTCTAAAAAATGTTGGGCTTTTTCAACCCAGCGTTGGGTCAAAAAAGGACAAACCCAAATGTTGGTTTAAATTAACCCACAAAAATGTTTATATCTGACATAACAATGAGTTAAAATAACCCAGCATTTTGGGTTACACAACCCAGCATGGGTTAATTTATAACCTAACGTTGGGTTTGTCCAATTTTGACTCAATGCTGGGTTGAAAAAGCCCAACATTTTTTAGAGTGCATAAAGTACTGTGATTTTTTTCTATTTAACAACATTGTTGAAATGTGAAAAATCACATTTTAGTGAATTTATAAATAACAAGACATATGGTCCTATTGAATATTGTCAATAATCTCTATATATTGAAACAGAGTTTTTTAGGTATGTCAGGCAGCCCCACACTGTGCTGTTTCTGATGTTAAGTGGGAAATGAAAGCTTCCCTATCATCTGTAAGTTCTCCATTTTAAAACACCTGCTCTTCCTCATTTTTAAACATCACTTTGTCAAGTTTATCTCTAATGCGTCACAGACGACATGATGTCTTATTTGGGTCATGATAGAGCTGCTATATTTTGCACTCGAGCTTGGGGGTCTGAAATTGAAAAAAAAATGACAGATCAATTGCGTCAATTGAGATGTCGAGTCTGTCTGACAGAAATTTAGCTCTGAAGAGAAAAGAGAATGAGAGAATTTGTGGTGCGCTGCTTTTGTTTGTGTAGACAGCCCTGTTTGCGCATTCTTCTGTTCGTTTGGGAGTTTTCATTCGTTTTTTTCGTTCCCTGCCTCTGCCTCCCTCCCTTTCTCTCGCTCAGACTGCTTTGATCACACTGGCCTTTGAAGCGGCGCTCGGGAAAAAAAAGAGAGAAAAAATTGAGAGGGAAGCTGAAGTCATCGTAAGTTCAAGCCTCAACTTGGTGCGATGCAACTGCTGGCAAACTGCGAATCTGCATAACCTGAATATTTTTGCATATGTTCACCCAGGTGAAGGAGAAAAAAAACAGTGCGCTCTTATTAAACATCTTAAAATTAAACACATTATACATCAGTTTGTCATTTCAATTAGTACCTGGGTACCACAAGTGACTCTAGACGTCTGCATTTTGTTGTGTTTTAGCATTTCTCTCTCATGATAGAGGAAATGATTTTTTCTGCTCTCTTGCATATTCACCTGTCAAAAGTTTTTAAGATCATTTGCAGAAAAGCTCTGCAGGAATTTAGCTGCTTGCTGTGCAATTCCTTCACTTTAAATGCTAAAAGCCAGACGTCAAAATGCTCAACCCAGCTCAATTAGAGCTAAAGAGTTATCTCTTCCCTCTGAGTTCACGTGCACACGACTATTGAATTACTCCCGATAACTGCGTAACTATAAAACGTTGCCAATTATAACCTTCTCAGTATTTTCTAGGTGGACTACAAGGATGACAATTCAAAGTGAAACAAGTCTTTCTGTATCCTCTGTGTTTTGTTAGTTCCTCCTGGTTCCTCCCAAAAGAACAAACCACGGAAACACAAACTGCTCAAAAACTTGCTCAACATCCGTCTCCATTTATCCCTTCATCTCAGTCAATGTCATCTCATCAGCAGAGGGATGCCTGCAGTGTACAATTATCATATTGGAAAGTTCTCCAGCTCAGAATCTTCCTTCGCAGCCCTGAACAGTTTGGTTGAGCTTAACAAGTGAATAAGCCGAAGTGAGAGGATTCTTCCGCCCCCGCCCCGCCTGAAGGAAACAGGTGCCTTGTAAACTGAGAGATTATTCAGTTAAAAAGGGTTTGGGTTCTGTGAGGGGGAGGGAGGATCTGGGGCTGCTGGCACGGTGGTTTGAATACAATACAGGAGCTAAAGGGTCGAGTGGGGAGTACAGATCCACTCACAGGCATGAAAGCTCTGCAGGGGCAGGATGGAGCAGCACTTCAGCTTGTTTGTGCAATGCAGCGCTGCCTGTGATGGATGGCCCTACAGCAGAGAGTGCAGAACAGGTACAAATGGCGATAGGAGAGGGGAGGTGAAGAGACTAGCAAGTCTATTCAGGAAACAGGCAGAAATAATGTGAGAAGAGGTGCAAGTCTATCCAGGAAACAGGTACAAGAAGAGGAGTGAACAGGATAGGAGACGAGACAAGATGAGAGTACCAGGCAGTGCAGGTCTATCCAGGAAACAGGTACTGTATGAATGATGTGAGGAGAGGAAACGGGAAGAACTAGACAAGTCTTCAGTAAACAGGTAAAAGTAAAGAGAAAAGAAGAACACAAGAAAGAGCATGAGATGGGATGAGAGGAAATGAGAGGCATCAGTGCAAGTCTATTTAGGAAACAAGTGAGAAGAGGTGAGGAGAAGAAAGGAGAGAAGCCAGACAGCACAAATCTATCCAGGAAACATCTGTAATGCTAAATCAATCCATGCTAGGTTAAATTCACTCCCACATAGTTTTATTCAGTTAAATTCTACTCTAAAGGAGTTAATTTAATGGTAGAACATTTTAGTGTGTAGACTCGACTGATCTAAAGTATTATGTTTCTCACTCAAAGGTACTCCACAGACAGATTGATTAAAAGCAGGATCATCCCGACCAGACATGTGGTTGGAACCAATGCTGCAGACATTGGCACATCTGACCAATGTTGTTTACGCAGGCAATGCAAGCTTGAGTCTGGACTACACCTGATGTTTCCCTACACTTTATCTAAACATTCCTTGTAACTCTGCATTGTTTACTTATCTAACAGAGCCGATGATAAATAAATACACTGAAAAAAATCTTTAAAAATAGTTGCCTTACCTGTAATTTAAATGTTGCATTGCGTTGCGTTGTGTTTTAACATTAATGGAAATGTCCGTTAAATAAATGTATAGTAATGGCAAAGTAAAGTAACTACAGTAATGGCCATTACCAATAAAATTACCAATGCATTTTCTGTTATTTTTTTACAGTGTACATAAATGAAACTGGACATGTGAAACCCCAATACAAGTGAATGGAGAGTGAGGCTTGAGACATCCCCTTTTTATAGGAATAGACTTTATACTTTTATAGGAAAACACTTTTGGAATAGCATGAGAATGACAACATGATAACATAACTTCAATTTTTTTACTTAAATGTTTCTCATTATCCAAAAATCTAAAGGTATATACTTAAATGTTAACAAAAATATAATTGTGCCAACATATTCATTTAATTAAATAACCTAAAATGTTATTAAAATATTTTACATGAAAACCTAATATACTGTAAGTTACTGTACTTTAGAACTTTTCTAAGGATTTTTATCTTTCTTTATTTTACTTGAGTCAACCTCCATTAAGGTATCTTTACGTAGGTATTGCAAGCGGATGCTTTACACGACACTAAACTCTGAACCATTAAATCTCCAGCCTCTGAAATGAAATAAGCCTTGACAAACATTCTATCAGGTGGAGTTTGATCTATCACCAGGAGCAGAAGTTGTAGGTCATTACCAAGCAGCTGCGAAACATAAACAAACAGATCACCAAGTTCAGCATCGCCTGACAGGCCAGAAAACTTTGTTGCTCTGTATCTTGTGCTTGCCTCTCTCTCTCTCTCTCTCTCTCTCTCTCTCTCTTTCTCTCCTTGCCTGTCTGGCAGTCTGTTTCATTCTCTCCTGATGTTACTCAGCACCACTGCTCCGTCCCTAAACACTGCTGCTAATATTTACACATCAGATCAGTGTGATGAACGATGTGAGTTTGACGGTGCAATAATGGATAGGGGAGCTATGTGGCCTATGGCCAGCCGTTCATCACTCTGGGGGCTGGAATGGGTCTCCAGAATATCAACGTGAAGAGCTTGGAAAGAGAACAGAACTGCTTCACATTCTACATCAGTTGACGATATGGATTTCATGTGGAATTCATGGGGAATCTTGAATCTTGAGGGTGCAAGTGCACATGCTGCGGGTTTGTGGGTGTGTGTCGGCATCTGTACATGACTAGTTTCCAGCTGAGGTGTTAGATAGATGAGGGGAACGAAAACAAACAAGTTATTCTGTAGCAACTGTGTCTGGTTAAATAGAAATACACACACAAGCAGCAAACAAATGCTTGTGGGTAAACAATGTTTGAATGCACATTTCATAAGCATCATTCCACTTGCAGAGAATTAAAGTCTGAGCATAAAACAGACGTATACGGCAACGAGCGTTCCATTAAAAGTTATCAACTTTCATTTTTTAAAACAATAGCCCTGAGGGTACATTTATTATCACGCTTAAACATGCCAAGATACCCTCTGCGGTACATCACGGACTGATGTTTTAGTGTAGTATCTTTAAGTGTTTCTTTTTTGTTCTGTGTGAGTTATTAAATGTCTTAAAGATATGTAATAAAATTGCAAAATTTCTGAAAAGCTACGACAATACCATGCTTACTAGTAGCCTATCCTATTATAAAATGCATTTGTGGTATCCCACAATGCAATGTGTATTCCATTAAAGGTAATCAACTTCTAAAATAGTCCAGAGAGTGGATTTAATATCACCCATCAAACATATCAAGAGATCCTCTTCACTCCACTATGCAGTACTGACGTTCACTATGAGGTTCATGTTGACAGCATTTTTCAAAATAAATAAAGTAATTTATGCACCACTGGTCCCTTTGCTGTCTTGCCAACATAGCTGTGCTTATTTTCTAATGCCTCTGTCTCACTTAACACCCCATGGAATAATTGTCACTACTGTTTGTTTTTATATCATAGTCTTATATGCATACAGATGTAAATGACAGCTTTAATAAAGAGGACTTTTCAGCTCTAAAAATGTTATGATACCCATATTGCATTTGGCAAAGTTTTGTGGTCGGTTTTTCTATTCTACAATGGCACACTGAAGGTAATATTCTCAAAATATTGACACCTAGTTTTTGTTATTATTCTCTAACCTGAAATATCTGCTGCAGATATCTAGAGTGACAGCACAAACCAAAGCAGTAAGCATTTCTCGTTCCCCTTCGCCTTGGCTGCACTGCCTAAACAAAGAAAAAAGTTTAGGATGAATATTTTAAAAGAGAGCATCCCCACCTTCAGATTCAGAGAAGCGTTTGAAGCTTCATGTGCCCAATATGACTAAGCAAAAAGAAAAAAAAGTGGAAAGAAAGGAGAGAAACTCTTATGGCATCTCCTGCTGTGCTGGTGTCCACTCAGCTGCCGTTTCAGTCAAAAGAAGAAGGGGGAAAACAGCAGACCGGGACAAAAAGAAGAAATAAAGAAAGTCTGTTGACTCTTAAGTTTCTTTCTGAGTGACAGGATTTGGAGATATTCTGAGTTGTCTCTGTAATTGGGGTAAAACAGTAAAGGGACAGAAAGCATAAGGTTTTTGCTTGTGCTTGTGTTCTGCTGCATAATGTGGAGTACGGTCCAGAATTCAGTAGGGGGTCTGACTGCTCAGAAAAGAACGAGAAAAACAGAAATTTCAAGAAGGAAAAAATGTGATGTGTGAAAGGTGAAAAGAAACCAAAACATAATTTTAAAAATAACGCATTTCCAGTCTCACTAATGGCTCACTAATAGCCATAATCCCTATTCATCTTAAATTCTTTGTGTAATCTTCATTCTTGGTGAATGGTCATCAGAAGCTTGCACTGTAAAAAAAACATATTTTACAGAAATGTACAGTTTTTTTTTTTTTACAGATTTTTCAAGTATAATGTCCAGATTTTTCAAAATACGGTCAATAACTGTCAAATTACAGAAAAGACTGCAAATTTACAAGAAAAACAGGAAAAACGAAATTTTACTGTATATTTCTGGCGCCCCAGCTGGTGGAAATTTTTTACAGTTTTTTTACAGTCTACTTTTGAAATACGACCAACAACCATCAAATTACAGATTTTTTTACAAGAAAACAGGGGAAAATGCAATTGATATTTTTGGCGCCCCAGCTGCCAGATTTTTTTTTTACGGGATTATTTTTACAGTGTATGTAAATCTGTACTTAAAATGTTTTTGTTATATTTAGGTGAGTTCTTACCGAGATCTCATATTTAAAGCAATAGTTCACCAAAGAATGACAATTCAGTCATGAATTACTCACCCTTAAGTTGATCCACAACCATGAGAACTTTGTTCATTTTCTGAACACAAATCATCAACGAGAGCATGCGACACATGCATTTGGTGCTGACGAAGAACGCTCACACATGTACTCTACACACAGGGCTCCTGTGTCTGTACCACGTGAATGTGTCGCATGCTCTTGTGGATGCGCATGGGAGACTGACACAGAAGTCCGGAAATTGTTGAATTAAAGTCGTAACTTTTGTTTTACTTTGCACAAAAAGGTTGAACCACTGTAGGCACATGGGTTATTTTATTACTTTCTGCGCTTTGAGTGTATATTGCGTTGCTGTCTATGCGGGTCAGAAAGCTCTCTGACCTTATTAAACTATCTTAATTTGTGTTGCGAAGATAACAGTTGGTTTAACGTTTGAGGAACAACTTGAGGCTGAGTAATTCATGACAGAAATGTCATTCTAAGCCTAAACTATCCCTTTAAAGTGAACAATATCACTAGTCCAACTAAGTCGTAACTGATTTGGCAATGCAGATCTCTACATTTACCAACTGAACATAGTTTACTTGACAAATACAAATAAATTCCATCCATCCTCTATATCGCATATCCCTACTGGGGTTACAGGGAGTTTCCAGTTCTGTGGGGGAAGCCGGTAAAAACCAGAGAGAACATGCAAACAAAAAGGGACTTGAAGCAGGAACATTCTTGCTCTGGTGCAATAGCAAGTTATTTAATTAAATTAAAAGTTTACTTTTGTCTGAAACTGTCCCCAGCACTTTTTAAAAGAAAATGATGTCCACGCTCCATTAAGTACATTCTGTTCTATTCATTGTGTCTTTAGCCTTAATGACCTCACAGACAGGGAAGAGACATTTGATGCTGTGAAAGCTACACTAGAGGAAAGCTTCATAGATCGTCTCAGTCCTGCAGAAAGGATCCTGCACTGAGGGTCAGGCTAGTTTGCCTGAATGCCAGGAATGGCTTTATTTAGCAGTTGGTTTAATTAAAATGCACAACAAGGGGAAGAAAAGGAGAAAGAGACAGAGACAGACTGGCAGAAAAAGAAAGTTAGCGGAAGAGAGAGCGAAAGAATAGAAGAAAGAAGTAAATTAGCTGTGAATCTAACAAATGACTGTAATTAGCTGCTAGCTGCATGCGGAGATGCAGAAATGGGGCCAGTCACAACTGCAGCTTAACTGGAACACAACAATCCCAAAGTCCATATTTAAAACAAATGGATTTAAACATTTCTAAAAAGTCTGATTCATTCTGATGAAGTTGTTCAGTTCCATATATAACCCAAAATATGTACGGTTGCTATTCACCCCATTTAAAATCTTCAGCTGCAAAATCTTAGCCGCCAAATTTTCAAGGTGCCCGAAAGCTACCATACTTGCTGCTGGCAGTGGCATACTGTCTATTAGCCAAGCATACATTTCCATTCTGGTCTAGGCTGAACAGAGTTTGACTGCTGGAGGCGTTTTCAGATCTGAAGATTGTTTGCTATTTATATAGCAAGGACTATATTTATTAAATTGTTACAATGAGGCATTTCCTACTTGGTTCAGTTTGCTTTCACATGGCCACATTTCTAAACAGGCCTAAATGTATTAATATAAGACATATGCGAGTAAGCTTCTCTTTTGTCACAGTGTGCCTCTTTTATCCCCTTAGAGGAGCCATCCGTCAGGAATGGACAACAGCTCTGTTGGCTTTTGTATTTTTTGGTAGCTTTCATCATTTTGAGCACTACACTGTAAAACTAGGCAAATAAAACTTGTATCTTTGAGACGATTGCTAAACATTGTGTTTCGGACAGTTGTTCTGAATTATACTTGTCTGGCCCTTTTTCACTTTCTCTTTGCTCCAGGTTAACCCACAATTCAGCTTGAGAGTCATTGCAAAACACACATTGTTGCTTTTCAAGCAATCTTTGTCATTACACAATAAAGTATACAGCCTGGTTCATCGGGTCGGATTACTTTTAAAGTTTTCAAGCGGACCAATGCCACCTTATTCCGGCAATCACAGACTGATTTCTTTTGGTGTGGATGGATGTAAAAGCACCCTATGTTATTCACCTGCCAATCTTAGATGGTGAGCTTTGCCATCCAGCACAGTCTTTCAGGTGAAGCCGGTTGACCTTGTTGGTCATTCTCTTTAAGAACCCTAGTGGGAAACCTCACACACATTGAAAAAACACTGAACCTAAATCCTGCTCATCATGCTTGGCAGTGAGTTGAAATGTGAATCGGACCTTATGGCAATGTTCTGGCTACACAAGACTAAGGATTTTGCAGCAGAATTTGAATTGAGCTCAATGTATCCTTCTTTTCTCCTTCAGTCCTGGGGCAAAGTAAACCTTAAAGTCAGAACACACGATCGGTGTGTACTTTACCAACAATCCCTCACAGCTGGTATAAAGGAGTATTGATGCAACACAGCAGAGACCTGGAACACGACAGAGAAGGAGAGCAAACAGAAGACAGTTGTTGGTATAACGGATAAAACAGGTGTATGAAGGTGAGACATGGCAAAAGATACAAAAGACAGATACTACATGACCTTTTCGTCTTTGGAATTAAAAGCATGGAAAGACAGAAATGTTGCATTACTGCAATAGTTAAAGAAATATTTGCCTGGCTTTCCGGTTTAAGTCTGCAGGATCAAGGCTGAGGAAAGATGTGTTGAAAGATCCATAAAAAGCCCAAATAAACAAAAAGCTTTGAGGTGTGGAAGAGAAAGCAACGTTTGTAAGCTTAAGAACATTTGTCAGACTTATAATATATATAATATGGCCTTATAAATACACAATATTAACTTTTTGTATTCTTATTTTCCTGAATACACAAGTATTAAATGTGTGTCATTTCTTCTCTGTTAGCAGCAACAACTGGAATTGCAAACTCACGTTATACCTTGAGCCAAACATTATACAGTTTATGTGCCACTTGTTCATAGAATTCAAGGTTTTAAAGAATTACTTGAAGTTATCTCTACATGTTACACTTGCATGTAACACAAAGCGTATACTACACACTCCTTCAATAGTCCACTTCGCAAGATGTAAATGCTGGTCCAGAAGCACTTCTAGTTTTTATTTTATTTTATTATTATTGTTTGAATCTTACACATATAGTTAAATCTTAAAGACATTCGTTTAACATTTTGATTTGGTTCAATGTTCTGTTGGTTATATTTTGTTCAAACTTTTGTGTGGTGTGACAACAGGACACAGGAAGTTCTTCTTGACCAGTTTTGTTAACGTCTTCTGAAGTGGTGACCTGAGTCATTGATATGCTTTACAGCTGAACAACTTCAGAATATGTTCGGCAAAAATAATGACACTTCATTGGCAGAGACAGTCTGCCAAGCCTCCTCTAGCAGAGCAGTGAAAATGGCTAGTAGCTGGTAGCAAGATTATAAACTGCTACTACAGTAGGAGGTGCCCAAAGCATAACCCCAGTATCACTGTAGACGCTCATTGTCACTCTCTATGTCTATTTCTGTTCCTGATACACAAACACACGCACAAACACAGAAAGAGTTTGAATCATGCTGAGCAACTGGCCTCTGATGGGCATAGAAGAGCTTATTATGAATTCACTTTGCAGCGGAAGCCGCCCTGGCACTGGGGATTTGATTAGGGCTTTGACAGGTGCCAGTGCGATTGCTGCCTTAATCTGAGGAGTGATCTGCTTAGATAATGTACGGAGAGAAAGAAAGACACAGAGGTGGCAGGAAATGGGCACAGGCAGGTAATAGAGAGCACAAAAATGGCATTTTGACAGCAGGGCTTCAATGGTGTGCAACCATAAGAATTATATTTCAATGGGTGTACCAACTGTTTGCCAAGTAACAAAAAAATTAACAAGCTACTGTAAGAATATGTAAGATCCAACTCCTAGACAAATTAGTCAGAGAAGTAAAAGAAAGTAGTTAGACTTATTAGACAGTATTATTTATCACACACACACACACACACGCACGCACGCACGCACGCACGCACACACACACACACACACACACATATATATATGTAATATACTGTATGTAGGTGTGTACACACAAGAGTGTTTTAGAAAAAAAGGAGTATACTTTAGACATATTTACATTTGGTATACATTTAGGTTTAAAATACATTTTAGAAAGATGGGCCTATTATTTTTTACACTTTCCTAATTTACTGCTTTCATGTACGTAAGTGATACTGTTACTTTTGGTTTAAAAAATGTCAGAGTCAGATCACAAGATGCATATCGCTGCTGTCCTTCTGAAACCTGAAACGAATCATTATTATTCACCTTTTATGTCTGTCACTAGGTTTTGCAAATATCTAACTGATAAAAAGTATAAAATAGTGTTTGTCAACTCTGAGTTGAGAATTGAATGATTTTAAAAGTACAGTTTTTTTACATTTCCTGAAAAACAGGGAATTTGGACATCTGAGGTTTCTGAAGGACAGCAACAATAGCAATTGTGATTCTAAAATGTAGGGTTTTTTTTGTTCTAAGGCATTGTAAAATACTCATCTGATTGTACAATTTCATCAAGTGATTGTATTGGTTAAAGTATCCTGCTATGGTTTTATTTAGTGAGAAACAATTTCCTATTATTCAGTTTGTAAGTGGGCTGTGGGATATTGCTGGTTCTAAATTTAAACAACAAGCCATGCTATTGCGCAAGCCAATGGTACCCCTCCACTTCAAATCTTTCTGGAAAGCTCACATTTATTATGTAGTATGAGTTTGGAAATTTCACATTTTACCATTTTTTACTTTTCGAAAAATACAACATAGTTTTAGCAATATCTTCACCCGGTGAAGTACAAAGGATGAGCATTAGATCACGCTGCCACAGAGAATGATGGAAAGTTGAGTAAGGTCACTCAAGCCTGTCAGCTCATAAACCACCTAAATGAATTTATTCTGATAAGCTTTATCTCCTTTTTTTTAATTAACAGTGCAAATAATGTGCATAAACCACTTTGCATGGTCAGCATTCTTTGAACACTACACGTATATTACAATTCATTACAATTTGCTATAAATGACACACCCCAACCCAGGATTTAAAGAATTTTTTGAGTTTTTCCACTGGTAATTCTATACAATCATTTTGACATGACATGAACTCACAATTAATCGAAGCAAAGTTGTAAAAATGAGTGCCTCTCACACTACATCATCTTTAACGAACTCGTAGAATCGCAGAAACGCTCAGTTACAATAATGAGGTGAATGTAATGATGCCTCTGACTCCCAGTGTCATCTCCTATTCTCTCACATGTACAGAGAACCTCCCCACAGGCTGCTGAAGCCTGAACCAGGTCAGTCACTGATGTCTCTATCAGCATTGTACCTTTCCATACAGGAGAACTACTTGCATCACTGGATCACAACATTATTCTCTTATCTTCTTTCACCTACTGTCACAAATTCGGCTTTTCTCACTCACTCAAAAAGAAACATAGCAGAGAAAGAGAGAGAGAAAGTGAAGCAAAATATACTGACTGAACTTACCAAGACAGAGACCATCACTCTCCTCATAGCCAATGCTGCAGACACAACGTCCTAGCGGCACCAGCCAATCACCATCCGCCCCACAGTATAGCTTGGGTGTGTCCCGTTCTTCAGCATTCTCAACACACGCCCCTCTGACCTCCACCAATGACGAGGTTTCCACCCGTGGTATGGTGTCTGGAAAGGCGGCTAGGTTTCTCAGGGTGGACGGGCACTTTTTGTAATAAACCCTCACGGAGACAAGGGCGATACATGCGCCCACATCCTGGAAGGCCAAGTAGAAACCCTTCCGAGCTATTGGTCCCACTTCCCGTACCTCGGTGTTGAGCCTCAGAACACGATCACCCAAATCTGTCTGCGTGAAACTCTCATCGGCTGCAATGGTATCAATTTTGGCGTAGTCGTTGGGATGGAAATGAGCATTAGCACCATGTGGCTCATCTGCCTCATAGTAGAGGAGGTTAAATGTCTCCTTACAGGTGCCAGAGACCCAGGGGATGCTGTTGCAGTCTCGCAGGGTGAAGCGGAGCTCCACATAGATCTTCTGTGCAGCCTGACGTGGTATCCAGTTGGTACGAAGCCAGTTGTTCTGGTTGGGTTCCATTACGTGGCACACCTGGAAGGTGTGGATGGGCCGATTAAGCTCATCCATCTCTGTGATACTATCCCACTGTGGAGAGCAAAGGATAGAGGAATGAGAAGATAGATAGTGAGATAATTGGAGAGAGCAATAGAAAGGAGCGAATGCACAGGAGGAGTGCTTGGCTGAGCTTATTAAGACCTCTGTGGGATTCAGAAAAGTAGGAGTCTGTAGAAACTCCAACTCAAACCTAAATTAGCCTCATCAAATCCATATAAAAATACTTTTGTTTCTTTGCAATAATTTGAATGTTCTTTTAATCATTTAATGATTTTATAGAAAGTACACATCATTCCAACTGAAAAACAAGAATAAAGGAAGGGTAGGCATTTTTGGAGAGGCTAGCGATATAGCAAGCTATCACTGAGCATAAGAGATGAACTTCCAGAGATGTCTAGTTAATTATGGGCATGAGGCTAATATGTCAAAGCAATACAACATTTTAGCATGCTTTTTTTATTCATCATTGTGTTAAAGGTCCAATGTGTAATTTTTGGAGGATCTATTGACACAGACGCAATATAATATACATAACTATGTCTTCAGAGGTGTATAAAGAGCTTACATACTGAAGCGTTATGTTTTTATGATCTTAGAATGAGCTATTTCTATTTAAATACTGTACACGGTGGGTCCCCTTGCATAGAATTTGCTATGTTGTTTCTACAGTAGCCTGCTACTGAGTGCGTTTCATAAAAACGTTATCTCATTTGGCAAAGAAGTGAAAATGTGACAACATTTTAGTCCTGTGTCAGCCACCATAGTGCTTCAAAAGGGAGGGGTGGAGTGAGCCGTTGGTTGCAATTCGAAACCGAATTTATATTCTGAACAAAAATCTGTGTCTGTAGTGTATTATTGTTAACACATGATAGGAACTTAAAATTCTTTAACTGCAAAATAGTAGGATAGCTTTGTTTTACAGCCCTATGTGTTTGTTTTTCATACTATGTACTTACTATGTAAATATTAGGTACCAACCCTGAACTTAACCCTAACCCATATTATATGCATATAGTTACCAAAATTGTGGTGCATAATAATACACTGGTGCACTGTAAATGCACATACAGTACTGTAAAATTATTATGCTACTAAATAATCCTCCGATTTTTTTACATTTTGGAAATGTCATGTCAGTTTCTATCTACTGTACTCAAGTCAAAAGCCTACCTATTACACAACTCAATTCTTACCATTTATATATAGGCTACATCTTCATGACAAACACAGTATAACATTCACAGCAATCTTAAATATCTCATTGTTCCCCCATACTGATGGAAAAATATAACTGCCTAAATATTTCAATGTCACATCCAGGTATTGTGAGATTCCTTACGACCATTTTCAAGAGTCTTACATCAGGTTTAGGTGGTACCTCTAGGCTGTTATGTGCTATACTTGTGCTGAATAATGCTGAACCTGTGAACACAGCAAGGAATAATAAACAAATAGACTGACCAAAGTCACTAAACTTCCTGACTTCCTACAGCTTCCTACACTACGTGTTCGGTTTTCACAATAATGTTCCACACATTTACTCCTCAACACACTCCCACAATCACTTTTTTCTCTCACTACATTTACTCTTATTACTTAATTCACACATGCCTTTTGTCTTACACTTTTCACTGTTTCTTATTTTCTCTCTTTTGTGCCCACATTTCTAAACTCTCTGCTCCAATCATATCTTCTTTTGCTTATGTCTTATCTCCCTAATCCCTGTCCCTTCGATAATTAATAAGAAAGGACGCACTTCATTAGCACTAAAGTCTCCACTTATTCTCTTTCATTATTGAAGTGACAGGTCTTCCTTAATAGCCCCTCAATCAGAAACTTGCTGCATCATAGTCCTGATGTGTGTCGATGGATCATCACGATGGACTCTTTTTACCACCATAAAGTTTGGTCACAAGGAGTTTCATTTCCAAACAACATTAAGTATTTTATTACCTTTTTCTTAGTTCAGTAATGCATGAGAAATGAGTTTAAGGAGCGGGGTTTCTTATGTCTAAGATTATTGTTAAACCAATCTAAAAAAAGACCTACAGTATATGTGGATACACTGTACACTGAGGAGCCCATGCAATGCTTAAGATGTAAGCATAAGGATTTTAAAATGAACACAGAGCCTGACAGGACTCCAGGGCTCATCATAATTGACTAAATTAAAATTAAATAATAAATAACTTTATTTGATTTATTTCAATGTTTCTGAAAGAAATGTACAACTGTCTCTGGCAGATCATGTCATGTCATTTATAAAGACATTAAAGACATACACTGACCCCAGATCAGCATACCGACTCTGGGAGGTTTCATGATCCTGTAATCTCCCCTCACCCTACCATTGCCTCTCTCAACCTTACGTTTCTCATCAGCTTTCTCGCTGGTGGTAAAATGAGGCATTTGGAAGAACGGGGTTGCAGCAGCGCGCTTTCAATCTGCTGCTAGAAAGTGACCGGATATATTTAGGAGCGCCGCGGTGGGGATGAGATAGCACCATGCGGCTTAAGATGCTACACGCGCTGATAAAAGTGGCCGAGATGGATGAACCCAAAATCGCTGGCTACACATCACATTAAGCTGGCAGGGGGCCACGGAGCAAGATTCAAAAACGGCACATATCTGTGTGATAGAGACAACATGAAATGCATCTTGGGGCTGGGGGAGGAATTCATCGCTTTTAAAATGGTTTCTATCAGCAGACATCTAGATGCCTGACTCTTTATCTGTCATCACTTCTCCACTCGAAAACCGACAGTAGATCGCTGGTTCCGACGCTTGCAAGAACACAAACACACACATCAGAATACAGGACATTTTAGATAATGCCTGTATCTTGTAATGCATATGAAAAGCAATACACCCAAAATACACTTCAATCGGTCAGCTTCTTTAGAGTAAACCATGTTTCGGCTTGTATTTGTCCGCTCTGGCTGTAAATGAGCCTTTTCAGCAACCGACCAGCATGTCAATACACACACTCAATACTTTAAAAAGCAGCTATTATCACCATTGATTTCTTGTTGTCAGATCCAGCTTAGGATTGATGTTTAAAGCTTTGATTTTCCCTCGCTTTGTGCATTGAAAGTGCACACTTCTAAACTCTATAATAGAATTTAAACATTCCAAATAAAGGTCTGCTCTCGGGGGACTTAGGGAGGGGGGTCTATCAATTGCAAATGGGCCCTGGGCAAATGGAAATACAATTAGAGTTGAGTGTGAGTTTAATTATCTTTTAATTATTAAATACACATTAACCTTGGGTAATGAAGGTGCTTTCTGAGAGAGATACTGGCACTACCTTTGACTCAATAATTGATTAATTGACTTCCACTTCAAACTGCATCGATAAAAACACCAAGTGAATAACAAACGCTCTGTTTCTCTTCAACCTTGTGGAATGTCTGTGGCTGAAGCCCTTTTTTATTTATCTGCTTTTTATTTAGTTGTCTTTGCAGAGGCGAATGTAAGATACTTCTCGAATTCTATAGAACTACAGAGTACAAATTAAGAGTATTATTACCATAATAATCATAATAATAAGTGCATCTCAAAGCACTTTACAAGAAGAAATAAAACAACACAATACACTTATAAAATGACACAATAAACAATACAAATATTAAAATAATACAAAACACAAGTAAAGCTACCCTGAAAATTAGCTTTACTATACTAGAGTAATTATGTCATACTATATTGTATTATAATGTATTATTATAGATACTTCAAATAGTCAAAAGTGTTGATTTATGATTTTATATACAGTATTTTTGTATGTACATGAGCTACTAATCTGTCAAGCAATACATAATGTTTACGATTTATTGAGTTACCATAAAATGTTATAGATTTGTCTGGAATGCATTCATCAGAAAAAAACAAACAAACATTGTTAACAAGTGCATGGAACATTGAACCAAGCCACAACTCATATCTGAAATAAGAAATATCTCAAAAGTCATTTTAGAATCTCACCAACTCCCATGATTAATTTTCAAACTCCGTAATAATTATTTTCCAAGAGATCTCAGGGTGTTGAAATCTCATTTTGATCGCGCGGTCCAGATTACAAACAAGGACATGAAAAATGTCTCCTTTAGCTCTGGGTAGAATCAGACATGCATCAATATCCCTTTAGGTCGTCTCCGGCTTAATCTTGTCTTTGTCTTATTTCGCTTTCATTATGCCAGACTGTTTTACAACCCAGGCGCAGACACAATCTCTATTCTGATGTGACTTTATTTCTCCATGAAAAAGGGGAGGGAAATCAAAACCTTATTTTTCATAAGAAAAACAAAGAGAGGGAGTGGGATGAATAATGAGAGAGAGAATCAGAGACAGAGAGGCAGACAGACAGTGAGAGCGAGTAAAATGTCATCTACCCCCAACAAAGAACACAAGTAAGATGATAGTGGATAGAGATGGAGATATAAGATACTGCTCTAACAAATCTAACATCTAACAGCAGCTACAAAAATGAATGATAATGATAAACCACCGCATTTATGGCCTGTGACACTTTAAAAAATAGGTTTTCTTCTTTTCATGCACTGAAAAGGCCAATGGGACCCATGACATCAGGGTCACTTTTTACTGTCCTAAGAACAACACCACAGACTGACCTACTTCTATCCAGAATTCTTTCGCACCATGGCATCTCTGCATTCTTTTATTATTATGATTCAGGATTGCATTCCGTAAAGAAACCATTGCTTACTGCAATTGCTGACTGTAAATTGGGCAGTAGTGCAAATATGCATAATGCATTTAGTGCTGAACGTAGTTCCCCAATTTATAGGCTGGTTGAGTGCAAGGTTGATGCAGCAGGTGCCAATACTCACCTTTTTTCTATTGATGAATTAGTGATGCTATGATCAATAGAAATGTACACAGACATCTCTTTTCAATAACATTTTCTTTGAGCAGAATTTTAAGAAATCAAGTTAAGTATTTAAGTTCTATAATAAATCTAATTACATAAAAGGAAGGTGTATTTATTTACTGAAACGAACGTTTTTTTCTCTAGAATACCATATGAAAGCATGACACACAATGTCTGAATTTGTCCTTATATGTTGCTCCTTTCTTTTATTTAACATTCTGGTCAATTTTCCACAGCAGAAATCAAACAGATTAATCATTCAATGTATTGTGTTAGCTGAAAGGCATTGCTGTTTTTTCTGGATAGGAAAAGCGGGATACAACATGTGTCAAAGCTGACCGGGCATGTAAATGAGAACCAACAGCAATTTGTCACTGCCTGTAAAGCAGAGGCTGATGGTGATGTATTGCACTCAGACCAGGTTCTTGTGCTCACCTCCAATCGGGCAAGTTATGAAAACAAAGCTCTCACAACCATGAAAACAGATATAGGGCAGCTGAGATAGGGAAAGTGAGAGAGATAGATGGAGGAAGAGAAAGTGATATGAATACTCCGAGTAAATGTGCGAATGCATGGCTACCGTGCACAATTAAATATGTCTAAAAAAGTCTTAAGGCTCATTCACATCAAGGACAATAATTATAATAGCTAAGATAACGTTTTAAAAAACTTTCTAAATTTAAGAGAATAGTGGACTATAATGATAATAAAACAAGAAACAATATCATTAGGATCACATTCAGAGCTTTTTCCCCAGCTGATGAACGATAAAACATCGATGTCGATCATTTAAAATTAACTAAAGCGTGCAAGCTGTATATATAATTTTTGGGTAAACGAAAAAAAAAGTAACCTGGTTGCCCTAAAATTTTGAGTTCATTCAATTTAAAAAATATATTAGTTAACTAATGAATTTCATGCAAACTCATTATGTTAACTAATATTTCTAAGTTGAATTCATTAAAAAATTTAAAGCAGCAAGGTTTTTTTAGTCGAACCAACATTTCTTTTTTACAGTGTGGATGCTAATATAGTTATTGTTGTAGTTATCTTTATAGTTATTTTACTTTTTGTGAATGAAGCCTTTACAGTATTTTGAATAGTGAACAACACAATGGATTAGAAAGGCAATTTATGAAATGATGAAGAATCCTTGACAGCTTTATTAAATGCTGATGTTATGTCAGTGCAAATTAAAGTCAAGTGAGTCAGAATACTCTCCTGTCTTTTCTTTCCTTACCCACACTTCTTTACAATGTTAAACTTGCTGGCTTCTCATGCTTAACTCTTTCCCCGCCAGCCTTTTAAAAAAACGTTGCCAGCCAGCACCAGCGTTTTTTTTTTTACATTTTCACAGGTTTCAGGTTCACAGCACATTTTCTGTAATGAATATATGGACAAATATATCAAATGAAAGAACAGAGTCTGCTTTTAAACAAAAGAAACCGTATTCTTCTTTCTTCATTTATTCTTTTTTTTATCACTCCTTAGATGAGGGTAGGTTTCTTCAAAAAATGCATCACTTTGATTAAACAGCTGAGATAATTAACATTTTTTTTCTAATCAAGACTCCGCCCAGATTAGACTCAGAACAATGATTAAAAACAGATAAAATATATACGTTCTAGGTTCAGATTCTGTACTTTTTCCAAAGGTGTGTAACAGCGCCACCTGCTGTACAGCAGTACAAAAACCCATTACCATAATAACTTGTCTTTGGCAGGGAACAGTTGATTTTTAAATGAGAGATTACTCGTCAATGGCGGGGAAAGAGTTAGCATGGTCAACTTGTCAAAAAAACGAATTGGACGAATTACGTAGTATTTCTGTGCTCGATACACTCCCCCAAGGTTCCTATAGGTTTCGGAAAGTTTTTTGCGAACATGCAAAAACCGTTACGTAACAACTTTTCTTAGTCCCTTATTGGGCAATTCTCTCGGAAAATCATGCCCACAGCAAGGCGAAAGAAATAGCCAGCAATAGGAAGACCCGCCTACCATCAAGACTGGCTGCGCTGTGGGCATGCAGCTGCAGCTCGTTACTCTTGCAATAGTGAGAGAAATTGAGGTGTGTTTGTTTGTCAGAGCATTTCAGTGATGGATGTTATATAAACGGTGGATATAACGCTGGATTTGCAGGTCGTTTGAAATTTATGGATGGAGCAGTCCCAACGCTAAAAGATGCCGGACTATGAACCACACGTGGTAAGTGAAACTAAAGCCCTATTCGCACGGGATTAGTATTACCTGGGGATCTCTGGTCATTTGTAATAATTGCAGAGATTTTCTGTGATCTTAATCCTGTGCGAATCGGCCATGTCTGTAATTTGTAAAGTAAAAATTCCCCCACAAATTACCTACCATATTTTGAGGAACACGGAGGTCCTGTGATAATATTAGTCCAGTGCGAATCGGCATCTCTGTGATTTGGCACGCTCTTATATCATTTTTCAAGGTTTATCCACCGTTTGCTAATAATGGAGTCTGTTTTGATATTAATTTGGTTGCGGATTCATTTCCACACATTGTCAAAACTGTTGTTTTGACCGGGAGTCTTCCGTTTATTTATTTATCTTGGAAACGCTTGTAAAAGCACTTTTCACATAGAGATCCCAGAAAATACACGGAAAATGTGTCCAGGAATTTGTCCCGGGATCGTTAGATTTGTTCATTCACACTGCCAGTGATTTTCTGGAATCTGTGCGTGCCTTCACACACATTCTGTGAAGCTCCAGTAAAGACACATGGCATAATATACTGCAAAGTTATGTAATGTGCATTTTTTTGGTCGTGAAATGAGGGTTGATAACTGTGAACGATACTTGTGTTTTTAGGTGGCTAAATAGCGCAGTTTGTTATTATTACTGCCTTCCTTTATTAATTAGGCCTATTTTATTTAGGCCTAATTAATAATCTCTTCTTTTTGGTTATTATTCTGTAGCATGTATTGTTGCCTTTTGCAAATGACAAAGTCGTCAATTTAAAAAAAAACTTTAAGTATTTATATTTTTATTGGTAAATGCAGAACAACGAAGAGGCACAAGAACGCAAGGCTATAGCCCAACGAGATTAAGCTAAATATAAAATGTCATATGAAAACATATAAATGCAAATTGTTCAGTATTGTTCAGTTCAGTGCAAATTTACACAACCTTAATAAAAAAATATAACGGAATCCTGCGAAGTTAAAATGAGCCAGTATTTTTGCAACATAGCCTAATGCAATACAAAAGGCACGGTATAATATTTTTTCAGTAATATGATGTACAACAATGTGAGTTTAAAAATAAGTTTATCGTTTTTTTAAAACAAAGTTTGAGAAAAGTTTTTGAGCATTTAGATTTTGTAACCATTTCGGAATAAGATCATGCAGATCGAATGAAAAACCCGCTAATATGGCCTAAAGCATATTGCACATAATTCTATAAAAACCACAAATAAACACTAAGGTCGGTATATGATCATGATGTTTATAAATTATATTTATAATGTTTTTGTTGAGAAAAACAAGCACATAAATGTTTGGGTGATAGTTTGGAGTTAGTCTGTTAACAAGCGGGTTTCCATCACTCTTGTTTTATTCGCATTTTGAAGTTTCGCATCAGAAACGAGTGATGGAAACACCAAATTTCGAATTAAAAACCTTTAATTCGCAAAAAAGCTTTTACGCAGCTCGCTTGAGGTGGTTTTTCATTTTTTGAAAAAGAGTTAATGCGAATAAGATGAAAACGCATTTGCCGAATAAATTCCTCCAAAAAGTCACGTAACTGCACTATGAGACGGCGAAACCTGACTAACCAGAGTACTGATCTTGCATTTATTGTGTTTCGTAATCGTCTGCCTCCGCAAGTATTATTATATATGAAAATTATAATATTCAGTGGCTTCTCTTACTATTCTTACTGATATTTAGTGGCAGTTTATTAGGACAGGGACGGCTGACTAGTTGGATGGAAACGGTTCTTATTCGCAAATGTTTTATGCGATATTTCCAAATTTGCACAGAAACACTCGGGCTTCTCCGCAGCACGAGCACGGAAGGTGCACACAGCCGTTTTTAAGGTTGGTAAGCGATCAAGTTTATTGAAGCGCTGTGTGTTTTCGTGTTAATATTTTTGATGGAAGTAATTTCAAGTTTAAACAGTGTTTAGAAGCAGACAACTCTATTCTCGCATCTGAGCTTATGTTTGGTGATTAGGACTCTTGCATTCATCCATGATTAAGCTAAAGACAAATAGTAGTTTTTGATTTACAAACAAAACAAAAAAATCGCTTAACTATATTTGTTTTCATAGCCAAATTATTTACGAGTGAATCAACAGTTATGCAGGGGTAATGCGATAATGTATTGTGTGCTCGTGATTTACAAACAAAACTCAGGTAATGTAGCAAACACAGGTAACATGACAAAACAATGACCGACAAATGACAAGTGAAACAAAAGGGCTTATATAGACAGAACTAATGAGGACAACAAACAGACAAGAAACACCCGGATAGACAATCATAAAGAACCAATAGAAAACAGAACTACAAAGGACTACAAGATATGACATAGGACAGGAAGTAACATAAAAGTCCACAATACACAGGGCAAACACAGACTGGATCATGACAAACAAGATGTGCTACATATATTTTAATTTTAAACATGACAGCTACTGGTAGTTCATCCTGAGCTGGTAGGTCATATTTTCAGAACACCAGGGTGGAACCAAACTCTTCCGGGTGGTGGACCTTTATAGTGTATGTAGGCCACTCTAGGATTAGGTTTTAATCTTCTACCTCACCTAGGAAGGTCGTTGTAACTGTACATTTCAATGTACATTTTCAAATATTTGACAGTGCAGGTCTAAAATGACCATAAGTAAATTCTAGCCTCCTAGCTTGCTGGAATTGTACTTGTAGACTTAATTATAACTGTGGTGACATTTTACGAATTTGGAAGGAAAGTGTTATTATTTTGCAATAGTTATCTGGTAATATGAATATATAAAAAATAATGGTTGGGCCTCTGAGGGCAAATGCATTCATCTGAATTCTGTGTTTCATCAGCTGTTTGATTAAATGATCTCTCATAATGTATATAGTGAAACCAAAAAATAACTCATTGGTCTTAAACAACAGATTTTTCCTTCATTGTGATAAGCAGTAGTAGGCTGTGGGTGAGTGTTAAAATGAACATGTTTAGTGTCAAATGCAATAATAAAAAACAAAGCTTTTCTCTGTCAATTCAAAACAGCTCTCCCTGTTTCAATTTGACAGAAAAACCAATCAATAAATATGGAATCCACCACATATATAAAGATATTTTGCATTATATTAAAAAGGAAAAGCTGTTTTGACTCACATAGCCAGATATTAGACTGGGGCAAAGTCCGGGGCTTTGTGGTAAATTTGACTGACATTAAAACAAGTGATCAAATCACACTTTTGTTTAGTTTTTACATGTCATTTACCATTAGATATATTTTATACCATAATATTAGACACAATATAAGAAAACACCTTACTTATCGATGGTTGAAGTTACTAATGGAAGTCAGCCAATCTGATTGTTTGATGTAGCTCTGTTGGTAGAGCTTCATGTTAGCAGCGCAAGAATAATTGGTTCAATCCCCGGAAATTAAATTTATTAGTAATTTTTAATTACTAATAAAATGTATGCCTTGAATGCATTATAAGTCACCGTCTGTCAAATACATCAATGTAAAAGCAGGTTTTGAGAATTTAATATTTTAAACACAGTGAGTAAGGGATTATGTACAGTATATTACGTATAAACAAACAAGCATTTGTATGGACTGTGACAGTTAAACGTGATTTCACAAGATCATACAGGCTAATATCTAACTTTAAAACTTAACTAGGTTGTAATATGCTGCTGGAACAAATTACCTATGGGGCCTTTTTTTATTATTATTGGAGGACAGGTTTGATTGTTCTGTTTGACTAAAATATGCAATCAAAGACCACAGGCACTGATCATTTATAGCATGTAAGGAGGACATGGAGATCATCCTGACTGAGAACTGCACGAGATATAAGAGCAAAGTTGATTTCCTCAGCAGACTTGTCATGACACAGACAGGCCTCGAAGTGCTCTCTCTCTGGAGACACTGTTTTTCGGGACATTCCCTTTTCCCTCACTTATTGCCTACTTTCGATTGTCCATTGAGCTGTTGTATTAAAGCAATATCACACTTGCAATTGTGCAGTTACAACAGTATATCAGCACTCTATGATAACCTGTCATGATTTGTAGGGGGAAGAACCCAAGCGCAGGCAGCGGCAGTGAAGGGGTTAACACACTACTTTTTTTAACAAACAGAAAATGAACCAAAAACCCACGATGGGGCAAAACCGACACGATTGAACTAAACAAAAGCAGAAAATAAATACTTCCTTCGATGGGGCATCAAAGAAAACCAAAACTAGATTTAACAATAAACATACAACAAGACTAACCAAAAGACAGGGAAAACCAGAACCGGTTTCAGGGTAAGTATTCCAACAAGGTTTTCATGCAAGACACGACTCACACTGTGGATGGCACAAAACGAACTAGCACAGGACAGAAGACACACAGGCATTTTAAAGGGAAACAGATAAAGGGAAGATAACGAGGGGCAGGTGAGGGTATGAGACACTGCAGGAAAGAAATACGGGGAACGAGAGGGGCGGGGCCAATGACGAGACACGAGAAAGCACATGGCATGTCAATGGTAAACAAACCATGACTTTCTCACGCTAAACACAAGGGATCTGTCATGATCCTGCCACAAGACTAGAAAATCATGAACAGGAAGGCAGGACCATGACAATAACCTAAAGCTGAAAATAAACATACTGATATACCACCATACCAGCACTCTGCTAGTGTGATATTGTATTTTTCTTTTACAAAGCTACTGATGTTGATTTTAGATTTCACTCTCCTCCGGGTTAAGAACAGATTTAAAAGAGGTTACAGCTAGGGCTGCAGCTATCGATTATTTTAATAATCTAGTATTCTACTGATTTTCCATCGATTAATCATGTATTCGGATAATAAATACTTTTCTTTATTAAAGAGCAATAATAAATACTGTATGCAAGAGAAAATAAGACAGGTCTCTTAAAATGAACAACTAATGTTTCCTTTTTAGAAAAACATTTTTTTTATTGCTGAAATTGCATACATTAATATCTGTGAAAAGTTAACCCATTTAATACATTACATTGCCATATTACATTCAACATGCAATATAATACAAATGTATAAATAAGAAACATTAATAAGAAGAGAAAGAATAATTTCAAAGGTAAACAACTAACTTGAGCTTATGCATGATGCATTTGGTTTATCTAAATTAGTTTTAGTTATTTTTTTTACTATTAAATAGTCATATATTTGTCCACATAAAATACCAAGTTAACCGGACTTTTATTTTGGCAGGTTGCCGGAAGACGCTTATTTTTTAGTATGTCTGTTTCTTCACTCAATGACGTTCATGTCCTCGTGTCCTCATAAAGTGCAGACGCAGACAAATTCATGAGCATCACGCGTGTAGCATGTTAAACTGTGCAGTTCATTCACTCAGACATGCAGAACAGCCAGATGACATGTGTAAATAACAGGATTCGGCATCCGCTAGTCCGCATCTAGTTTTACGGACTCAATGCAGCCGGAAAACAAGTTTCCCTCGCAAAATAGTCTAAAACTGAGTAAAATAGCAGTTCACCATTTCAATAAGCTATCACTTACTTATCAGCAGGAGAAATACGTGTGAGCATGTGAACAGTCTAAAATGCATGTGGCTCACGGTGAATGTGTGAGACTTGAGAGCCCTGTAACATGTATAGTTTAGCGGGCTGTGCGTTAGTAATAACAGTCCGTGGGGAAACGCAGTGCTCCGTGTACATTAGTTAAATGGATTAAACAAAGCTTCTGATTTTTTGTATTCGAATTACTTGAGTAACTCGAGGAATCGTTTTAGCCCTAGTTACAGCTAAACTTCAATTTTGAGGTCTAGATTTCATTGTGATCTATCAGTAAATACCAGCTCTTTCCTGCAGAAGGTCACCCAACATTCCATTAAAGATAAGAAATTAACACTCAAAGTATGGATTTCTGACTCATCCTGACACAACGTTTCCTAAAACAGCATGTATTAATCATTCACGCGCCAGAAACCGCGCGCAGACCTTTTAGAAAAGGTCAAGCTTTCAAATGACCAACATTGAATGAAAGAGCGTTAAGAGATCACTAATCACTCTTTGATTGACGCGGAAGTCTTTGTATCATAACTGCAGCGATAATTATGCTGAGTAACAAAAAATGTAACATGTCTGAGCTTTTTCATCCTGAAAGCATCATAATATACATACAAAAGACAAAACGAGGCTGATCGCAAACAGTTTAGAAAACATTTTTGGGCAACTTCAGACTGAAATCTTTCTTGCAGCAAGATATCTCGCAAGATATTTGTGACCTTTCTCGCTGGCAAAATTATAATTACTTATTTTTGGATTTTAATAAGTGTTATTTTTAATTAGTTTAAATGAGGATTATGTGAAGAAGGGGGAGCGGGTGCCACATTCAAACTGGCATTTCATTAACACAGAGATGAAGCAAATGCTAATCACTAGGCCAAAAGCTGACAAACTGAAAATATCATTTTTCTAGCTCTTCAGAATAACTAGTAATAAAGGTGTTATACAGTATATATATATGTCATTAAATTGTTATAACTAGGGTTGGGAATCGGAAATCAATTCCAATTCTGGAATCGGATCCTTAAAGAGAGGATGTTCCAAATCTGTAACTAAACAGTTCTTGGCCACCATTGACTACCGTAGTAAGAAAAATTACAATGGTAGTAAAAAGTGTCGTAGAACTGTTTGCATTCTTCCAAATATCTTTCTCTGTGTTCATCAGAACAAAGAAATTTAAACAGATTTGGAACGGCTAGGGTGAGAAAATGATTACCGAATTTTAATTTTGGGATGAACTGTTCCTTTAAGGTTAGGAATCGGATACTTGATATAAAATTTAAATTTAAATTCCCCTCAACAGTTACTGTATGTACATTTTCGGACAAAAATGTGCATGTGTTGACTTGTGATCTGCTGATATCTCATTATAATTAAACATATTGTTACTATAGTAACCATTGTCTAACTATGGTATGGTATTGCCATAGTTCCTATGTTAATATATATATATATATATATACAGTATACGATTCCCAACCCTAGTTATAACAATTTAATGACATATATATATACTGTATAACACCTTTATTACTAGTTATTCTGAAGAGCTAGAAAAATGATATTTTCAGTTTGTCAGCTTTTGGCCTAGTGATTAGCATTTGCTTCATCTCTGTGTTAATGAAATGCCAGTTTGAATGTGGCACCCGCTCCCCCTTCTTCACATAATCCTCATTTAAACTAATTAAAAATAACACTTATTAAAATCCAAAAATAAGTAATTATAATTTTGCCAGCGAGAAAGGTCACAAATATCTTGCGAGATATCTTGCTGCAAGAAAGATTTCAGTCTGAAGTTGCCCAAAAATGTTTTCTAAACTGTTTGCGATCAGCCTCGTTTTGTCTTTTGTATGTATATTATGATGCTTTCAGGATGAAAAAGCTCAGACATGTTACATTTTTTGTTACTCAGCATAATTATCGCTGCAGTTATGATACAAAGACTTCCGCGTCAATCAAAGAGTGATTAGTGATCTCTTAACGCTCTTTCATTCAATGTTGGTCATTTGAAAGCTTGACCTTTTCTAAAAGGTCTGCGCGCGGTTTCTGGCGCGTGAATGATTAATACATGCTGTTTTAGGAAACGTTGTGTCAGGATGAGTCAGAAATCCATACTTTGAGTGTTAATTTCTTATCTTTAATGGAATGTTGGGTGACCTTCTGCAGGAAAGAGCTGGTATTTACTGATAGATCACAATGAAATCTAGACCTCAAAATTGAAGTTTAGCTGTAACTAGGGCTAAAACGATTCCTCGAGTTACTCAAGTAATTCGAATACAAAAAATCAGAAGCTTTGTTTAATCCATTTAACTAATGTACACGGAGCACTGCGTTTCCCCACGGACTGTTATTACTAACGCACAGCCCGCTAAACTATACATGTTACAGGGCTCTCAAGTCTCACACATTCACCGTGAGCCACATGCATTTTAGACTGTTCACATGCTCACACGTATTTCTCCTGCTGATAAGTAAGTGATAGCTTATTGAAATGGTGAACTGCTATTTTACTCAGTTTTAGACTATTTTGCGAGGGAAACTTGTTTTCCGGCTGCATTGAGTCCGTAAAACTAGATGCGGACTAGCGGATGCCGAATCCTGTTATTTACACATGTCATCTGGCTGTTCTGCATGTCTGAGTGAATGAACTGCACAGTTTAACATGCTACACGCGTGATGCTCATGAATTTGTCTGCGTCTGCACTTTATGAGGACACGAGGACATGAACGTCATTGAGTGAAGAAACAGACATACTAAAAAATAAGCGTCTTCCGGCAACCTGCCAAAATAAAAGTCCGGTTAACTTGGTATTTTATGTGGACAAATATATGACTATTTAATAGTAAAAAAAATAACTAAAACTAATTTAGATAAACCAAATGCATCATGCATAAGCTCAAGTTAGTTGTTTACCTTTGAAATTATTCTTTCTCTTCTTATTAATGTTTCTTATTTATACATTTGTATTATATTGCATGTTGAATGTAATATGGCAATGTAATGTATTAAATGGGTTAACTTTTCACAGATATTAATGTATGCAATTTCAGCAATAAAAAAAATGTTTTTCTAAAAAGGAAACATTAGTTGTTCATTTTAAGAGACCTGTCTTATTTTCTCTTGCATACAGTATTTATTATTGCTCTTTAATAAAGAAAAGTATTTATTATCCGAATACATGATTAATCGATGGAAAATCAGTAGAATACTAGATTATTAAAATAATCGATAGCTGCAGCCCTAGCTGTAACCTCTTTTAAATCTGTTCTTAACCCGGAGGAGAGTGAAATCTAAAATCAACATCAGTAGCTTTGTAAAAGAAAAATACAATATCACACTAGCAGAGTGCTGGTATGGTGGTATATCAGTATGTTTATTTTCAGCTTTAGGTTATTGTCATGGTCCTGCCTTCCTGTTCATGATTTTCTAGTCTTGTGGCAGGATCATGACAGATCCCTTGTGTTTAGCGTGAGAAAGTCATGGTTTGTTTACCATTGACATGCCATGTGCTTTCTCGTGTCTCGTCATTGGCCCCGCCCCTCTCGTTCCCCGTATTTCTTTCCTGCAGTGTCTCATACCCTCACCTGCCCCTCGTTATCTTCCCTTTATCTGTTTCCCTTTAAAATGCCTGTGTGTCTTCTGTCCTGTGCTAGTTCGTTTTGTGCCATCCACAGTGTGAGTCGTGTCTTGCATGAAAACCTTGTTGGAATACTTACCCTGAAACCGGTTCTGGTTTTCCCTGTCTTTTGGTTAGTCTTGTTGTATGTTTATTGTTAAATCTAGTTTTGGTTTTCTTTGATGCCCCATCGAAGGAAGTATTTATTTTCTGCTTTTGTTTAGTTCAATCGTGTCGGTTTTGCCCCATCGTGGGTTTTTGGTTCATTTTCTGTTTGTTAAAAAAAGTAGTGTGTTAACCCCTTCACTGCCGCTGCCTGCGCTTGGGTTCTTCCCCCTACAAATCATGACAGGTTATCATAGAGTGCTGATATACTGTTGTAACTGCACAATTGCAAGTGTGATATTGCTTTAATACAACAGCTCAATGGACAATCGAAAGTAGGCAATAAGTGAGGGAAAAGGGAATGTCCCGAAAAACAGTGTCTCCAGAGAGAGAGCACTTCGAGGCCTGTCTGTGTCATGACAAGTCTGCTGAGGAAATCAACTTTGCTCTTATATCTCGTGCAGTTCTCAGTCAGGATGATCTCCATGTCCTCCTTACATGCTATAAATGATCAGTGCCTGTGGTCTTTGATTGCATATTTTAGTCAAACAGAACAATCAAACCTGTCCTCCAATAATAATAAAAAAAGGCCCCATAGGTAATTTGTTCCAGCAGCATATTACAACCTAGTTAAGTTTTAAAGTTAGATATTAGCCTGTATGATCTTGTGAAATCAAGTTTAACTGTCACAGTCCATACAAATGCTTGTTTGTTTATACGTAATATACTGTACATAATCCCTTACTCACTGTGTTTAAAATATTAAATTCTCAAAACCTGCTTTTACATTGATGTATTTGACAGACGGTGACTTATAATGCATTCAAGGCATACATTTTATTAGTAATTAAAAATTACTAATAAATTTAATTTCCGGGGATTGAACCAATTATTCTTGCGCTGCTAACATGAAGCTCTACCAACAGAGCTACATCAAACAATCAGATTGGCTGACTTCCATTAGTAACTTCAACCATCGATAAGTAAGGTGTTTTCTTATATTGTGTCTAATATTATGGTATAAAATATATCTAATGGTAAATGACATGTAAAAACTAAACAAAAGTGTGATTTGATCACTTGTTTTAATGTCAGTCAAATTTACCACAAAGCCCCGGACCTTTGCCCCAGTCTAATATCTGGCTATGTGAGTCAAAACAGCTTTTCCTTTTTAATATAATGCAAAATATCTTTATATATGTGGTGGATTCCATATTTATTGATTGGTTTTTCTGTCAAATTGAAACAGGGAGAGCTGTTTTGAATTGACAGAGAAAAGCTTTGTTTTTTATTATTGCATTTGACACTAAACATGTTCATTTTAACACTCACCCACAGCCTACTACTGCTTATCACAATGAAGGAAAAATCTGTTGTTTAAGACCAATGAGTTATTTTTTGGTTTCACTATATACATTATGAGAGATCATTTAATCAAACAGCTGATGAAACACAGAATTCAGATGAATGCATTTGCCCTCAGAGGCCCAACCATTATTTTTTATATATTCATATTACCAGATAACTATTGCAAAATAATAACACTTTCCTTCCAAATTCGTAAAATGTCACCACAGTTATAATTAAGTCTACAAGTACAATTCCAGCAAGCTAGGAGGCTAGAATTTACTTATGGTCATTTTAGACCTGCACTGTCAAATATTTGAAAATGTACATTGAAATGTACAGTTACAACGACCTTCCTAGGTGAGGTAGAAGATTAAAACCTAATCCTAGAGTGGCCTACATACACTATAAAGGTCCACCACCCGGAAGAGTTTGGTTCCACCCTGGTGTTCTGAAAATATGACCTACCAGCTCAGGATGAACTACCAGTAGCTGTCATGTTTAAAATTAAAATATATGTAGCACATCTTGTTTGTCATGATCCAGTCTGTGTTTGCCCTGTGTATTGTGGACTTTTATGTTACTTCCTGTCCTATGTCATATCTTGTAGTCCTTTGTAGTTCTGTTTTCTATTGGTTCTTTATGATTGTCTATCCGGGTGTTTCTTGTCTGTTTGTTGTCCTCATTAGNGAAATCAATTCCAATTCTGGAATCGGATCCTTAAAGAGAGGATGTTCCAAATCTGTAACTAAACAGTTCTTGGCCACCATTGACTACCGTAGTAAGTAAATTTTCTGCCAGTACTTTATCCGTTTTTTACGGGATTTCTTTTTTACAGTGTATAATGTAGAGTTCACATTGAAAGTATAGGTTATCAGCAAATAAAGCTTTCAATTTATTGTCAAAATGCTGCACATAAAATACATATTTTATTGCAAACCAGTCAATAAGCAGGCAAAATGGCTATACAGGAAACATCTAAATGTTTACTTTACAACTTTGGAGTCGAAACTGGGATTTAATAAGAATCGTAATAACGATACCCAACCCTAGTTGTAACATTTCAGACGTTCCCATATCCCATCTTCCCAGTCTACAGATGTTATATTTGAACTAACAGTCATGACATTTTATGTCAAGTCTCTCCCTCAATCTTAAAATAAAGAGTGTATGAGGGCTACCATAAGCACATATTATTTCCTATAACCTTTGCCAGAGACTCTTTCACAGCATGAGGACAACATGACTGTTGGAACAATGGAACATCACAAAAAACCTGCTCCTCCAAACAGAGAGAGAGAGAGAGAGAGAGAGAGAGAGAGAGAGAGAGAGAGAGAGAGAGAGAAACCCCCGTAGGATATGTCTGAGCCAGAGTAAACAAAACACACACCGGTCTCCCCTTGCTAGGAAACAAATTAAATGGCAGGGAAAGTCTCTAATGGCTTGAAGAGGTGTGTTTCATCTGGCTGTGGGAGAAGAACAAGGGCTTTGATTAACATGACATACCCTGACCTAACAGACTGAGCTAGAGAAAGACACTGTGGTAAATACTAATAGGAGATTTATCTGACCCAGGATATTATAGCATGAATTATTGATTCGATCGGAGGTGTGCACCGGCCCGTTACTGCACCAAAATGAAACCCCAAGTGGTGTTTACTGTCGAAATGAACTCTCTTTCTTAGACATCATGGCCACCTGTGTAAGATGAGAAGTAATATGAAGATGTGCACTGCAGCTCCAGTGGGAAATCATTTTTGGGGTATAGGTCATTTTACACACCCTCATATGAAAAAACTGTGTGGGCTGGCTGGTTTCCTCCACTTTACCACTTCCACTTTTGTTTAGCGAAAGACCAGCACTGGTACTTTTAGAGGGTCTTGGAAAAGGGGCACAGATCGAGCATCCATCATAATGTTTCTTATCAGACAGAAGAAAGGCTTTAATAATAGTAGGTCTACTACTAGGAGCTCGGGGTTGTGTTGCTTGGCTGCTTCATTCAAATTGCTTTCAACCCTTTGACTGGTTTTAATGTCTTAGAAATCTTCATAGTATTCACAAAAATGAAAGGAGGTGAAATTGAATTACTGAGATGTGTTAATAATTACCCTTTAAGAAGCTCTATGCACACATTCTGGATCACTAATACTGTCTCAGTGACCCGTTTTGATTGAATTCATAATAACTGACTTCTTTGTAACACTGAATTGTGCGGTTTGGATTAACCTGAAGTCATGTTTGAGTAGGCATATATTGGTTGGAATTCATTTAGAGCAGCTTTATGGTGATTGATTTTCTAATAACTGTAACACATACAAATTTTCCTTACAGTAGATGCTGCAAGGAAGTTTATGTATAAGGTACAAAGGTCATGGAAGAAATATTACTCACCCCATTTACAGGGTAGGCTTTCCAGCTCGATTCTCCCAGCACGTCTGTAGTGTCCAAGAGAACCACTATACAGAAAGAAGGGGAAAAACAAAACATGAAGCTACTGTAGAGTTAACTGTAAAAGGCTCCAGAATTTCAATGACTACAAACAATTTTGTGTACAACATTTCATAAACTGGATTAAAGGGGATGTTAGTTTTCTCATGCCCAGAATAATTTTAGTTCAGTGTTTTTTGCATCTCTAACCTGGTGCATTTCTATGTTGATTGACACAAAAAACAGAATTGTATTTTACCTGCTTGATGAGCTTTCGAATATAAAACCAATTAACTAAAATGCAAAAACAAATGTATGAACAATTGACTTAAGTTTTCTTTTAATTATTTGCTTAAAAAGACTGGCAAACCCACAACTTGAATCGCTTTAATTCAGTCTGATAATTCCTTGAATAAATGACTCACTGAATCTTTAAAAATCCCAACTGATTTGCTAAGTTAATATAGTACTTATTCTAGTTAATATACTTTTTCAACTGGGAGCACTGTCCCTGACTGCCTTATCATGGGGTCCGAGACAATATCCCTAGTGGTCTACCTGAAATTGACTGCCTCTCAGCCAACTTTGTCAGGGTGTGGAGACAGAATTTCACAAAACTTTATTAAAATAAACAAGGGAAAACAAAACCCACAAGGGGGTAAAACACCACAGAACTAGGGAAACAGAACAAAAAATGACTTGACTGGACTTGTACAATACACTTGACAATAAACTTGACATGAATGAATTTAACTTGAATAGAATTAACTACCCTAGTGAAAAATAAATATACTAAAATGTATCTGAAATACATTGAATTCATGCTAAGTATACTGCAAATCCATTTACATCTTACGTACTTAATGAATATACACTGCAATTGTATTTGTGGTATACTAAATTGGTATACTTAAAGTCTGCTAAATTGGAACAAATAATTTTGTACTTAATATACTTTAATTGTGCAGAAATAGTGATACTAAAGATACAGTGTATTTGATTGTGCTAAAGTGGAACTATTGCAAATATGCTTCAGGTACAATTTAAATATCATTGAAAGATTGATTTTATTGAATAATCATAAAATCCTTATCAAAAGAGACATTTGAACACATTTTTATTAAAACACATGGCTTAATATGAAGAAAAGTGCATTGTGTATAAATAGTACTCCAAATAAATTTTAATTATAATTTTATATCAGTAAGTCATGTCACTAAATATCTTAATACATTTAAACTATACTTAGTATGAAATAAATGTATTTTAAATTAATTGTTTTTTACTAGGGTAGGCTCAACGAAACTAAACTTGACCAGAGTTGGGAAGTAGCACAATGCATGAACCAGCAAAGGACAGCAAAATCTAGGGCAATAAATAGGGAGCAAATAATGAGGGCAAAAGGTGAGGGGCATGAATCAATAACAAGATAATTAATGATGAAATGAAGGGGCGGGGCCAGGAGACAGGAAAGGCACACCAAAAACAAACAATGGCCATGTGCTTCCACACAAAACATGTGGGTCTGTCACGATCCTGACACAAGACTAGTAAGCAAGACTGAGAGAGAGAGACAAACTTAACATAAGGATATATGTTTTAGACGCTGTTAATTTTAGAACTTGATCAAATTTACTCAACATTTAAATGATTACAAGTTTCTTTTGTAATAGATGGTTTGTTTTTGTTTTTAAAATAGGAATATTTTTATGTTACCATAATAAGGAATGTTTAATGCATTATATGCATTGCTGTGGGGAACTGCATTGTTCTAGCAAATGCAATTAAATAATAAATAAGCAAACATCATACTTACAAGGCAAGGATACCAACATAATGCAGTGACAGAGACTCTTAATAGATCCCTTTCACTTTGACATACGTATGACACGTTTAGAAAAATTACAAAATGACGATTCGTCAAACCTGTCAATCATCAGGATCATCAATCAGTCATCATCATCATTCATCAAACTATCAAATACATGAACACAGCATTTAACCAGCAAGCTAAAAAAGTTTCCACAACTCTGATATTTTGAGTACCAGTCTGAATCAGTCTGATTCAGACTGGTACTCAAAATAAAAAACAGAGTCATTAGCTCACCCACGTATGCCGTTTGATAATATGAATGTAAAATTTACCTTGTCTCTACACCACGGCTTAATCACAGTATCTATCAATACAGTGTGTTACAGCCACAGAGACTATGTGTCATTCTCTCTCAGACTTAGCTATAATTTCATCAAAATGCAGAGCTGACCATTTAAACACAGACACATATTTGGATTCAATTAAAAAAACATTATATTTAAGAAAGTTACTTTAAAAGAGACTAAGCAATGTTTTCCTTTTTTTCTTGATACAGATACAGTACACGTACACTCCGTGAGATGAAAATTATGTCAATAGTCACAGTCACCTCATGGATGCAGACATTTTAAGATAACACAAGCAGCTGAATATCTTTGCTTTTTCTCAAATCATCGCAGAATGAATTAATCACAGCTAACTGTAAATAACAAATTCTACAATTGTATCTGTGCATATAGACCAAGACCATTAGCCAGTGCAACATAAAAAATAAATAACATCATACACAAAGTATTACTAAAATTGCACCTTTAAATGTTTTAGTTCTGGTGTATTTACTGCAACTGATCATTAGTCTCACTCATTACAGCAATATGTTGAATATGTATGCAATATGAATATGTGTGTGTAATACTGTGCTAATATGTAGCTTATTTGTATATGTGTTGTCAAAGATGCAATATAATTGGTCCTCAATGAGCTGTCTGCAGACAGACTAAGCACTACTGTTCGCCCTGATCAAATTTACTTGATAATGTCTGATAATTGTGCCTGGAAGTGATGGATCTGTGTTACTAACACACCCAAACAGAAAAATGTGAATAAGAGGGTTAGGCACTTTGGCCACTCAACCAAAATCACATTACATTCCTGTCTAGACCCAGTGTCTGTGTCTCGAGTCATATTATCCCTAAATTTCCGACCTCGCTTTCCCTCTGACAATGAAGGGAGATTAAACATGTCTGCAAAAATAGCGAGACGGAGTGATCAATTTGTAATGACTTTATTAAGAGATATTTACAAGGCAGATTAGGCCTAAGAGCAGTCTATGAAGCAGACAGAATTGGTGAAAGTTTGGTGTCAATCCCTCATGGGAATTCCATCAGTCATGAAGAATCTTCGTCTTACTGCTAGTTTAATAACAGCAAGTGTCAATAAAACAAGTCTAGTGCAAATCAGAAAGAAGTGAGGTAAAATGGTATTGCTATGCCCTGGAAATGTTATGAAATAAGTTGCACTGATACACTCATGCCAAGTATTGATCTCTTTTAGTATTATTCTTATCTTTCATAACGTAGCTTTGTCAGATTATCACAAAATGAATGGTCTCTGTTGCAAGTTCTTTTTTATTGTGGTAGTGATAGAAATGTATTGATATCACGGGTGTCACAGGTACCTGTAATGATAATAACCGTGATATAAAAAACATGTTTATTGATACTGTGTCAATTCTACACATGATATTGTAAATAATTCAGCACCCGTTCAAAGTTTTTCCACTGGAAGCGTGACTAGTTCAATTTTGACTAATGGCATAACTTGTAAAACATTTAAACACACCGTGCTAGCACTCACCGCTAACTATTTTGACCATGGTAACCGTGAAGTGAAAATCGGATACCGTGAAAGCGCTGTTGAATAAAGTCGTATTTTCAGAGGTCAATTAAATGTCTGCATTTTTGTTTACATATTAACATTAATATTAAGCCGTACATTCACATTAACTTTTCACACATACAGTATGAAATCTATCAATTGCATCAGTTTACAGGTAAATTGTATCATATAAATATAAGTAAAAATATTTTTCTTGAAACTGGAAAATAGTGCAAAATGCGTGTTAAGAAGTTTAATTTACATTCCCATAAACCAGCATTTAAGCACAGAGTTAGTTTAATGTACAGCCCTGTCAATCTATATAAACAAACTGTAAAACAAAAAAATGAAGACAGCACAGCACATTCAAATCACATGCACTTAGAAACTGGCGAATGTAATGCTGCCAACGGTAAGTGGCTTTCCAGATGGGACAATTACTGATGGTCTTATTAGAAAAGGCAGAGCGGGTTGTCTTGTTGCAGCCAAATCTTTATAACTAGTGTTGACAAGATCCGCAAGCTTCATTTCAAACCAAATCAACTGCTGAATGTTTGTTGTCTCTCTTCCTCAGCGTGGAGAGTGAGACATCAACAGAGACACATCAGAAGTGGCAGCTAGCGCCTATGTCTGTCTGTAGAAATCGAGAGTCCCTAAAGTAGGCCACATGGAAAAGGGAAAAAAGGAAAAGCTTAGGCAGGAAAAGCTTGAGTATCTGGGCTGCCTCAAGAGTCTACGTGTGTCTTTGATGTGCCGTATCAGAAGGTTTGAATTTGGGTTTAGCTTTAGCTTTACAAGGTGATGGCTGGATTTTGGTAGAACATGCCATTAAGTGACACATTTAAAGGTTAAATCCATATACTTAACTCATTCAGCGTAAACTCAGCTATAAGGTAGGCTTGTAGTTAAATAAAGTCTTTTTCTAATCCACATCTTCACAGTTAAGGACTGCTAAAAATAGCAAGCGGGACCTTTCAATTTATCACTTGAATTTCAGCATCAGATGCACCAGTGTTGGAAATAGCACAGGGATGTACTGTAGAAATGTCAATGCCCTATTAGTTTTTGTGTGCATTTTTAGAACTAGGCTTATTGATATTTAAATATTAAACTCAAAGGGAAATTTTGTGTAAAACAGCACCGACATCAAATACAGAAAGCAGTATGTTGGCTAAAATGTCATTTGTGCTGTGAGTTTCAGCTGGACAGCTTTCATGTTGCTACAGACAATTGTAGCTTCAACCTATACTGTGGCACTGATGAGAAAAGTATTCTAGGATATAAAAAGATTGCAATGCTTGTCAATTTCTGCTTTTAGTAGCAGCATTGTAGTATTGATTAGTTATCGATCTCCAGTCTAGGGGGAATGAATCCAGATAGCATGGTGCAGCTACAGCCATTTGTCCTTAAATAATCATGGGTGTGAAGACTGATTCGGTGTGATTCAGGTAAAGAGTGATTTAAATCATTCTTTATCTAGATGTTGTACTGACCAGTACTGACAGGGTTATCTAAAACATAAACAGTTTTAAATTAAGCATTTAACCCTTTCACACACAAGTACTGAATTCCATGCCTGACCCTCAGCCGTGAGTTTTTAAGGTGCGATGCGAAGCCGGAAACAGCAGCTAAAAAAAGGGCTGATAATAAAATGATATATACTAGATATAAGAAACACACTGGTATAGTGTTTAGAATCTGTGCTATTAATAGTTGGCTGTAAGCTAACTATTTCGGCTGCCAATCCGTTTAAAACAGTGGTTCTCAAACTTTTTGTTGTAAGGCCCCCTTTGTGTTAAGTGCATCGCTTTGCAGCCCCCCATATAAAGACGTATAATCTTAAACTTAGAATTTTTATTAAACCAAAATCATTCAGTTATACAATGCTGGAACCTCAATTCTTTTGGTTGGTGGTGTCATTTTTCTGATGTTTGATTGCATAAAATCTATGATAAATTTCTATATTTCATAAAATGCCACAAAATCTGTGACCCCCTGGATCCATCTTGGGGCCCCCCAGGGGGCCACGACCCCCGGTTTGAGAACCACTGGTTTAAAAGACTTGAAACAATGCGCTTTCAGTTTGCTGCTAACACAATAGCGTGTTGGCGATCGCTAGTGATTCATTTATATGTTTTCCTAAAGTGGCAAAAACCTTTATCAAAGCGCTTGTTTGGGTGTCTGTGAAATATATAAACGCATAATGTGCTTAAAAAGAGCATCAGAGGAGCTGCATGTAAGGGAAAAAGCTGATTGTCCAGCACCTCTAACTGTTAGCAGCGGTTAGCAGGAAATCACAGATTGTTCTCAAATCACACGTGTGATCGTACGGCTCAAGCCGTTAAATAGTTGTATAAATTAAGTACTGTATCTACAAATATATTGGAGATAATTATCACCATGAAAACAGCATCACACGAAAGGTTAAGACCCCATTGTAGAAACTTTATTTTTAAGGCAAACCTGTCTTACAATACTGCCGTTACTACAGTAAGTTAAAAACATCTGGTTATGTTATCGCAACCTATTGGCCTCATTAAGGTGGTTCACTCAAATCAAAAACAGCTTTTACTGGCCAAATGATACAATTATATATACCTGTATATATATATATACACATATATATATACATATATATACTGTAACTGTATAAATTATACGGCATTTTACGTCCCCATGCAACACCATCCAACGTTCCCTCCAGAACGCCATTCCTGCTCTTACGGCCATGAAGGCACTTCATATTATCAATTTCTTTAAGAATGGTTAACATTATCCTCATTTCCCGTTCGGAAAACAAGCTTTGAAGCCATCAAAGCTCTGTTTGGTAATTCTTATTCAGAGTATTGTCTTAATCGTGTTAATATCGGAATATTGTTGTCCATGGAAACGTAGTCAAAGTTTGATTTTTAAACCATTAATTTCACTATGACTTCAATCTTTGACATGACCTTACTCAGTCCATATTAAATATGTCAAGGTTATATTATCACAGAGCGTTCTTTCCACTATATAAGGTTATATTATCATAGAGCACTCTTTAAACTATCTAAGGTTATATTATCATAGAGCATTCTTTACACTATGTGATGTGATTTTATATAGAAAACTGTTTTCTAAGGCAAGATCACATTTTGTAAAGTAAAATTTATTTATGAGTAATACTCTGTTTAATGAGGGAGAAATTACTATGTGCACCTTTAAGTGTATAGAAAAGTTTTAGAACAAAGCTTTTAATTAATTTACTTTTATTCATCTTATTCAAAGGGACTTTCTGTACAATATTTGCACGGATAATTCTTCTGAATATCCGAGGTTAAGTGCTTTGCTTGAAAGCACAATATTGATGATCCAAATATTACAGAACATTAAGCTCTGGACTGTTTCAGGGACAAAAGCTGTTCATATGTCAGCTTGGTGCATTTTGAGTAAAACAAAAAAGGATAATATCAGAGATACAAGATCGGCAAAGATGAAAGTTTCCAAAAAAAAACTTTGTATTCAAGGGTCTCTTTTTTAAGTCAAATCTTCAGTCATAATAAATTAATTTCACAGTATAATGCTCTGGACTTGAACCAACAGCATGCGCTGCCTTACTAAGATCTGACATTTAACCAAACTGCCTTAACAAATTCTTTTAAATCTTGGCTCAGGCTGATAATAATGACTTGTAAAAGAAAAAGAGAAGCGTGTGTGAGTGTGACAAGAAAGCTGAGATCCATGAAACTCATGTTCGCTTCTTTTACTCTGAGATGAGAGATGAGGAAGAGAAAGGTGACATTTGAAATTTGATTGTCACAACCGGAGAAAAATGGCCCTTTGTTGAACGCTTGAGATAAATTGATCTGATAAGGACAGCGCTGCATGCATTACTGGTCTTTAGCCAGACATTTGGTGTATCTGAGACGGCGTGGAAAAGAGGGAAAGGGAAGCTCTGGGGTTAAGGCTAAAATCACATTGCACAGACAGGGCTTGGAAATGTCAAGGTAGTGCTGGACGATATGGCCAAAATTGATATTGAAATATATTCATGCATTTCAGTCAATACAATATAATTCCGATAACGATATAAACAATATTATAATTACAAATTATCTGTTGAACTCCTATAACCGAGCACATTACTCCCACATTACAACACCTGCATTGGCTTCCGGTTAAATATCGAATTAACTTTAAAATCCTTCTCCTCGCTTATAAAGCACTCAATAATTTGGCTCCTCCCTACTTAGCAGAACTCCTTTGCAATTACACTCCGACTCGCACTCTCAGATCATCTGCTGCACTTAAACTTGTATTTAGCCTGTATTAATTGTCTTTAATGATGATTGTTGTTATTGTTGACTGTTTGCTGTACGGTGTCCTTGAGTGTCAGTAAGGCGCCTACAAATAAAATGTAGTAGTAGTAGTATTACAAAAAGTAAAATGTAATCTAGAAGTTGAGAGAGCCCTCTGGAACAATACAATGCTGGTCAAAATCATTCTAGATGCCAGCAGTGTGCAAAGCTACATATGATTATTAGAATAAAATATTTTTTAATAGGACTGTGCCCTTACCTTGTGTAAGTTTCAAATATTAGAATCATGTTTACCAATAAAATTGAGAATAACTTTTCTAAATGTGCTTCAAAGCATAATTGCATAACTTCAAATGTGCTTTAAAGCATTGGCATATTTTCAAAGCTCTACAGGGGCACAGGCCCCCCATTACTTGACACTTTTTCTTTTGAAATATTCTTCTAAATTAATCATTTTCAATTATTAACGTCCACTGTTTTTTTTTGTCAAAACTTTATACAAGATCTCCCATGCTCATGCCATGAAATTGACATTGAGAACTGTTTAAACTTGTTCGTGTTTGTTTTCTGAAAGCAAGCATTAGTAAGTTGCAGATCCGTTTTGTAAATGAATATACGGACAAAAATGATCAATATTAAACTTAGCCCGTGTTTACACTTGACTTCTTTTTCGAAGCTGCTAGCGTCTGTTTCAGAATATAATCCTATGGAGTAAACCCTGTTTTCAAAAACGTCCTGGGCGCTTTTTTAAACGCCAGCTCCGGAGTCTTTTTTTGCAGCTCAGATGGTCTTTAGGCTCGATTCACATTTCGCGTCTAAAACCGCGCGCAAAACGTGAGACGCGCTGCTTTCTCCTTTTTTACAAAGCGCTCCGGCAGTTGCGCACGCAGAGCGTCTGCCGTTGCTAAGTAACCATGGGCCACGATAGCCGTTGAGACGAGGATGTATAAACAAATGATATTTGGATTATATGCACTGAAAATACCTTGCAATAACTCTGCTACTAGATTTAGTTATGCTGTGATCATCTGTGTCCCCATCTTCATTGAGCTTGTCTATGGCCCTGTCCCAAATGGCACACTTGCGGTCTCGTGGACTTAAATTGCGCGTTGTCGCCAACTCTACGAGTCTGTAAGGTGTCCCATTTGTCTTTTTAGAGCTCAGAAGTCTACTCGCGAGCGCCTCCTTTGTGTCCTCGATGCGGTCTTCGGCGAAGCCCGCATTGACGCAGACTCCACTGAAGTCCCCTACCCAGGAATCCTTGCGAGCGCCCAATCACAGAACGGATGGGAGGAGTGTTGTGGATGTCAGACATATACGTAAACATGACGGATACATTTTTAAATGTACGTTTTGATAAAATTCAAAATTAATTTATTAATTAGTTACTTATTCATATTATTGCTTATTTATTTTTTATTATGCCAGCTATTCAAGAATAAAAACTTTTAATGCAGTGCATTTTCTTACTTAAGGTAATAAGCCATGTTTTGTTGTAGATCTATATCTAGTTGTCTCTGGGCTCTGTAAAGCTAATCAACACAGCTTCTTTATTATAGAGAAATATTAAATAACAACATATATGCATATTAAGAAGTGTATACAGAAGAATAGTGTATACAAACAAATACATATACACAAGTTGCATTTACGTCATGACAAATGAATGCATTACAAACATAAGTATCTATTAGAGATGCACCGATTGCAATTTTCTTTGCCGATTCCGATTTTCTATCCACAAACTATAATTGACAGTATACTGTATATAAAACCATATTAACTTTTCTTCAATACACATTTTTTTATTTTCAATGAATAAATGATTAAACATTACAATTTCCCCAAATTTCCCTAAATGCAGTTCTCCAAGCTGCATTAAATTACAGAATCTTCTCTTTTCAAAACAACTCTTAAATTGAATAACTCTGTGACTGAAAAGAAGTACAAATAATAAAATATAACTAAACATGTCTCTTAATTTACCTTTTTCATTTTTGTACTCATCTCACAAAAGTCTAAGATAACAATAAAATACTTCAACTTTATTCTCGTCTGTTTCCGTTTATGAAACTAACATTGCTTTATTTTATTTTTTCTGAAATGTAAAATAAATTGTCTTTATCTTGTGTCTGTAGTATTAAAAGAAGTGGGTTGGTTTTTGCTGCAACTTCAATAAAAAAGTAAAAAATCTTATGAGTGAATTCTACTCTAAAGATGTATATGTATTTGCAGTTTTTTGTGTTAGTAAAGAACTCAATCAGATATATATCACATATATTGGTTGATTTATTCATTTTTTTATATTTGGGATTTTTAAAAACAAGTAGAAGTCGTGTTGAATGTCATTTTACCTAGGTGAAATTCACAGTTTTAACGTAAGACAAGGAATCAGGTTGAGTGGAATTTACGTTTGTTTTACACAGAGTGAACGACTTCAACATGAGTTTAGCATGTGTCAGAGTTTAGCATGATGCTAGTAGCATCACTGTTAGCATACATACCCCATGTAGGCGGAGCAGCGAGATGAACTACAGTGCACCTTTTTGTCTGTACAGTACATGATGCGTGTGCACGCGCGTGCAGTCAGCGGATATGAGAGATGCGCGTCTGTCAGAGACTCGCGGTCCGGTGGACCCACATGCGAGTATTCGAGCCGTGAAAGACAGGCTGTGCGCGCGCACGTTTACATGTTTACTTGCGGCTTTGAGTGTACTGACGGCTGTGACGTTCTTGCCCGCATCACGGGAAACAGAAGATCGGCTTGGAATCGGCGAGACGTGAGACTGACCGGCCGGTCATACGAAAAACCGGCCGATTCCGATCTCTGGCCGGTCAGTTGGTGCACCTCTAGTATCTATGTATAATGCTCGGGTGGTATATCAACATATGAAATACAGAACAATAAAAACCGGCAGCTCCAGTCCCAAATGACAACCAGTGGTCGACTTCACGCGGCACTGCGCAGACTGATCAGCGAATGACAACAAAGTACCGCGAGAGAGATTAGAAAGCACCGCTTGCTCTTTCCGGTGTGATGACCTCAAGTCTGTTCCAAAATGCACTACCATGTACCCTTGTGAACTCGTGCCTAGTGCCCTATAGGTCTGCACTTCCTGACGTCATCAAGTGTGGACTCAGAGGAGGTCCACAAGACCGGAGCGCGCCATTTGGTACAGGGCCTATATTGGCTGGTTGGTTGTTGTCACATGACCTGCGGTGCGCTTGCGCCTTTCTGAAAATGAGATTTTTTCATCTCGCACCGCATGAGCGTCGCCCCCTATTTGCGCGCGGCTGCCGCGCGTCTACGTTTAAAATAACGAATATGCGCGCGGAAAAGACGCGAAATGTGAATCCGGCCTTAGAGGTTGAAAAAAATTAAACTTTTCTGAAAGAAAAAACGCTCACGTCAATCTCCTTTTCCCCAGCTAACCAATGACAGAGACCTGTCTTATATTGAAATATCGAAAATGTTTTTAAAAACCATATCATCGTTATCGAAATTAATTCTATTGCGATAGTTATTGTTATTGAATTATTGTCCAGCCCTGTCAAGGTGCAATTTACAAATTGATCCTAGTAACAAAAGGAAGTCAATATACGAAAGAAGCTTATCTCTTCAGTTACTTTACTTGAATTGTAACAAATCTTTTTATTCAGCTATAGAAAATATAATCCCTGAAATACCTAAGCAATAAGGACGGAGTGTCTTGTGAGTCAACGCAATGAATTTGAATTTTTACTTTTATTAAACCATAAAAAAATAAATGTACAGCATAATTTTTCCACCACCTTGATCTAATATACAGATAAAAAGATAGATAGACAGCCAGACACACGCACACAAATACACACGGCTGCTGGCAGTACAAAGTCTTTATCCAACTCTTTTCTCTCTCTTTGAAGAGCCATTGAAGTGTTGAAGGTATAAAGCGAGAAACCTCTGAGGTTTGGCTCCACAGTGTCTATAAAATCAATGAGAGCACTCCACGCGGCAATGATAGCAGCACAAACAGGGCGCTGGGCATTAACAGGCCTCTGTTACATTGCACAATTACTGTTTACATAGCGCTTTCTAGACACAGACCGGTGTAGCCTCAAAGCCACTGAAACACGTTCTAACCACTCAAGGTCCCTGAACAAAGGAATACAAATTTTTAAAGCCCAAAGGCTGATGTCAAATTAAAAAAACTGAGACTGGTGATGAAATAGTCAAAGTTTTGACAGAACAAAACTTTGACCTAGTCAGGAAGAGTCACATTGCTGCATGAAAATGAAAGACAAACACATTAACACAAACACATGAACACATCTCAAGACCAATCAAGAACTATATGCGGCAATGCAATCTCATCCACTTTCAATTAAAGGGATAGTTCACCCCAAAATACTCACCCTATAGTTCCGAACCTGTATTAATTTCTTTGTTCTGTTCAACACAAAGATATTTAGAAGAATGTTAGCAACTGAGATTTCTGGGGTAGTCAAAAATGGTAGTCAAAGGTGCCCCAGAACTGTTTGTTTTTCTAAATTCTTCAAACATTTTCTTAATTCTTCAAAACTCTTCTTTTGTGTTTAACAGAACAAAAAACATACAGTATGTTTTTTCTACTGTGTAGTCAATGGTGTCACAAAAATCTCAGTTGCTAATGTTTTTTTTGTGTACGACCAAACAAAGAAATTTATACAGGTTTGGAACAACTTGTGGATGAGTAATTCATGACAGAATTTTCATTTTTGGGTGGACTATGCCTTTAAGTTTAGTTCATTCATGTTAATGATAATTTATAAATATTGTTTTGTTCATGTTTACTGTTTTATTGTTAAACTGTAAGTAATGGTAAAATATACAAATAAAAATGTACTATAAAATGATATATATATATATTTTAAATCATCTTCAATCATTCTACCCACATGCCGCATTCTGCCTGTAAATGGCCACACTTTATCCCACTTTGATCATATCAGGCTGTCACATAAAGATCCAAACAATATCTGTGGAATAAAATGTTAAAAAAACTCTTGTACAATGCTATCTTACATCAATCTAATACCCGTTTTAAAGGTTTTACTGTAGATAATAATTGGAGATTGATTGTCACATAAGGCCATTCTTGCATCAGTGCAAAATGATGGTTTTTAACCTGCACATATTACAGACTAGTGGTTTAATGGTGAGTGGTTTTATAAGCAAGGCATTTAGTTAGAGATTCAGACAGAGCAGTTTGAAGAGGTGAGAAAACAGGAGATTGCGTTGAGCTCTTATACATTTGAAAATATAATCTTCTTTCAAAAGGAAATTTAGTAGTTCAAGGTATTAAATTGTTGTGCAATTTACCATTTTAAGGAATAAATAATTTGAGAAACAAAGAACTGCGTAGCAGTCTTTTGGACATAGTCTATTTAGTGCATCTCCAAGGGCAGGATCATACTTCTATGGCAGTATATTGTGAGGTCAGTAGGCTTGTAAGGTCATCTCTTCAACATTTTTAACGGTGTTGTTCATGTGTTCAAATAAACGGCATCTCTCAATTTCGATTCTGTCACAGTTTCATATTAGACTTGACTGGTATCACATATGTGACCCTGGACAACAAAACCAGTCTTATGGGTCAATTTTTCGAAATTGAGATTTTTACATAATCTGAAATATGAATAATTAAGCTTTCTACTGATGTATGGGTTGTCAGGATCGGACAATATCTGGCCGAGATACAACGGTTTAAAACTGGAATCTGAGGATGCAAAAAAATCTAAATATTGAGAAAATTGCCTTTGAAGTTGTTAATCAGAGGCACTGTAACAGGCCATCCACTCATAAAAATAAAGTTTGTATATATTTAGGGTAGAAAATTTACAAAATATCTTCATGGAACATGATCTTTACTTAATATCCTAATGATTTTGGGCATAAAAGAAATATCGATAATTTTGACCCATGCAATGTATTTCTGTCTTTTTCTAAAAATGTTCCCGTGCTACTTAAGACTGGTTTTGTGATCCAGTGTCACATATATTGTCTAATTTGAGGACAGATCTTCTAAATAACTGCTTTCCATCTCAGCTCTGGAGAAACAGGGATGACTCATAACAGAAAAAAGTTTTAAATGCCTTGCAAGCCAACTTGACTGTTCCCTTCTGCACATCCCACACAAATATGTTCACACATACAGACATAACACACGAGTCACTTGTTCTTGCAATGTTCTCACTCGAAATACGACAATTCTACTCTACAATTTGTTGTGGGAATGACCAGCGCATTTTGCTATTGTAAACAGAAGGGAGGGTTACGGACACACGGAGGGGGAAGGGGACACAGGTGCAACGAGGTGCCACTCAAACTGTTGTTGTTGCCTGCGGTGCGCCGTTTCTCGCTGCAATAGTCCCATAGGCAGACAATGCAGAGCACAGATAACAAAAGTAAACAGTGTGTTTATAATCTTTCCTGTAATGGGTTGCAGAGTAAAACTAAGTATAATGTCATCTTCCAAATGCATTTATAATGTTAACCTGAATGCAAGTTTAGTGCACCTTCGCGCACAAAATGATACATTCAAACACCGTGACAGCATTACATTTTAATGATAGCGTATTTGCTTAAATTGATTATAACTCACCATGGTTTGGATGTCCGGGGTCCGACAACATCAATCCTGGTAAAGCAATTATGAAGAAAAATCTTTGAAAAGTCATTTTTAGCATCCAGTTGCGCACGCAAGTCGGTAACTAAAAAGAAGAACCCTTGTCATAAAATCCCCTAGTTTATTTCCTTAAATTATTTATACCGGGTTCGCGCCGTCAACCTCCTCGTTCCCTGCACCGCGAAAACGCGGATAGAGCGCGATGGAAATGCCAGCCCATTACGCACAACTACAGGCGCCTCTTGGAAAACGTACAGAATTTAAACCACAAAAGACGACGCAAAGTGGACAATGAGTTACCGCTGATGCTCCCTGGTTGTCAACACCTGATATAACCTATTGTCATAAGTGTGTTCTCCAGTCGTCAATATCCATTAACGGTTTTCCCCCTCTATAGGTTAACTCACGCTTCCCTGACGCCGCTACAGTCGCGCTGTCGATGTAAGACTGAAGAGTATCACGCGTCTACAAACTTAATCACTCAGTCTAGCCACGCAGACGAATCTGACACGAGAGCTTTTGCGATGTTCAGGAGCACGAAACGCGATCTTGAGGTGAAAACACAAATGACTTGTGTGGAGCTCGTCAGAGGACTGGTTCAGCACTAGAGGGTGTTCGTCTCCACTGCGCTGTTTCGCTCCACCGTCCTGTTAAGTCTAGCAAAGTCCAGCTATTTAAAACAAGACGTGTAGTCCGTCTTACTGTCTTCTTGACTGCCTGGATAAGTTTATTTGGTCCGGATCTCATGTGGAGTCTTTTAGGACGGAAACTTCTGCAAAATCACTTCTTAAAATATTGCTTGTTTTATCATATTGACACATCTGCTTTTGTGATCCACTTCATTGTGCTGTTCAGATGCTGAAACATTTCTTTAGCCTTTTCATTAACACGTTGTTCAAACTGAGGGAAACTGTGCAAAGATGTGTCCTAAATTAGGTCTGTTTAGTTTGATCTAAATTTCTTACAAGTCCGACTCCAGAGTCTATCTGGTTGCAATGCCTGTGTAATTCAGACGTCTAACTGGCGTCTATGGGTCTCGGATGTGAAAATAACTCCTTCCTTCCCTCACATATCCTATGCAATCCATTCAGGAAGGTTATTTTTAAGCAGGCATTTAAAGGTCATTTGATGCTATCATGCATACACAATATGCTGAATGTAATTTATTGATTGACTGGAGACATGAGGTTTTATAGGTTTTTAACAGCTCACTTCATTCAGTGTTTGATTATATGCTGGCTAAGCAGCAGAAATGCAATATATGTTTGATCACCACATAGGTAAATTAATACTGTATATGTTGCCAAGTAAATAAATGCTGTTGGTGTGAAGCAGAGAAGTCAAAATTCTGGACATATTTTTCATTTTTTGGCATTCCATTTAATGAATGATACAATTGATATAAAATCTAAAAACAACAACTCTGTGCTATGTCATGGCATTTCAGATCATTCTGTTTAAATGAGAATAGACGTCATATTTACAGATGAAATCTCCTGTAAGGGCAACCAAAAGGAAAAAAAGATTTAAATACATTTATTCAGTAAATATAGCTTTTAAAAACAGTGTTTGATATTTTTGATCATCTGAAGAGATTATCGCATGTCCAGAATATGAATTGACAGAAGGCCAGTATGTGCTGGAATCTCATTTAGCAGTTCTGTCACAGTTCATAAAGAGCACTGACACACAGTAATTGGCATGATCACTGCATGACAAACACCATAATTACCCTCCAATGATCAAATGTTAAGATATCATGAGATCATTTTTACTGGATTTGATGAAAGGCAGATAAATTATATTCTATAAAATCTTACACTACTCAAGGTCTTGCTCATTCAAGGCTTTCCAACTGGTCTTCATAGATCAACTGGTAGCCTATGATGCTTACAATGCCAAGGTCACAGCTGATGAAATGTATAGCTTAAGACACCATGAGCCACTTTGAAAAAAACATCTGCCATATTTGACAACCTGAGCTGTCTTTGTGTAATGGCTAGTTGTGTTTCATTGTGTTGCTCTGAATATAACAGAGCATTCACAGATCTAGATTTTTATTAAGGAAACATACCTTAAAGTGCCTCACAACCCTGTGTGTGTGTGTGTGTGTGTGTGTGTGTGTGTGTGTGTGTGCTGTGCGTGCTGTGCGTGTGTGTGTGTGTGTGTGTGTGCGCGTGTGCGTGCGTGCGTGGGTGTGTGCGTATGTGTGTGTGTGATGTGTGCACAGCACGGAACAAAAAGCTGTTTGTGCTTTTGATTTCCAGAACATCATACCTAACCCTGAGAAGATGACAAGATTTGTCTCCAAGATGAGAAATGAATGATAGGACAAATCAAATGATGGTTAAAGGAAGCACAGCTGTTTGGTTTTCTCCACACCACGATACTCCCGGACTCTCATCTATGAAACTGTCACTTGTAAGATTGATAATGTACTTGCACTGGCAGTCTCTTTAAACCTGCCAGAGTGTTCACCTTCCCACAAAAAGAAGCCTCCACACTTTATCTTTTCCGCTGGCTGCCTAAAGAGCTCCATTAAGCTTTTAAACTTTAGTAGGCCTACCTCTAAAAGATACATTTTTGTTTTTGTGACAGCAAATACAATCGGGCACAAAATGTATATATTGCACAAAGGTTCGACCACATGTGAAGATGGGCTGGGATGTACACTTACACCCACAAAGAGAGACGCTTGTGAAAGGTCTCCAATCTACAATAGCATAGGTCACGCCACCGAAGTTTGACCATTATTCTATATACGATAAGCAACGGTACGAGCTTAATTATGTCTGATTACCTTTTATAAGTCTCTCTGCGCGGGCCTCTGCTCTCCTAATGAACCGGCATGAAATCGTTAAAAAGTAATTGTGCGTTGTCCCGGAGATAAGCCGCCGCGGCGGGACAAAGCGATCCTGACACAAAGAAGATTTCTCGGAGCGGGATCCGCTCGCAACACCCCACCGTAACTAATGGCGTGTGAACTCTAATCTGCCGCCGCAAAAGAGCGAGAAGGGAGGAAGCGCAAATAAATGGGGAGAGCGTGTGCTGGGCATCATTTGGCTAAAGCAGACATTGAACCAAACCTATGAGGACAGTGACCATGTTTATTAAACAATCTATCGTTCGATTATTACAATCAATGCTCATACATATAATTCAACAAGCGATCTGAATGTGATTCTAAGTTTTGGTCCCGCCGCGTTCCCCGGGGTCTGGTTATAATTTCAGCACCACAGACAGCGACAAGCTGCAATTTCTCAACGGCGCGTTTTGTAATATCGAGAGTTGCAGACGTTTCTGCCTCGTTGTTAATTAGTTCTTAATTCTTGCCTAAAATACCTTTCTTGCAAACATCCCACTAATGCCCATATCTAATCAATCCAACACACACCAGTTGTCAGGTGAACAAGAGTAATCTATTTTCTGAGTCACAAATTTTCACACAGTGTTACATGGAGATAAAACAAAGCCTTTAACTTCCCCTCATGCTTCTTGGCTCCAGACAGAACACCTGGTGTGTTTGCATTAATTACCGTATTGATTGATTTTGTGGCCTGCTGAAGTGTGGCTCGGGGTTCACTAAAGAGGTGATACACGGCTCTAGGGGCGGTGGGAGCATCAGACACTTAATGAAACAGAGCCTCGTGAGTATATTGATTTGAAAGACAAAAAATAGAGTTCAGAGACAAAGTCTGACAAGTTACAACAAAAAGGGCATAACTGAAACTATTTCTAATGAAAGAAGCACTCCCGGTATGTGGTGGCTATTGAGGTCAATAAACCAGTCGGATAACTGACAAAAACAACCATTCCTCGGATAACCTTTGACCTGTGCAACAGAGAATGGTGTAATTAGCTCAACCTTGTGTTGATACCAATTAAATACTGCGCTTTAACAACTTGATGTAATTTAGTATTGATTATATGTGAGAGCTCTTGGATTTAAGTATGTCAAAGTAACAAGTGTGGTAAGAACTGTGAGAACAGCAAGTAGTACCATGATGAGCATATTATAGCAGCTTGTAGTTGCTGTAAAATGTAGTCTTGTAAAATTCCATCCTTGTTTTCTTCCTAAAATACCCTTCCTATCATGTTATGAACCAAGCCTCTGAACCACTGGTTCTTTTACATCATCATGAAAGCGGGGTAGCTTTCAATCTGCTGTCTTTTAGTATTGTATATATTTATACAGCCGTCAGTCCACTCCCTCATTAAAACAGATTTTTAAGTTTGTACATTACAATACTTACCACATTTTAAATGCTGTAGATTCGCAATTGACCAGCTCTTGAAATCCACATTTCAGTGTGCTCATGCTTTCAACAAAAAAAAACACTCCACAGCATAATGAACCTATGGCAACAGATTAAAAATTGCTTTCCTGTCCCTAAGGACTACAGTGCAACATGCTTCTGCAAACCATCAAATTATTGCAACGCAACGCTAGATCTATTCATGCACACTTAAAAACATGTTCATACATATGTACACATTTGTGTAACACCATGTACATGAATTTTCATACATCCAGACTGACATACGCTCTCACACTTTAACAAATCCGCACACACTCACAATGTCACACTACACGTTCACATGGTTGATTGTTTTTTTGTTAGCATGATGCAACTCCCAATATGGTGCAGTGGCCATAACAGCTGGACCCACAGCTGCGTGCGGTTCTAGCCACAAAATCAGCAACAAGAGGAATGAGTAACTCATTTAGACATATTCTCCCATGATGCACAAGTACATGGAAGAGCGGCTCTGTGTAATGCAAACACTTTATGAGGCAATGTAGGGACGCGCTGTTATATTCAGCATGTATCCATCAACATGTGTAATGCACTGGCATTTCGAGGTTGCATGAATTGAGCAGATGTAGATGTAAATTAAAACACGGAAGTCATTCCACAAGGGTGAAATAAATTAGGGGAGTTTAAATGACAGCGAAGGTCAATTGATGATGCGTGTGTGATAAAAATGAGAAAAACATTGAGGATTAGTATTTATTCACATTTAACTATGTTTCTGTATCTCTCGTGCAGAATCCAATATTTTTATGAGCGTCTGCACATCCCTACATTTAAAACCTAATGGCAACACATACATGAACACATTCTGTAAATGCCCTGTAAACAAGCAATCTGGCAGAATCCTTCCTGAAAGTAACATAATGCAACAGACATCACGCTCTAGGTAATATTGTCATCCTGGGAAAAATTTAGACACCCAAAGCCTGTCGGAATGTTCCGAAAATAAATTCTGTATCGGAGAACTGTCCCCCAGCACCCGTACTGTCAATACCTGACTGCCTGGTCAACTTTATTGATGGGGACAAAAAAATCTATACAGCGATGATCAAAACGTATAGGGATGAAACTATTCAAGACTATAGACATTCAAATCGAGCGAGAGCCTGAAATATATAGATTTCGTTCCACGATGACCTCTACCTTGGAATGACTGCAGACCTGCTTGAGAATAAATGGCTGGAATGAATTGGGGCCTTGCGTTCGTGCCTCCGTCTTAAGATGTATTTCATGGAGCGATGCCTTCAGTAGGGGCTTGCCGCAAAGTCAGTGTCATTCATAAATATTTGTCCACATGACCGTGCCCTGGAAAAAAGTGCCTTGCTTCTAGCTGTGCCGTCACTCTTGAAGCCCAATGTCAATGCTCATACATCACCCATACATCAGACCAAATAGTACAGTGAGAGTGGTTGTGATTTTCATTTCTCTCTTCAATCCATCATGAGATAGAGGCTGTATCAGGTTCATGGCTACACTCATGGCATCTGGCTCCAAATGTTCCTCTAATTGTCCCATTAGAAACATGATGCACACTCTGCATCTGTGCCGCTATTACCGCAGCAGAATTGTATGTGCTTATCATTACAGTTCCATCGTTCACTACCAGACAAGACACAGTGTATAGCGTTGAGTTGCTAACTGAAATTAATGCACAGTTACGAATCGATGGGCTTGTGATAAAGTGCTAGTGGAAAGATCATAGCTAGTCGAACTGGAGCAAAGCTAGTTGCAACTGTGTTTACAAATGTCACACTGTAAACAAGTTGCTAAAAAAGAGCAATCTTTGATAACTCAAAGGCGCTTCCTTTTCGAGATGACAATAAAAAGCATCATTAGTGTCCTTCCAAGGGTGCACGGTCAATATATTGATCGGAAACACAGACACAAACATGCAGACAGACGCAGAGCGGAAAACATACGACCCAGCAGTTGATAATGTCGCCTGACTGCCAGATGAGGCCAGAGCTGTAGTCGGTCTCTTTCCCCCATATGGGTTATGATCCTGCTGGACCCCTGGGTCTGCCACCCGGTGTCCCACAGCAGGCCCTACACTTCGCCTCAGTTTCCCCCACACAGCACGACGCTAAGCTCCAATCTGCTGCTTCAGCCCTGACAGCTCAAGCACATGTTTTTCTCCTCTCCTGAACTCAAGCTGGGAGATAGAGGGAGGAGTGGGATAGAATGACAAACGGAGAGAGGAGAGAAAGTGGAGGGAAAGGGAGTTGAGGTGAGTGGGAGATTTTTTATGGTCACTTTTAATTATATGCAGCCAGCCTGGTAGGGAGGGTACGACTACTCAACATTCAGAGGGCTCCTTAAAACAACACCTGTTCCGGGTGAGAAGGGGTTTTAATGACCTTCTCTACCTCCTGAGCACCCTTATGCCCTCTTCTCTCTTCATCATCGTCTTCTTAGCAACACCTTCCACCTTATGTGTCCACTGTAGGGTCTGCTACGGTAGCATCGCGATGCTAAAGCTTCAAAATATGGTTGATGCCGCTCTATTTTTCAAACGGTAGTAATGTAGTACAATAAGTTATGTTGCATATGCACACTAACATTCATTTAAACACTTACATCTGCCTTTTTGCGGTGTTTCAATCCTAAATGAATCTGTGTTTTGAACGACTCAGGCGAAAGAATGATTCAGTAAGTCATTTATGCAATAACTAATATTACAAAATATTGTAGTGTGCATTAAATAAGTGTGCTAATAATGTAATATATTACAGTATAATACAGTTATATAAAATGTTTTCATCTAGATCTGTGTATCAAGGAAATTTTGGGTTATTTTGTAGATTTCAATTATGAACATGGCACAGCACCGTGGTACTACTTGGTGCCGTGATTCTGTTGCCATAATATCGTAAGATATGTTTATGGTACCGTGAGAAAAGTACAAGATAAACTGATGAGATAAAGAAGAAGACATGTAATTTTGGATCCCGTTTTATGCCCTGTAAAATGACTTTATTCACATTATTTCAAAGAACTATCCCCAGATAACAATGTAAAAAACAATCATTAAATGTAATCCAAAACAACATCAGCTACATATCATACAAACACATAATCATTTAATCTCAAGTGAGTAAGAATGTTCCAACATGAATTTCAAACGATAAACTTAATAAATCTCACCTTTTCAGTATGTGAATTTAGCACTGTTTTTACTTTCATTAAGTGCTTCACATGCTGATATGAGTTCACTACTCCAAGAGTCTACTGCTGTGTGCAGTAATGCATCTGATTTGTCTGACATTTTTTTGATCTGAAAAGATGCTCATATACATTATTCATTGCAGTACACTCATTTCAAATGCCTTTCACTGAGCAGGTCAGTCACCTGGATGTGTTATTTTTTGGATGCCAGTTTTTTTATGACAACTTGCTGGTGTCCCCACTATGAGCTTTATAAGTAGCTTTCCCTGTAAAACTATCTTGGTCAACCAGCTTCAACTGAAATACCATCGTGGTTGTATCATCAGCTAAGTGTTAATCAATTACCTTTAATGCATGGCTGTGCGTTGTTGTGCCACCTGCTTCATTAGAAGCAAACTTGAAGAACTCAGCAATGACAAATAACGAATCATATTCACCAAGTTCATGATAAGTCAACTCTTGTGGGTATTGAACCTACATCCATTTGGTTACCAACCCTGATCCTAAACCACTAGATCACACCAAAAAAGTACAGTAAATGTTGAAATGTCCAATTACAGAAATACAAACCAGAAATGCAATCCAAAAGGTGAGCTGTGCTTGTAATAAATCATTGTAATAAAGAAAATCCATAAGGCAATTAACACAAAGCATTTTTAATGTTTTTCTTGAATGTATTGATCTAAATTCACCACAGAAAAATATGTGCACTTTGAGATCTGAATCTGAACCGCAATTACTTCAACCAAGCATTTCTAAACACTATTGATAAATACCGTACACTGGTAGAAGGGATTTTTTACCCATTCATCTTATGAAATGTTTAGTCAGTTTTTCATTTTTCATCGTCATTTATTATTGAAATCAACTGTTCATTTTAGACATGCTCATTTGAGGCAAAGGGCAAGACATTCATTGTTTAAAATGGATTCATTATTCAAATCGGATTCATATACTTACAGAAATCTTAACTTACTGAAGTATTTCACTCTTATGTCACAATGTCTAATGCACTTTTCAGCAGCATCATTTCAGTTTGAGGTTAATTTAATCCTAGCAAATACACAATGAAGAAAGATTCAATAAAACAAATGAAGCTGTAATGTTCCTGTAGCTCAAAACAAAAAAGTAGACCTTGAGTGCACATATTGCTTTGCATAAAAGTGTCTGCCGAATGCATACATTAAAATTACAGCATACTTCAACATTCAAAGCATTTAGTTTTATTTCTGGGGTGTCTGAGACCCAACAGGAAGCTGAAATTTCATTCATAATCAGATTTTACAAGATTAGGTAAACTCAACACGATAGTACTTCAGAGTTAAATATGTTCTTTGTGCTATTAAAACAGCAATGGAGCCCCTTTAAACCTTTAAGATTCCAACCTTCCTGTCACTCCTGCAGCACTGATTAAACTAGACATCATTAAGCTTTACAGAGACTAAAACAGTACTGTGTCTATCCATCATCCACAGACCCTGGTGTGTGTTATTCACTCTCTGTCTTTGCCAACCAATGACACATGGCTATAGATTGTGCTTCGCTTTTAATCAATGCAAACCTGCTAACACTTCAAAGATAAACACAGGCACATTTCTGCACATCTGCACTGACTTCTTTATTTTTCATCACCAAAGCAAGGTCGTTCAGACTCGTCTAATGAAACAGTACATGATGCAAAGATCTGTCTTTTCATACACTTCACGCAGATGAAGAAGATGTCAATGGCTCTGTCATCACTTACCTCCCTGTCAGGCGGGAAGGACAAATTCATGCGCTGAGGCCTAGATGACTGAAAGCATTGGAATTGCAAAGAGGATTGTGGGGATCTTTTGTATAATCAGGCCCGGGAATGACTATTGATTTCTGTCTGAGGTTTCTAGAGAGGAACCAAGTGCCTGATTGTACATTCATGCCATATAGATATTCTGGCAAGTGTTGAATTGGGAGAGCTGTCTGGTCCGGGCATGTCTCGAGCTTCTGGGTTGGGCTTCTCGCTGGGGGATGACAAAGAAAACAGGCACATACAGTACACAGCAGTACAAATTCATGTGTATTTCTTACACACATCCAAAACACTTTCTGTTGGAGTCTCTTGCATTTATTTTACTACATTACTGACAAACTGTGCATATAGAATAAGATTTGATTCACTATATAGTGGGGGTCAAAAGTAATGCCCGGGGGTATATTTGTAAAATATTTGGTTTTATTGCTAACTCTGGTTCGAATAAACCATAAAAATATGCAGTGCACTCTCAAAACTGAACACATATCTGCGTCTAGTAAAGGATCAAACAGTTAACTGACCAAACAGTTCTTGGCCACCATTGACTACCATAGTAGGAAAAATGACAAAGGTAGTCAAAAGTGCCACAGAACAGTTTGCTTTCCTACATTCTTCCAAATATCTTCTTTTGTGTTCAACAGAACAAAGAAATTTATAAAGCTATTTTTGCTACCGTTGTAGTCAATGGTGGCCAAGTGTTTGGTTACTAGAATTCTTACAAATATCTTTCTCTGTGTTCATCAGAACAAAGAAATGTATACAGATTTGGAACAAAGAAATTAATACAGAATTTTCATCTTGGGTGGTTTTTTCCTTTAATTCCTTTAATACAAAGTTTTTAATACATTTTATAATATACTGTATTTGAATGTAAAGTGAAGATGTCAGTTGACCAAAGTTGGACATCACTTTGACTGAGATTGTGAGGACACCTCATAGACGTGCATTGTTTTCATATCAGGATACTGATCTTCTGACTCAACTCCTTAACCCTCACACAAACCTTAGTAGATTTAAAGTAATAAATAACCTGGTTTATTTGTAATGTTTTTGTATTTTGTATTAGTGAAGACAACCTAAAATGTCTGACTATTATAGCAAAACCTTCACACAAAAACAAACACACACATTTCATTTGTCCAGCACCAGTGGTGGATTGTGGGAAAGCAATTAACACACTCATCAGCTTGCCGACATTTGTAACTGTGAATTGTGCCCCTACCTGTCTACATTAGTGCCAGATCTATTGTCTCCACATGCACCGAACCTTAAACGGGCGTGTTAATGCCGCAGTAGAGAGAAGGGCTGTGGAGAGATTGATTTGGCAGAAAAGGTGACTCGATCATGACAGACCATGAACCGGCATGGAATGTTGAGTTATCAGGCATGTGTAAATATGTGTAAGCACAGAGAAGGGAAGGGCAGGTGTGCACACATACCTGCCGTGTAAGTGTGTGTGTGTGTGTGTGTGTGTGTGTGTGTGTGTATACCACGAGATTAATCCAAATCTGCAACTCTCTCCCTGTTGATTCTTCTTCCTCCACAGTCATCCTCACTCTGCTGGACAGGTAATGCGAGATAATGACACTTGAGAGCACTCAGCTACACGCGTACACACACACTTACACGCATTAATACATAACAGCAGATGGATGAAATGTCCTGCTTAGCATTGACAAGAGCTCTCTGCTAACTCTTTTGCACAACACAGCTAAAAATACACCTGCCTCCATCCCCTAGTGTGTTCTCCATCTCCTCAGCTTCCCTTGAGAGCCTGTATGTGAAGAAGTATGTGTGTGTGTGCGTGCGTGTGCGCGTGTGTGTGTGTGCATATTTGTGTGGGCGGTTGGGTGATAACGCAGCACTAAAACCCAAACTGTGGTACTTGAACTCAGCCCACTGTGTATGAAATAAGAGGCTGTAAGCATTTACTCCTCCAATGAACACAAGGAGAGCTATTAATGATAAAACGCGCAAACGCGGTTTCAAAAGCGACTTGGAAATGTCTGCTGTAGTGAAACTACACAGGCGCATTTCATAGACTGCATCCTTTCGAGGTTTCCCAGCTTTGTTCCGCAGAACCTGGTAACAAGTAGCCTCAGCTGCCACTGAGGAATTGTGGGTAGGTTGCCCCTGGAGAGCAAGGTTCTGGAGCTCTGCAGGGCTGGAGAATCATTGCCTGCAGTCAAACTGTGGTAGTTCAAAACGGATGGGAGGAACTTCCCGGTCTCTCAACCTGACCTGTTTCTCCAAAGATTTTATTCTCTGTTGCTGTATATGTTTGTGTATACCATTTTCGTCGGCCTTAATTTGAACATCCTGTCTGTTCCCGATAAACAAGGCGTTTACATCTCTATCCATCCCCCACCACATCTCTCTCGCACTCTCTCTCTACTTGTATCTAAGGCGTTTAATATTTAATGCAGCGAGGGCTTTTGGGTCGCAGGCAACTCTCAACAGTTCATGATTGCGTGCAAATATTTACTTCCACGGCAGTGTGAGATGGGGTCAGGGGCAAGAGGAGCTGGGGAATCGGTGAAGACACGCACATCCTTCACATGCAAACATTTCGTCTGACATCATTGCATCTGACATCAGTGCTGACTAACTGTGTGTGCCTCTGTAGAAGTTTGTCTATGTGATTGATGATATGTAAGATCAGAGGTTGAGAAATGATAGCGATCAGTATCAGACAAATTACAATGAACAGTGGAGGCAGATACTGTATAGCCTATAGTGCATATGCATGTGCATGCTTATTTCTGCTCATATGGATGGATGCAAACAAGCACACATCGCGTGCCTGTGAGGCGACAGTAAGACAGTAGGTTTGATGTATATATGAAGAGACAACTGTGTGTGTGTGTCCGCGTGAATGGACAACTCTCTGCTGTGTTTGGCTTGAAAGGGTAGAGTACCATCACAAGTCTGCAAGAACATCAAAACACAATTAACGGCTGACATGAAGCAAGAGAGAGAGAGAGAGAGAGAGAGAGAGAGAGAGAGAGAGAGAGAGAGAGAGAGAGAGAGAGAGAGAGAGAGAGAG